>NC_079439.1:12669172-12731672 GCF_903798145.1 Danio aesculapii
AAGGAAACTTCAGCTGAAAAGGCTCTTTTTTTTTTGTGTTCATGACAGTGTCGCCCTGAGCAACGACTGACACAACCACGTGTATGAGCGGGGTGGAATAATCGGCAACATCATCGACACTTCGAGACCACTTACCCACAGTGGAGCGCTTCAGAAACAAGCACTCCATACACTCACGCAGATTCACAGCCCACCTTCATTGCTGCACCTCTTTATTCAACTTCACGCTCTACAACAGGCACTGTGGGGGGTGGGGGCGCTTTGTCTACGTCTCTTCCTTCTCACCTTCTCACCTTCGCTTTATTTCTTGGATTCTGTTTTAGTCTTACCTGATTTCTGGAACCGCTCTTCCCCGGACTCGAACCCGGTCATCATCGTCGTGGTCAGCTCCTCTCTGCGTCTCGAGTCCGCCGACGCACAGGACGAGCTAACCGGACAAACTGGTTGCAGCGGGAAAGCCCTCCACACGAAGGCATGCGATCAGCCGGTGAGCGCTAAAAGGAACGGCGTCATACCACCCTGCAGCGTTCGCTTAAAAAAACTAAATGCAGCCATACGTACCTCCGGCTACATAATTCGCGGTCTCCGGAAACGTCCTCGGGACTACGTTTTCAGAATGAGCCTGGGTTGGTAGACTAACACACCTATAAAATGCAGGGCTTTTTACTTTTATCCGTAAACTTGTATCGGAGCTGCAGCAATGGGTCAGAACAACCACATTCGTAAAAATGAGTGCCATATAGCTGCAGTGAGGAGATTGTAAATAAAAAGGATGTAAGTTTGTCGCCAGAGTGGCTTTTTGGTTTCTTTTCTTGTGCATGCCAGCCATAAGCACCTCATCTGAAAGATTTTTAGCACACAGTGGTAATGTAGTCATCTAACTTCACTATTTGTAATGTTGCAATATGTATTTGAATAATGATGGTTTGTTCCTTTACTTGAAAGCTCAGATTTGATTATCATAAATATCATAAATTATGGTGTTTACAGAGTTTTAGGTTTACTGTATCATTATTATTCACACCTTAAAATTTGCTTTGACTGTTCAGCATTTACGCTTTACCATTGCACACACTTTGTTACATTTTATTCATCAAGTTTAAGAGTCTCTTTAACACTTATGTTTATTTCATTACTGAGATGAGATATTTTGTTTAAATATTTTTATTTTTGACTATTAAAACTCTTTGCCTTGTAATGTTGGTAAATTAAAATAAAGTGGTTAAAAAATCCTAATATTCCTATATTTATTGTTAAAAAATATTCAAAATGATAATATCAATTGATATGAAGCATGATATCATGATCATTTTTTTTGCAATATCGCCCAACCCTAATTTAGCATCTTACAAAACATTCAATCACAAATATCTGAAATGGTGGACAGCTGTATTGGCATTAGCTTTGAGAAGAGCTATCGTTTCTAACAAGATAATATATGAGTGCCTATAAAAATGCAGATGGCAAAATTAAATAGCTTATTTTTCCATGCAGCGCTTCAAAGAGAGCAACATCATTGTTTAATGACGGTAGCAGCTCATCTGTCTGACTGCTTCACACCACTTCTACTGGGCGAGTGAGCCTTATTAGAGCTGAAATTATGCAGGGCTCTGCTGTTAGCCTTGGAAAACTCAGCACATTTCTAAAAAACCTCAACCCCATCAGGCTGACTGAAGGTTATTATCATCTCAAAAATTCAAATCATTGCACCTGCGTTGCTTTAGTGGGTTTGCAGTCACTAAAGCAAGGGAACGTGCATTCTGTCTAGTGTCAGCAAGGTCAGCTTTCCAAAGTACAGACACTTCATACAAAAAAAACAAGCTTTTCCATTTACAGCTCGACAGAGAAAATGTAAAACAAGATTAAAATTGTCTAAAGAAAGCTGATAAGAACGCTCACTTATCATCTCAGCAGGAATATTCTGTCACTCAAAAAAAAAAAGCATGTAGAGAATATTCTGGGAATCCATGTGTGTGTGTGTGTGTGTGTGTGTGTGTGTGTGTGTGTGTCGGTGAGAATATGCTAAGAGTCAAAAATGTCAACATACAGTGTCAGCTTATTATAGAGTAGCCAAGGCTTCAAACTGTCAGACTGAAGTGAGGATTGTAAGGTACAAGTGAAAGTGTTGTCGTCCCCTTAGCCTTGCAGATAATGGCATGTCGGGCTGGCCATTTGAGGTCAGAGTGATTGAGAAACACTTCAAGTCACCATCGAATCAAAACTGAATAGTCAGTACTGCAGTATCATCTACAGTTGGAGTCAAAATTATTAGCCCCTATGTGACTTTCTTTTTCAAACATTTCCCAAATGATGTTTAACAGAGCAAGCAATTTTTCACAGTATTTCCTATAATATTTTTTCTTCTGGAGAACGTCTTATTTGTTTTAATTCGGCTAGAATAAAAGCAGTTTTGAACAAATTTTACAACCATTTTAAGGTCAATATTATTAGCCCCCTTAAGCAATATTTGTTTTCGATTGTCTACATCAGTGGTTCTCAAACTGTGGTAGCAGGCTTCCTTTTAGTAGTAGAAGGAATCGCTGAATAATTAAAGTAAAAGAATGAACACACTTTTAACCCTTTGACGCGTACGATAACACCGATATGATCAGTAAATTGACTTTAATAGGCTAAACCTTTTATTTTATTTTTTATTTTCTTATGTTTGTTATGTACTCTATCATTTGAAACTAATTTCCTCTTCATATTTGTAACAGTTGTTGGGGGTGTATCCCGTATTTTTAAATCCCAATGTTAACAGGAATGGTTTAATCCCTTGCTTTTCCGACACACAAAGCCTTCTCTAGTAATCAGATCTAATTTATAATTTAAGTATGTAAATCCAATTCATTTAAAATACAAATTAATGTTTAGATTTCATATATATATGGTGTTATTTTATATATGGTGTTATTTTATATATATACATATATATATATATATATATATGACTTATTGGTATATTTAAAAAAATAAATAAATCAAAAATAGTTTATACATGAATATGATTACATACAGCCTATATTTATGGGGTCCAAAGGACACTTCAGATTGATGAATAGGCTACTTTACATTTAAGTACATCAGTTTTCTTTTTACTTTAAGAACAGTGTCGTTTTTTTATTAACTTATAAAAGCACATTTTCATTTAAACATTGATGTTTTATTTATTTATTTGTTTACCTGTGCAGTGTTAATGTTCAAACTATTTATAATGTTTAAAGTGGCTGACAATAATAAATATTCTAAAGAAGAATTAATCTGCACGAACTGCGCAGAGCTGTAACTGCATGCTTAATTAGGCCTACCATGCTTCAATACCAGTTATTATGGTGGTACTTGGAGAGACCATTTTTTTCTGAGGTGGTACATGACGAAAATACTTTGAGAACCGCTGGTCTACAGAACAAAGCCCTGTTATATAATGACTTGCCTAATCACGCTAGGTAAGCCTTTAAATGTCACTTTAAGCTGAATACAAGTATCTTGAAAAACATCTAGTCAAATATTATTTACTGTAATCATGGCAGAAATAAAAAAAAAATATCAGTAATTAAAAATGAGTTATTAAAACTATTATGTTTAGAAATGTGCTGGACAAAAATCTTCTTTAAAACAGAAATTGGGGCAAAATATACAGGGGATTAATAACACAGGAGGGCTAATAATTCTGACTTTAAGTGTAAATGCATCAATTTTAAAATTGCAAGTGTCCTTGTAAAGTTATCAAAATAAATTCCTTTCCCTCTTGAATAACATCTTTTCTTTAAAGCAGTATCTTTTACTGATATGGATATTTTTGTATGACTTCTACAACTCACCAGCTTCATTTTTGACAGATAAGCTGGCTTCAATTTGAATCTTTATATTATTTTAATTGTTATAATGATTTCATTTATAGTAATAAACGCTATATAGATCTGAGACTAGAGTTTGAATGAATTTGTTATCTTTGAATGACACATTACCATACAGAATGCCTTTTTCTTCATTATCCAGAGCATTATGAGTATTCATTTAACATGTTATTAAATGAAAGACATCAAAAAAGAAAACAATTAGTTTGCTTTTGCTATCTAACATGAAAAAAGGTTAATATATTACATGAAATGTATATTGCCAATTTAAAGTTCATGTTTGCTAATCCAGGCAGTAGCCAGGGGGGATTCGGGTTAGGGCTACATGATTCTGGCTAAAATGAGAATCACGTTTTTTTATTTTGCCTAAAATCATTCATTCATTCATTTTCGGCTTAGTCCCTATATTAATCCGGGGTCGCCACAGCGGAATGAACTGCCAACTTATCCAGCACTTGTTTTACAAGCGGATGCCCTTCCAGCTGCAACCCATCTCTGGGAAATATCCATACACTCTTGCATTCACACACATACACTACGGACAATTTAGCCTACCCTATTCACCTGTACCGCATGTCTTTGGACTGTGGGGGAAACCGGAGCACCTGGAGGAAACCCACGCGAATGCAGGGAGAACATGCAAACTCCACACAGAAACGTCAACTGACCCAGCTGAGGCTCGAACCAGCGACCTTTTTGCTGTGAGGTGACAGCACTACCTACTGCGCACTGTGTCGCGCTTGCTTAAAATCAAGATCACAATATTCTAACGATTCTGTAGATGTAAAGTAAAGATTAATATGAGTAGGCTATTGTAATTTCTCAAACATATGGTAAAATAACAACAATAATAATATTAGGCCTTGGTCTACTGTTGATTAAAATGCGAAATTTTGTATAGACTTGGAATGGTGGACTTGAAAAGACTTTAAATTTGTCCTGGTTGTTAAGTCACAGTAAAGTGATGCATCAGAATGCAGCTATTCATAATTCTAAAGTTGAATTACCGGTATTATGTTTAAGACATACTGTATGTAGGCTTGTGCCGGTATTCGGTAATGCGATAAATCACGGTAATGAATATGCACGATATTGTTATCGCGGGCACTTCAAAATACCGTGAAAAATAGATCCGAATTTATATTCTTAGAACCCGCCTTAGCTTATTTTCCATCAACCGCTTGAAGAAACACTGCGTATATGCTGCGCAGAACTGATGCGCACTCTGATGTAAACAATCCCCACATGTAGAAGCCTTGTGTGCAGGCAGTGCGCGCCGCCGCTGCCACCGCACTATAATCCTCACACGCAGGGGCGGACTCTCCATCTGGCAGACCGGGCACTTTCCCGGTGGGCCGACGTACTTTTTGGGCCGGGCTGATCATCGTCTTATGATTTGATCGGCCTATAAAAGGCTTAGCAGCCTATCGTTTTTTTCTGCCTTATTGATTGACGCTGCTGTGATCTGTGACTCTCTGAAAGTAGATGCTTTTTTTCCCGGACAGACAGACCGGGCCGGTCCATGTGACACTCTGCAGCCCATTGGCTCTTTTCGGTATTGACATTGGGCTGGCCCAATCACAAACTCCTATTTTGGACTCCGTGTGAGCGTGCGTCGTCTGTGTGTATTTGTCAAAATAGTCGAGAGTCAGAGAGAAGAAGCGCAAGGGAGGCGCAGAGAAATCGCGGGAAATACGCCGGCGTTTCATTTAGCGATTCTGAAAAGTTCTCTGTTCATTCTAGTACACGGCTAAAAACGCAAATCACGTGACCACACACTCTCTGCCCACAGCTGCAGCCACTTTCATCTGCTGGGTGATCTCATCTCACTATAATGGTTAAACGTGATATTGAATTCATCTTGTTGTCTCTATCTAACAATTCTTATGTCTTTTGAATCACTTGTTCTCTGTTAACTGTTTTGGCTGAGTGCAAAGATAAGCTAATATATTAATTTATGTAACCACATACACTGATTCTGCACATTGACTGATTGCTTACCTTTATCGTTTAAATTTAATGTACGTTATACTGTTATAATGGCCATTATTGGTTATTAAAACTGATATTCTGCAAAAGAGACAGTGTAAATCAAATATCAAAATGAAACAAATTTGACTTATATTATGTTTTCATTGTTTAGATAGTGAAACAGCAAGCAGGATGAGGTGAAAGGTTAAAATGTAACACTGTTCCCTTTGAAGATTTACCCATGCATTAGCAGGCAGTTTTTGTTATGTTTATTATTGAATATAGGCTGAGTGAATAGTGTATTGAATCAGCTAAATTGACTGTAGTGTATGAGTATTTGTGAATGAGTGTGTATGGGTGATTTCCAATATTGGGTTGTGGCTGGAAAGGCATCTGCTGCATAAAACATGCTGGAATAGTTGGCAGTTCATTCCACGATTGCTGATCGAAGACGGTTTCCCTTTGCACATTCACTTTGATATAATTGCTCAAGTTTACTTTTATATTGTGTATTGTTTTATTTATATTTATTTGTATTTAAATGTTTGAAGTACTTTTAGTTAATTAAAAAGTTATTAAAGTTACTAAGTTGACGAAACTGAAGTTTTTTGTGTTTTTTACCTGTTTCTCTAGTAAAATTACAATATCGTGATAATACCGTATACCGTGATAAAAGCTCAATCAATTAATCGCAGCATGAAAATGTGATACCGGCACATGCCTAACTGTATGCTTGCAATATTTTATTGATAACATTATTAGACCATTTTTTTACTGGTAAAATTAAACATTTGTTATTATTAGATTCCCTCTTGCATTATATAGGCTACAGTAGTTATAGTCACACTGCAAAACATTTATTACACCTATACAACACTTTGTGTTTGCTATGAAAGAAAAAACATCAAATGCTTGTCACAATCATAACTGTAAAATGTGATAGGATCTTTTAAATAAGGGGTGCGCCGGTTTCACTCTCACTGCAGAGTGCGCTCATGTCATGGCATCCTCACTTTGAGAAGACAAACTGAACAGTATTTACAACTTTATAACCTGTTATCCACAGCCTATGCAGGATCTGTTCAGAACACATCAGTGGCGGGCACACGCATGTCTCTTGGTAGTAAACATGCAGTGTGTCAGCTCATGTGTGATATGATACCTTATAAATACAGTATGTGACACTTTTAACACCATTTGGAGGTGTCCATGCTGCTGAGCAACGAATATTAAACTTTTTTTAACACCTTTAAGCTTCTCTCCGGACCATGAAAATATAATTAGCTGAATCGTGGAAAAGCTAGATTAAGATCGTGTGTAGGGTTGAATTGAGATCTCAATTTCTTTTTTTCAATTAATCATGCAGCTCTAGTTCGAGTGGTTCGAAAGACCCACCCCCCCACTGACAAAGTCCAGAATTTGGCCCCTATATGAGCTTATTTGTCCCATTGTTGACAATATGCCATCGTGAATTGTGAAAAAAACAGATAGAAGGCGGCTTTAATTTTTTAATTATTCAAATGGACAAATTCTGACTGAGGAAATGAGCTGGCCAGTTTGTCATTTGTCTGTAGGCTACAGTTCTTTATTTAAAACAAGTTTGAACAGTTTGAATAATACGCTGGCAACGGGACTGTAGTCATACACCGTTTAAAAAAAAAAAAAAAAAAAAAAAGTAGGATTTTTGAGCAGCCATGCGTTTTTTTTTTTTTTGGCTGCTGGGTAATTTGTCTATTTGTCTTAAGACTCTCATAAGAAATGCATTTTAGCACAATGTGTATAAAGATACAAATTATCCATATTGTATGAAATGAATCATATTCAGCTTCAGTTAGTGAAAGTGAGAGACATTGAGACATTTTTAGATTCTGCTTGAAAATGTCTTTGGGGCTGCAGGATAAATGAATCATACAAACTGTGAACAATACAATTATAGTAAAAAAAGAGTTTTTTCCCATTTCATTCTAGGTTCAATTGCTGTGGTTATAAATGAGCTTTTAAAACCATTTCTGAAGAATTTTTGCACTTATCTAAGCCACATCCCCACCATGTATGCATCAAATTCATTCAATAAGTAATTATCAGTAATTTATTCAACACCACCCCAAAGAGTCATACGTCTGTTGTTAGTTTAACATGTATATTGTGAAATTTGACACATACCTGTATTTTTTTGTAGCGAGGCAACAAACACATGTAGAGAGCTGAATATAAGTGTTTATATGCATGTCATATCTCTCAGCTTATCGTTATTCTGCGAAAGATAACTTTTATTATACAATAAACTTTATATTACACAATAAACCTTATTGCTGCATAAACTGATCTGCTTATCTGTTTAACTCCTCTATGTTGCTATTGTACAGACAGCTTTAATATTTTTATACTCTGTACTTTTTTTTCTACAGCTACATACTCTATATCTAAAGTTTTTAAAGATGTTATATTTGTTTTTGTCTATTGCATAACTTCTATTGCTCCATGATTTAGATTCTTATTGTTATTTTTTTTATTGTTGATATTATTTTTAAGGTCACGGGTGGTTGTGTAAGCATTTCACTGCATATTATATTGTGTATGACTGTGAATGTGACAAATAAAATTAGATTTATGCAAAATATAGCAAGTTAAAGTTGATATACACTCACCGGCCAGTTTATTAGGTACACTTCACTAGTACAGGGTTGGACCCCCTTTTGTCTTCAGAACTGCCTTAATCCTTCATAGATTATGACATAGATTCCACAAGGTACTGGAAATATTTCTCAGAGATGGTTCATACTGAGATGATAGCATCACACTGTTGCTGCAGATTTGTCGGCTGCACATCTATGATGTGAATCTCTCGTTACACCACATCCAAAAGGTGCTCAATTGGATTGAGTCCTGGTGACTATGGAGGCCATTTGAGTATAGTGAACTCATTGTCATGTTCAAGAAACCAGTCTGAGATGATTCGAGCTTTATGACATGGCGCATTATCCTGCTGGAAGTAGCCATCAGAAGATGGGTACACTGTGGTCATAAAGGGATGGACATGGTCAGCAACAATCCTAAATTGGTATTTATGGGCCCAAAGTGTGCCAAGAAAATATCCCCGACACCATTACACCACCACCACAGCCAGCCTGAACCGCTGATAAAATCCATGTTTTCATGTTGTTGACGTCAAATTCTGACCCTCTATTGTCTAATTTTGTAGCCTCAGTTTCCTGTTTTTTGCTGTGGTAGCCCAAAAGTCTCAAGGTTGGAAGTGTTGTGAGTTCTGAGATTCTCTTCTGCATACCTTGGTTGTATCGAGTGGTTATCTGAGTTACCGTTGCCTTTCTATCAGCTCGAACCAGTCTGGCCATTCTCCTCTGACCTCTGGCATCCACAAGACATTTGCGCCCACAGAACTGCCGCTCACTGGATATTTTCTCTTTTTCTGACCATTCTCTGTTAACCCTTGAAATGGTTGTGCATGAAAATCCCAGTAGATCAGTAGTTTCTGAAATATTCAGTACAGCCTGTTGGGCACCAACAACCATGCCACAATCAAAGTCACTTCAATCACCTTTCTTCCCTATTCTGATGCTCGGTTTAAACTCCAATAGATCGTCTTGACCATGTCTACATCTTTAAATGCATAGAGTTGCTGCCATGTGATTGGCTGATTAGAAATTTCCGTTAACGAGCAGTTGGACAGGTGCACCTAATGAAGTGGCTGGTAAATGTAAGTTCCTTCTGTTTTCTTATATCTTAAAACTGCAAAATACAACTCTAAATACATGCCTGTCACCCCTTTTGTTGAGTATAATTAAAATTTTGCCTATGTTTCAGAGCTGATTAATATTCACGACCATTCCAAATATGGTCAAAAGGAACTTTTCATTCTACAGTAGGTGTAATTCCTGTGGTTATAAATGAGCATTTAAAACCCATTTCTGAAGAACTTTGCACTTACCTAAGCCACATCCCTACAATGTACTGTACTGCATGTATCAGAGAACACATTAACATACTGAATCAATGCACTCCACCTTTAATAATGCTGGTTTGCTCTATATACATTATATACATATATTATAAAAGCAACTCTGATTGTTGGATAACAACTGACTTTGTTTTTCTTACTTGGATGTCATCTGATTGGCCGTGATAGTGTAGCAGCCATTCACTTATTGCACACAGACAAATTGCGTATTGCTGTAAACACTTTGCCTGGTAAGAACATGCTGCAATGTTCATATATCATCTCAACTGTCTCTGCGTCTTTCTGTCATGCTAATAGTGTCAGACATCGTGCACAACAATCACAAGCTACCTTGCTCGCATGCGCTTGTGTTTCTATTTCTCTTGTACTCTCTCACACCCCCACCTCCCCGTCTTACTCACTGACGATTAATCATCCACCAGACACTGTATTACACCAAGCAGAGAGAGAGAAAGAGAGAACAACTCCGTCTTGGACCACACAGCTGCATCCATTCATTCCTCCGCTTTCTTGGATCGCCTCCATCCATCCGGTTTCTTTCAGAGGGATAATGCGTCACAAGAGGCCAGATGAGAGAGAGTCATGTGCTGATGTGAAATGTAAGCACTGCTACCCCCACAACCAGGACTATGGAAACACATGCTACACCAGCACTGTGCTGGCAGGTACAGACAAAACCATGTGACAGGTGCTAGAGACGCTACAGTATTTGCAAGAAAGACCCTACTTCAAGTATTGAACTTATGCAATTCACGCAACCTGAACTGCTCGACATGCTGACTCAATTCAACAGTAAACATTCAATATATTGTTTTTAAAATATACATTTGAAGTCTGAAATGTTTTCATGATGAGTCTTTTCCTCTTTTTATTAAAATAACTGCATAAATAAGAACAATATGGCTTCTAAAATTAAGTTTTTCCAGTGACGCCATAGAGAATGAGACTACTATGCTAATAATTGCGTATGTTTTTCATATTTCTACGCACATTTGAACTTCTCACAAAAAACTTCCGACTAATTCACAACACATGAACGCACATCAGTTTGCTCTTAAACTTGTTCTTCTGTCAGCGAATCTGGAGTGTTCTAAATGAGCAGTGGTGGAAAGAGTGCTGAAAAATCATACTTGGGTAAAAGTACTATTACTTGCCCCAAAAATTCAATGCAAGTAGAGTAAAAGTATCTGTTGTAAAAATTACTCAAAGTATGAGTAAAAAGTAGACCTTTCTAAAATACTCAAGAGTAGTGAGTAGTGAGTATTACGCTGTAAAAAGCTGATGCACTTACAGTACATGTAATTTGTGGATGTGTGTAACTGTAACATTCTGTAGTGTATTTAGTTATTGCCCAGCAGGCACACAATGTCATAAAACATTAATATTAGGTTAGATTTAGGTTGTGATGTCAGGTGACCAAAATTCAATGTCTAGCCAGCGTCTTCGGACAAATGACATTGATATTTGGTTGATTTTTTGTTGTGTTAGAAAGTTACCAAAATCCAAAGTCGAGCCAACATCTTAAGCCAACGTCATATTGACGTCAAATACTGACATTTGTTCGACAGGTATGGCAACCAAAATCCAACATCTGATAGATGTCATTGTGGTAACGTCCACACAACGTCAAGCTGTAACATCATTATAAGACATTGATATTTGGTTAATTTTAGGTTGGATAATGACGTCTGACATCAACTCGATTTTTATTTCCAAACAAAATGCAACGTCCCCATGACGTTGGGGTACAACATCAATCTGACGTCATGTTGACGCCTTGTGCTTGCTGGATATTTAAGGCCATTTCGGTTATCATGCAATAAACATCTTTCATTCTCATCAGTGACATGCATCTAAACAGTCTCTGGGTCATTGCGTGTGATGGTTTTGGACATCTTCTTACACAATTTTAATGCTTCCAAACAGTTTGCTGCATTTATAAATTGCCCATGTCTTGAGGTTGTTCAGTATGATGCGATTTGCCTTCTATGTGCGATTTGATTGGACAGGAATCACAGGACTGATTTTTCTAATCTCCATAGACAAGAATGAATAAAATAGTGACTGCAGGTTGAAGGAAAGTAGTGGAGTAAAAGTACCAATACAGCATTAAAAATGGCCTCAAGGGAAAGTAAAAGTACACATCTTTAAAACTACTTAGTAAATTACAATTTCTAAGAAAAACTACTCAATTACAGTAGTTTGAGTATTTGTAATTAGTAACTTTACGCCACTGATAATGAGTGTTAGTGCACGAGGTTAGTCATTTGCATAACACAAGCGGAGGGAAAAAAATGATAAGAAGACAAATGATGAAACAAAAGAAATTGAACAGTAATGAAGGTATTGATGTTGAATGTTGAATGTTGAACATGCTTTCAGTTCTAAAAGTGTGAGGTGAAACAGTACATTGTTATTCACTTTAAAAAAAGACTCTTCAAAATAGCAGAGCACCGCATGTTTTATGATGCCAGGCAACCACTGTAACAATGCTCTCGATGCTCAGATGATTTTTTTTCATATTTCATTTTGACTAATAATGATTAATTAGTGAAAATGTTTAGTGAATGAGACCCAATGTGCTTAAAAAATTTAAGAGATCTGTTCTTACAAAAGAAATGCCATTTTCTTCGTGTGAAAAACATTTCAATAATCCAATGAACATCCAACAACAAAATATACAGACAGTTGAATTCAGAATTTTCAGCCCCCCTTTGAATTTTTTTTCTTTTTTAAATATTTCTCAAATGATAATTAACAGAGCAAGGAAATTTTCACAGTATGTCTGATAATATTTTTTCTTCTAGAGAAAGTCCTATTTGTTTTATTTCGCCTAGAACAAAAGCAGTTTTACATTTTTTAAAATCCACTTTAAGGACTAAATTATTAGCCCCTTTAAGCTATATTTTTCTTCGATAGTCTACAGAACAAACCGTTATAACTTGCCTAATTACCCTAACCTGCCTAGTTAACCTAATTAACCTAGTTAAGCCTTTAAATGTCACGTTAAGCTGTATAGAAGTGTCTTGAAAAATATCTAGTAAATGTATCTAGTATCTAGTTGAGTTAATTTTTATTGAAAATGTAATGCGAGTTTTAATTTAATGAATTAAACTTCTTTTCGTTTAATTAATTGCTTTTAAAATGTAAATAGCTGAATTAAAATTAAAGTCCCAGTGAATCACAAAGTCAATGGGAGAATGTGTTCGTTATTTTGCAAGCATTGAAGAAAAAGAAAAGGGGATTATAGTCTCAATGGACAGTGATTTTACTTAAGACAAATAATACAAAAGTAGCAAACACATTGCTTTGAACTTTCATTAATCTGTATACAGTATACGGCATGTAGAGAGCTCTGGGGTAAGGAAGTTCTCAGATAACATCCTAAAACATTATTATTTTTTAATGTGTTATTTAAAGGTAAATTAAGGTGTAAAGTTATACAGTGTATGCTTTGCGTTGAAAGGAAAAAAAAAACAAGTTCTGAAAAAGAGATCCTCAGCCAGGTAATAAAAACTAAAGCAAAAGTAATTCAAAAGTAATGTAATGCATTATTTACCATAAAAAGTAACTAAGTAACACAACTAGTTACTTTTTGTGGAGTAACTCAATGTTGTAATGCGTTACTTTCAAAAGTAACTTTAGAAGGAAAACATACTTAAAGTTTCTTTACACATTCTACAGACTTCAGAGTGTGTGCGTTTATAGGTTATTGAGTGCTGGTTTGCAGCATATTTATTAATAGGATGTTCATATCACCAAAAATAACCATCAGATGCACAAACACTTTGCAAAATTGCAAAGAAAAAGCAGAAAAACGTAACTTGCTTTGATGCTCAATCATTTTGTGGAAAGCGATTCTTTGGTGAGTAGAAAATCTCAAATATTTTGTAAGGTTCTATATGTCTCTACAATATTTTTGATTAATAATTGAGTAATACTTTTCGTAAAAAAATAATAATTTAAAAAGCTTATTTAAGTACTATACACGTGGCTTAACATTTACATTACCTGACAAAAGCCTTGAAAAATCCATGTTTTAGGAACAACAAATAATAACTTGATAACTTTTGTATAAAATAATAATAATAACTTTTGTGTATATATATATATATATATATATATATATATATATATATATATATATATATATATATATATATATATATATATATATATATATATATATATATATATATATATATAACAAAAAGGCAAAGGCCTCTAGATTACGCTTATTTTACCAAAATAAAATGTGATCATGCCTTGATTTTTAATTATTTAATTAGCACAGTAAGGTCTGACTTTGCTTAAAAAGTGACAAAAGTCTTGTCACTTAACAGAGATAATGTACAGTATTAAATATAAGTCATGGTGCAGTGGAAAAAGAATTAATATTGTGTATGACTCCCATGAGCTTGGAGGACTGCATCCATACATCTCTGCAATGACTCAAATAACTTATTAATAAAGTCATTGCAGGACTCCCAGAGTTCATCAAGATTCTTTGTATTCATCTTTAATGCCTCCTCAGCCCAGACATGCTCAATAATGTTCATTACTGGTGACTGGGATGGCCAATTGTCGAGCACCTAGAACTTCTTTGCTTTCAGGAACTTTGATGTGGAGGCTGAAGTATGAGAAGGAGCGCTATCCTGCTGAAGAATTTGCCTTCTCCTGTGGTTTGTAATGCAATGGGCAGCACAAATGTCTTGATACCTCAGGCTGTTGATGTTGCCATCTACTCTTACTGTAACCCCAAACCATGACTTTTCCTTCACCAAACTTGACTGATTTCTATGAGAATATTGTGTCCATACGGGTTCCAACAGGTCTTCTGCAGTATTTGTGATGATTAGGATACAATTCAACAGATGATTCATTGGAAAAAATCTATCTTCTGTAACTTTACCAAATGATCAACTAGATGTCAATGTATTATTTTTTGCACTTACAACTGGGATTGACAACAAGACTTTTGTCAGGTAGTGTATAATAGTCAAGTTTTTGGTTTGGTTTCTAAATAGCTCTTGCATTGCAGTTTAAAGTTTTAAACCATACAGTCAGTTGCTTTGTTTATTATGGTCGTTTTCTCTTTTTTTATTATTAGTAGTAGCACTGTTTTTCTCTACTGTCTATGTTCCTAAACGACATACTCGTTGAGAACCACTGTTTTAAATTCCCAGTGAATAAATGAGATAATAAAAAGTTATTTTTGTGAAGCTAAATGTCCTGTAATTCTTTTAAAATTATAGCAGAACACTGAGCATCTACCAGATGCCAAGCAAACCAAAGCATATACACAGTAAATACAGCTTCGCTACTTCCAAACCTACAGCTTTAAAACAGAAAAGCAACTAATACAGTAAATTCCTGACTCACTCGCAGACCTTCAAAGCCACGCGTAAAGCCATTTAAACTGTATTTTACCTTGTCACTTTCTGAGTAAGGGTTGTTAAGCACCGTGGGCATGTTGTCCTTTCTCCAGAGGTCATCAAACACTCTGTCGTTATCCGATGCCAGCTGGGCGTTCTGTCCATTTCCCACACCAAGGTCTCTGAAAGTCACAAATAGTTCAGCTCGCAGTTCAAACAGCAGCCAGGAGAAAACAAGTGAAGGAGACACATTCGATTAAAGGGATGGTTCAGCCAAAAATGAAAATTGATTCATTATTTTCTCACCCTCAAGTGTTTTTATGAGTTTCTTTCCTTTGCTGAACACTAAAGAAGATATTTTGAAGAAAGCTGAAAACCTGTAACCATTGACTTCCATAGTAGAAAAAATGGAAGTCAACGGTTACAGGTTTCTAACATTTTTTAATCAAAATATCTTCGTTTGTGTCCAACAGAAGAATGAAACTAGTAATTGAAGGTTAAGTAAATCAGAAAGTACATTTTTGGAAATTCATTATTGCTTTGCACACTTTTAATATTAAACTGAGGGAATTAGTCAAAAGTATTTTCTGTCATATAAATCAACAGCATGGATTAGATGCTCTCCATAGAGCTTAACCTGAAACCATTGACACAAACGAAGATATCTGGATTTATAAAAATGTTAGAAACCTGTAACCATTGACTTCCATAGTATGTTTTTCCTACTATGGAGATCAATAGTTACAGGTTTCTAACATTTTTTTTTAAACAAAATTTCTTCACTTGTGAAGAAATTCATAAAAGTTAAAAATAATTTAGGGGGAGTAAATTGTGAGTGAGTGAATTAGTCAAAAGTATTTTCTGTCAAATAAATCAAGAGCATGATTTAGATGTTGACCATAGCTTAACCTGTAACCATCAGCACAAACGAAGATATCTGGATTAAAAAATTTTTTGAAACCTGTAACCATTGACTTAGTATATTTTTCCTACTGTGAAAATCAACAAAATCCAACAATTAGTAAATCAAAATATCTTCACTAGTGTCCCACAGAAGGTTTTAAAATATTCAAAGGTTGAGTAAATTGTGACAGAATGACATTTTTGGGAATCCATTATTGCTTTGCACACTTTTAATATTAAACACTGAATCAGTCAAAAGTATTTTCTGTCATATAAATCAACAGCATGGATTAGATGCGGTCCATAGAGCTTAACCTGTAACCATTGACAAACTAAGATATCTGGATTTTAAAAAATCTGTAACCACTGATTTTCATAGCATGTTTTTCCTACTATGGAGATCAATAGTTACAGGTTTCTGACATATTTTGGGTGGACTATCCCTTTAAGAATATTGCTTTGCACACTTTTAATATTAAACAGAGAATTAGTCAAAAGTATTTCCTGTCATTTAAATCAACAGCATGACTTAGATGCTGTCCATAGAACTTAACCTGTAACCATTGACATAAATGAAGATATTTGGATTTTAAAATATTACTGTACTTTGGAAGTTACAGATTTCTAACATTTTTTTAAACAAAATTTATTCACTTGTGAAGAAATTCATAAAAGTTAAAAATAATTTAAGGGTGAGTAAATTGTGACAGAATGACATTTTTGGGAATCCATTATTGCTTTGCACACTTTTAATATTAAAATCACTGAATTAGTTAAAAGTATTTTCTGTCATATAAATCAACAGCATGGGTTAGATGCTGTCCATAAAGCTTAACCTGTAACCATTGACATAAACAAAGATATCTGGATTTTAAAAATCTGTAACCACTGATTTTCATAGCATGTTTTTCCTACTATGGAGACCAATGGTTAAAGGTTTCTGACATATTTTTAAACAAAATATCTTCGCTTGTGAAGAAATTCATAAAGGTTTGAAATAATTTAAGGGTTTAGTAAATCGTGACAGAAATGACATTTTTGGGTGGACTATCCCTTTAAGAATATTGCTTTGCACACTTTTAATATTAAACTGAGATAATTACTCAAAAGTATTTCCTGTCATATAAATCAACAGCATGACTTAGATGCTGTCCATAGAACTTAACCTGTAACCATTGACATAAATGAAGATATTTGGATTTTAAAATATTACTGTACTTTGGAAGTTACAGATTTCTAACATTTTTTTTAATCAAAATATCTTTGTTTGAGTTTAACAGAAGAAAGATATTCATTTAGGTTTGAGAGTATTGCTTTGCACACTTTTAATATTAAACTGAGTGAATTTGTCAAAATTATTTTCTGTCATATAAATCAACAGCATGGCTAAGATACGGTCCATAGAGCTTTACCTGATATTCTTTAAAACATTCAAGGGTGCACTTTAGTTAAAGAATACACCAATAAATTAAACCATCATGAAATTCAAATCAATTGTAATTATTATGTAATTATCACACCATCTACATGTAAGATGTAACACCATCTACATGATTGAGCTAGAGCCCAGAAACTCAAACATAAAACTGTGCAACACGTGTACAATTCTCATCTGAAAATGTAAACAAACACATTTTCTCTGGATGATGTTGCATTGCATGACTGGATTTATAGTAACACCTTTATCACAGATGTAAGAAAAGTGGAGAAGCATGATTTGTTTTGGATGAAACACCATCTTTGTTCATGAGTCAAATTAAACCTGTATATACCTGTATCCTGCACTTGATATACCTGTATCCTGCACTTGCTGCTATTGCACTGCTGGTTAGACCGAAACTGCATTTCGTTGCCTTGTACTTGTGCATGTGTAATGACAATAAAGTTGAATCTAATCTAATCTAAAAAAGCATAGAAAAAATATCTGTAGGGCTATATAAAATATGGTTTTCCCCAAAAAAATTGTTTCCATTTTATTTGTTCTAGATTATTCAGTTTTTTTCCTGTTGTAGAATTTTTCTGGATTTTATATTAACGGTTGAAATAAATTTTAGTAATAAAAATTATGTAATGTAATGTAATGTGTATTTATATACATAATTATTATATTATAATTATAATATTAATATGTACCGGTTTATAAGTTACCATAACTCTTTTCATGAAGTCAAAGTAACTTTTTAAAAATTATTATACTTTAATTAATTATACTTAAACTAACTTATTTCATTTAGCAAATATCATTTTAATTATACAGAAATATCATTTGCATGTACAAAATTAATGTACATGTAATGTGTATTTATTTTGCGCATTTATTGTGTATGACCATACTCCCAAAGTGCTTCACACTCATGAGGTGTTCTCTCCACACCACCACCAGTGTGCAGCATCCACTTGGATGATGTGACGGCAGCCACAGAACAATGGCTCCAGTGCGCTCACCACACACCAGCCATAGGTGGAGTGGAGAGACACTGATAGAGCCAATGGGGGATGATGGGGAGGCCATGATTATAAGGGCCGATTGAGGGACATTGGCCAGGACACCGGGGTAACACCGCTACTCTTTACGAAAAGTGCCATGGGATTTTTAATGACCACAGAGAGCAGAACCTCGGTTTAACGTCTCATCCGAAAGACGGCGCCCACTGACAGTATAGTGTCCCCTTCACTTTTACTGAGGCATCAGGACTCACAGACCGCAGGTTGAGCGCCCCCCACTGGCCTCACTAACCACCAGGGCTGACCAGGCTCAGCCCTGTTTAGCTTCAGTGAGTAACTGGTCTTGGGCTGCAGGGTGATATGGCTGTGGCCAAAATTATGTCAAATTAATCGCATTCATGAAACAACAGGCTACAGTTAACAACTAGCCTAGAGCGCCACCTGCTGTTAAAAATTAGGCTAGAGTGTTGTCTACACTTAAAAACTAACATAGCACCATCTGCTGTTATAACTAGAGTCCAATCTGCTGTTAAAAACTTACCTAAAGCGCCATCTACAGTTAAAAACAAACCTAGAGCGCTGCCTCCTGTTTAAAAAAAAAACAGCCTAGAACACCATTTTTTGTTAAAATCTAACCTAGACCACCATCTGCTGTTAAATACTAACATAGAGTGCCATCTGATGTTTAAAAACCAGGCTAGAGCACCAGTAGACAGCCTGTTATAAAACTAGCCTAAAGCACCATTTTCTGTTAAAAACTAACCTAGAGTGCTGTCTACAGTTAAAAACTAACCTAGAGCACTATTTTCTGTTAAAAACTAGCCTACCTGCTGATAAAAATTAGGCTAGAGCACTGTCTACATTTAAAAACAAACATAGCACCATCTGCTGTCATAACTACAGCCAAAGAGCATAGAATCACCAAGAGGCGACACTCTAGTGCGATTTGGGAAACAGCCACTAGAGGGCGCAGCAGCCATTTTGGAATGAAAATTCCAATAGAGCAACAGCATATTATAAGTCTGTAAAATAAACTATTAAAAGTGTTGATGATTGTGATAGTAAGTGTTGCATTGTCGTCTTACAGGTCGCATCTCAGCTTTAATGCGCTTTTTAAATAAATAAATAAAAAACAAAGCAGCTGTTCGCCATCGAAACAGCAATAAAATCCAATGGACAGCCGATCGCTTTCACTCCAAAATGGCGGAATCCGGGGCTGTTGCTGGGCACTGCTTTTGCAATGGAATGTTTAATTGAGTGTCGCCTCTTAGTTATTCTAAGCTCTTTACTAGAGCACAATCTGCTGTTAAAAACTAACCTAGAGTGCTGTCTACAGTTAAAATCTAACCTAGAGCACAATTTTCTGTTAAAAACTAGCCTAGAGCGCCCCCTGCTGCAAAAAATTAGGCTAGAGCGCGGTCTACATTCAAAATCTAACATAGAGTGCCATCTGCTAGTAAAACAAGAGCACAATCTGCTATTAAATAATAACCTAGAGTGCCATCTGCTATTAAAAACTAGCCTAGGGTGCCATTTTCTTAAAAAAAAAAAACCTAGTGTCGTCTGCTGTTAAAAACTAACCTAGGAGCGGCATCTGCTGTTTAAAAACTAGCCTAGAACTCTGTCTACGGTTAAAAACTAGCCTAGACCGCTGTCTACAGTTAAAAACTAACCTAGAGCTCTGTCTACAGATAAAAACTAACCTAAATGTCATCTGCTGTTAAACTAGAGCGCCATCTGCAGTAAAAACTAGCTTAGAGCACCATCTGCAGATAAAAACCTGCCAAGAGCGCTGTCTACAGTTAAAAACTAACCTACAGTGTAATCTGCTGTTAAAACTAGAGCCCAATCTGCTGTTAAAAACTAACCTAGAGCGCCATCTATTGTTAAAAACTATCATAGAGCATGGTCTGCTGTTAAAAACTAACATAGAACTCCATCTGCTGTTAAAAAAATTGCCCAGAGCGTCGTCTGCATTTAAAAACCAAGAGCGCCATCTATAGTTCAAAAATAGAGTGCCATCTACAGAGCACCATCTACAGTTAAAAACTAACCTAAAGCGCCATCTACAGTTAAAAACTAACCTAGACCACCATCTACAGATAAAAACTAACCTTAAGCGCCATCTACAGTTAAAAACTAACCTAGAGCACCATCTACAGATAAAAACTAACCTATAGTGCCATCTACAGATAAAAATTATGCTCAGGATCAATTCAAGAGAGAATAGCGATGCATTTTGAAAATCTCAAAATTGATGCAGAATCGGTTTATCGTGCAATTTTTTACTCTAGACAACAGTCTTAACAAAGTCCATATAATATTTGATTAGGTATACAGAACAGCACTACGTTTGATTCAGATATTCAATAGTCTACAACATTCCATGTAATGCATGAAATTTAGATTTAATGGCTGGGGGATTGAGGGAAATAGTATAAAATATATATATATATTTTTTTTTATCTACTTTGTGTTTAACTACTATAGTACAAACATTGTTGGAGAAACCAATGTCAGGTTCAGACTTCGCAATATGATTTTTGCCAGCTAAGTTAGTGTCTATCTTATGTGATTTTGAATCCTAATTTCTTAACATCTTACATGTTGCTTCCCAGCCAATCATCGCAGTGCATGGCATCATCGAGAAGGCGGAACTAACAATTGAATTCTGTCATTAATGTCTAAGAAGTTATAAATAAGTTAATGTCAGATACTGTAATGGCTTCATATAAACAAATACTTAAAAAATGAACTAACTAAATATGCAAAGCTTTCTGCGTGACCAATGGCAGAATAAAGGGTGTTATGGAAACTCGTCTGAAAATCGTCATTAATTTTACATACTTTACTTTTATGCAGCTGTTTATTAACCACAAGGAATGAAACTACTTATTTTTCCATAATGAGGCCTTCACAGAGTTGAAATTAATTTGTTCTTTATAATTCTGAAGCCGACAAATCATTCACTGAAACTATATCAATACTAGTTTTTATTCATGTAATGAAAGAGTGACGATGATACAGTGATAAATAATTGAGGTAGAAGTAATTAGACCAGGTGGTGTACTGTGAAAACCGGGGTGTGATCACAAAATAACAATATCCACGTCTATATTTATCCATTCTATTATTAATTTTGCTGGAAGCTTCTCACACTACATGCTAGTACTTCCTGTTCACTAAAGCGTAATATGAACATGCAATGCAAGAGTAATCGCAGACTGAATGGAATAAATACCATATGAACAGATTCACTCATTACCATAAAAACATTTACTAAAAAAATTGAATATTTTTCAGGAAATATTGATTTTGTGCCATGAATATTGTGCAATTGTACCTGTATCTCTGCTGGGTCAAATAAATTGAAACAGGGGCAACATGGCTAGTTGTTATATCGTCTCATTATAAATTACACCAGTGCTTTTCAGTTGGTTTGGCCAAGGAATCCATATTATTTAAGGGTAATTTAGATGCGACCCATTTAAAAAAAACAGTGTAAAAATAAGTTGCATGCTGGTAATTTTGCTCCTTATTTTTAATGAAGTGATGTAGAGTACAGTGTGCACAGTTACATTTGCGCATGCAATTGAGTGATTGCAGTACAAAATCTGACAGGAAAGTTAATTTTCCTTATGTGAAAGACATTTTATTTCTTTATAAATAGCAAAATGTTGTGCTTGTTACTTTTGTCATTTAAAAGAAACATGAAGAGCATGATTTACATGAAGAGATGATAAACCTGTTACTTTTTTTGGGAAAGGTGTTGGTTTTTATTGGGTCTTTGTCTATATATAGATGTTTTGTCATTCAATGCTATCTAGATTGCCCAAGAATCCTTTCTCCTTAGGAAGAGATGGATGGATGGATGGAGAGACAGACGGACAGACAGAGCGATAGATAGATAGATAGATAGATAGATAGATAGATAGATAGATAGATAGATAGATAGATAGATAGATAGATAGATAGATAGATAGATAGATAGATAGATAGATAGACAGAGCGATAGACAGAGCGACAGACAGACAGACGGATAGATAGACGGATAGATAGACGGATGGATGGACGGATGGATGGACTGATGGATGGACAGATAGATGGACACAGACAGAGCGAAAGATAGACAGACGGAGAGAGATAGATAGACAGACAGACAGACAGACAGACAGAGCGATAGACAGATAGATGATAGTGCCATGGTTTTGAGTGTGAGTGAACCACTTGCATGCCGCTTCTCAGTGAAATACTTGCATTTTCTCCCAGACCCTTGAGACCTGCACATCACGACTGAAACAGCCTTTAGGAGAATGTGCTTTTTTAATGCACATGAACTGTGTCTGACAGAAGCATCAACAGCTTTCATACACGCATTTCAAAATCAAAGCCGTGCTTCACAAAAAAATGATGACTCATGACCCACTCAAAACAGTTGCGACCCACTTTTGGGTCATGACCCACCAGTTCAGAAACTGTCCATTACTCAATTAAGCCATGTATAGGAAATAAACTTTCTGGTATGTACTGTAGTTTCTTACAGTTGTATACCCTGTGATTTTTTTTCTTTTTCTTTTTAAATATTTCCTAAATTATGTTTAACAGAAGGAGGGAACTTTTAACAGTATTTCCTATAATTTTTTTCTGGAGGAAGTCTTATTTTGTTTAATTTCAGCTAGGATCATTTTTTAAAAAACATTTTAAGGTCAAAATTATTAGCTCCCTTAAGCCATTTTTTTCAGCTGTCTACAGAACAAACCATCAGTACACAATGACTTGCCAACAGTAATTACATTAACTTGCCTAATTAACCTAGTTAAGCCTTTAAATGTCACTTTAAGCTATATAGAAGTGTCTTGAAAAATATCTAGTCAAATATTATTTACTGTCATCATTGCAAAGATAAAATAAATCAGCTATTAGAAATGACTTAATAAAACTATTATGTTTAGAAATGTGTTGGAAAAATCTCCGTTAAACAGAAATTGGAGAAAAAAAATACACAGGGGGGCTAATAATTCTGACTTCAACTGTATATTAATCTATGAGGAATATTCACTGGAACAAACAGCATGATAACTAGAATCAATCTATTCCATTAAAAAAAACTGACTATTGTACAAATGTGCATACATTATGAATTTCAATCATTTATTTCATAACATCCAATTTGCACTTAGTGCTTAAAATAAGCAGGTATATTTTAAATATTTGTATTTAAATAGGTATATTTGGTAAATTGTCAACAGTGAAATAGTAAAACTGCATATCTTTTCAAATTTTCTATTGTTTTAAAGAGGTTTTCTTCAGGTTTTAGCACTTATGTAATGCCATAGTGCTGTAAAGCCATATGTAATGCCGTAAAGTAATTAGTCACGTGGAACCACTTGAAGCTTTTAACAGATCTTTCTAGTTACACGAGAGGTTAATCAAGTTAGTGAATTCTTTTTATTTTCATTAAAGTTCTGAATTTTAGTTCAAACAGGAGAATCCAGCTTATGTTTGATTTTGCACATATAATGACAGACTACGTTTACATGGACACCAGTAATTCGATTTTAATGCAATTAAGACAATCCTCTGATTAAGAATCGACCACATAAACAGAGACTTTTGATTCATTTAATCAGATTAAGGTCATAATCGAACTAAAGAGAAATCGAATTAAGATGTGTGGAGTATGCCGATTTTAGTCACATTATTGAAGTGCAGTTAAGACATGTAAACACCGCAATCAAACTATTGCCGACATGTAGGGCTTTTCGCCGTGTTTTGCGACAGGATAGTCCACACACACACACGACACTCTTTGCGCGTATTGAGTCAGTGTAGACCACAGACACCTGCATCGTGAAATGCGGAGGTTTTTTTTCTTCCATTCAGCATGCGGTATGAACTTCCATTAAAACAACAGCAGTTTATAGTTGCATCCAATATCTTGTTGTCACGGGGAGCATGCCCGAATGAAAGTGAAATTGCCAAACCGCAGTTAAAGTCGACAAATTAATAATGAAACACCCGAAATTACCTGAAACTACAGAGGAAATGCAAATAGTGCAGTGACGCAATTACGTTAATCGAATTATGTGCTATAGCATGTAAAACGCTATCATGAAAGGAACATTAAAAAAGCAACTCATGTAAACGCCTTAATCTTATTATTGTCTTAATTAGATTAAGGCAAATAATTCGATTACTGATGTCCATGTAAACGTACTCAATGTTATTAAATAATGTGGATTTGGTGTTTGGTTATGGATTCGTGGAATGTTATAAATATACTCACTGACCACTTTATCAAATGCACCTGTCTAACTGCTCGTTAACGCAATTTTTTAATACATTTTTAATCACATGGCAGCAACTCAATGCGTTTAGGCATGTAGACATGATCAAGACGATCTGCTGCAGTTCTACTGTTTGTGACAGTCGCCAAATCACGCTAAGTGGGGGGGTAGGGGGTTGGGACAGTCGTGGAAATCACGCAACGTTAGAGGAGGTGGGCATTTCGTTGCAAAAACGCACAATTTTTGTATACCAGCCCATGTCGTTTTCCTCCCACACAATAGTGTTCAAAATCGCCAAATCTGGCAACACTGGTTCCAGCTGATAGGAAGGCAACTGTAACTCAAATAACCACTCGTTACAACCGAGGTCTGCAGAACAGCATCTCTGAACCCACAACACGTCCAACCTAGAGGCAGATGGGCTACAGCAGCAGAAGACCACAGCGGGTGCCACTCCTGTCAGCTAAGAACAGAAAACCGAAGCTACAATTCGCAATTCACCAAAATTGGACAACAGAAGATTGGAAAAACATTGCCTGGTCTGATTTTGTGGAATGGGAGATTCACATCATGTGATGCTATCATGTTATTATGGATCAAAATCTCTGAGGAATATTTCCAGCACCTTGTTGAATCTATGCCACGAAGGATTAAGGCAGTTCTGAAGGCAAAAGAGGGTCCAACTTGGTACTAGTAAGGTGTACCTAATTAAGTGGCCGGTGAGTGTATGTTTTTCATGGTAGAGAATGTGATGAGTGGTATATTAAATGTAGATGCTTCCAGCAAGGCATTAACAGAGTTAAATACCTATATCAGATTTCAATGTCCAGACCATATGACCACACTAATTAAACCCACAACAGGCACCAGATAATGAGATCATCAAGAGGAAATTGCAAACTTGTGGTCTAATTTCTTATTCTGGTTTAATTTATCTTAACTTGATTTGTAATCTATACAATTAACTAAATAAAGGATAAAAACACCACATTCAGGACTTTTGTAAATGTTTTATGTGAAACAAAAAAATCGTTATGTTCATGAATATGATTTAACTTTGGCCGATATAGTTCAAATATATTTTTTTCTGTAAATAAGAACATTTCAGGTGGCACGGTGGCTCAGTGGTTAGCCCGGCAAGCAATAAGCACAGCCTCACAGCAAGAAGGTCACTGGTTCAAGTCTCGGCTTCTTAAATGAATTAGCATTTGCAAATGTATTCATGAATCAATCATTGCTATTGCATCTCATAGTGATTGATGAATTGTCATTCATTCATAGAAAGAAAAGGCCAGAAAGGGGAAATTGATGGATTTCTACCAAATATTAGCATCATTTACCCATAACTATGTACTATGTACCTATAACTGTCAGTTTGTTTGTGTGCTTTTTATACAGTTTCTATTCTAATTTGCAGTTAAGTGGAAAAAATGTATTAAATAAAATGTAATTCAAAGTATAAATAGCAGAAGTAAACAAACAGATTTTCCCTACCATTAAATATTGATCAGACACCAAATATAAAAGCAGACACTAACCCGCTATAACGTCATCACCAATGACGATCTCTGAATGAGAGATGAAAACATTGGTGAATTGTAGCTCTGACATGGCCATAAGGGATATAAATGACTGAAAAAGCAGCTGCGGGTGAAGATTATTGATCGTAAGTGCTCAGTTTGTGGTCATATCTCAGTTTATCATCATTCATTTTCAACCACTTTTCTGGGGCCGGGTTAAAGGTGCAGCAGTCTTAGAAGAGAACCCCAGACTTCCCTCTCCCCAGACACTTCCTCCAGCTCCTCCGGGGGGATCCCGAGGTGTTCCCAGGCCAGCCAAGAGACATAGTCCCTCCAGTGTGTCCTGGGTCTCTTATGGGAGTCATACAGTACACAATATGAATTCTTTTTCCACTGCACCATGACTTTATATTCAATACTTTATTTCCAGTAAGTGACAAGATTTTCATCTAAGGAAAGTCAGACCCTACTGTTCAAATTAAATAATAAAAATCAAGGCATGATCATATTTTATTTTGTTAAAATAAGCGTAATCTAAAGGCCTTTGCCTTTTATATAAGCCACTTCTGATACCAAATGATCAACTAGATGTCAAGTTATTATTTGCGGTTTCTAAAACTTGGATAGGCGACAAGACTTTTGTCAGGTAGTGTAGTTTGAAACAAGTGAAGATGAGCAAACTATGACAGAATATTAATTCTTGGGTGAACTATCCCTTTAAATTGTCTAAAAACTGCTGTGAATATTACTTGGTAAATTGTTTTGAGTTTTGCCAAAAAGACATTAACGCATTAATAACATCTCTCACCTCTCCACCTGCACCTCTGCGTCCTTTCTATCGATGACTCTCTGGCCCTCTCCGTTAATCTCTTTTTTGCTGTTCTTGATGAGCTTCAGCACAGGCTCGATCTCCTTCAGCAGGTCATTGTTATCCTCCACCCCATTGAGGAGAAGTCCCGCGTGGCCTCCTTCTCTGAGCAGAGAGTCCTGGGACAGCAGGGGAATCAGGGGTTTGTCGTCCCGTGACTCTTTCCTGGGAGTGGAGGAAGAGGACAGGTTTTCTATCGCCCTGAGCTCTTTGGTCATGTTGGGCGTGAGGGGCGAGCAGCGTTCACATGGCCTGCTTTGGGCCAGGTTGACAGGCCTGGTGACCCGAATCGTCTTGGTTTTTCCGTCACTGCTCAGAGTGGTCTCCAGGTGAGTGGTGAAACCCTCTGGTCCACGGAGGATCAGGACAGCGTGGCTTTCGGGTGATACGTTCTTCAGGGTTTCAAGCGCACGTTCATAACTCATGTCGACCAACGGCTTGTTGTTTACAGCCAGGACAATGTCGCCCACTTGGACCAGCCCACATTCCTCCGCCGCTCCTCCCCGGATGAGGTCAGAGACGATGACGGGTGGTTTGCACACCCGCTGCTTGACCAGAAAGCCCAGTCCACCGATCTTTCTTTTAAAGAGGCGAACTGAGATGATGTTTGGCTGTAGTTGACACACGCTGGGCTCTGATTCCTGCATTGTGTCTTACTGTGCGTCAGCGCTGATCTGCGATTGAGCTAAATGCGACAAAGGAGAACAACGTGTCAGATGTGTCAGACATGCAAGAGATGAAAAGATATGCAGAGCTGCAAGACAATGCAGGCTTTTTATTCATTCTGTGACATTTAAGAAAGTGCTCACTTTCAATTAAGTCCAACTATGTATGAATGTAATCAGTATGTACAGTTAAAGTCAAAATTATTCGCACGCCAGGGATTTTCTTTTTAAAATATTTCCCAAATGATGTTTAACAGAGCAAGGAATTTTTCAAAGTATGTTTGATAATATTTTTTCTTCTGGAGAAAGTCTTATTTGTTTTATTTCGGCTAGAATAAAAGCAGTTTCAGATTTTTTAAAAATCATTTTAGGGTCAATATTATTAGCCCCCTTAAGCCAGCGGTTCCCAACAAAGGGGTCCTGGCCAACAAAAGGGCCTCACAAAAAAACAGGGGGTCACGTTTTTTTATTTTTTAGCAGTGGACAATGAGGAGAACGACCATGTTGCCTTAGTTCATTTCATCCCCTTCCTGACCAAAATAAATTGACAAATTTGTAATTCGTCCTCCACAAAAAAGACAGAGTCTCACTGATTCGCCTTAAGCAGCTAATACTTGTGACCCAAGCATACTGGACCCAGGTTAGGAAGCTCCAAACATTCCGGGTCGCAGTGCTAGCAATACATGAAATGCAGAAAATACCAAGATAGTTACCTGAACTATGGTTTTATTCCATTTTCTCCCTGACCCAGCCACAGTGCATTATCTGCACCAAAGTTCTTGCTAATGAATATACAAGGCCATCGAAATTAATAAGACATTTGCAGAGGACTCATCCCCAATACCGCAACAAGCCCAAAGCAGTTTTTGAAAAAGAATTGACACACACCCAAAATGAGATGAGGGACAACACAGCTACTGACAAGAACTTTTAAAAAATTGGCAACTAATATAGAGCCAATTAAAAGGATAAAGACTTACATTTTTCAGTTACAAACGGCCTACTGATGTTTTGCTTTTATGTTTAACATTAGGCTATTGTTTATGCATAAACATATCTAGATATAGTAATAAACATACTGTTTGTTTGAAAACAGCCTTTTTTGTCATCCTTACTGCAAAATTATATGAGCGATAAAATCATTAAATGTTACCTCACAGGGGCCTCACAATATTTTCTGGGGGAAAAGGGGGTCTCAGGCAAAAAAAGGTTGGGAACCCCTGCCTTAAGCAATATATGTATTTTTTGAATGTCTACAGAACAAACTACTGTTATACCCTAATTTGTCTAATTAACCAAGTTAAGCCTTTAAATTGCACTTTAAGCTGGATACTATCTTGAAAAATATCTAGTAAAATATTCTGTACTGTCATCATGGCAGATAAAATAAATCAGTCATTAAAAATTTGTTATTAAAACTATTATGTTTAGAAATGTGTTGAAAAAAATCAATAACACTTTACTTTAGGTCACAATTCATGCTTTTAATGACTGGCTTATTATCTGCCTATTATTAAGTTATTAACTATTAATAATTAGTTATAAAGCAGGGATGTACAGATCCGATCACCTGCAGGCTCGATCACGCAGTTTCAGACTCGATCGAAAATGGACGTTAACTCTCGATCAGGACTCCGTGTATGTGTAAATATTTCTGTATTCTCATAATTTTTTAACACATCTATAGTTATGCGGTGGCACAGAGTTAGACCTCTTTCTTGACTTCACACAGAAACAGCAAGCATGCGGAATGACATCACTTTGTTGCAGAGACGCTATTGGTTAAATGCCAGCAAAGTAGAACACGAAAGCAGCTTTAAGCAAAACGCGCGAGTATGTCTGCGGTCTAGAGGTATTATAAAGTTGATGACGACAACATAATCATGGCAAACTGTGAGATATGTAAACTTGGGATTGTCTGCTGGGTACTTTAAGTTGAGGTGCTGTTTGTTTTATATTAGATTTTTTTTTATATTTACTGTTGCACTAAAGTCCAAAAGTGAAGAATTTATGTTATTTATTACTTGATTGTTCAAGCTATCTCACAGAAGTGCTCTGTTTGTTAACAGAGTTGTTGAATGTTAAAATAAGGTGAATAAAATAAAAACTATGAAACTTCCTGGATCTGTTTCTTCGCTCTTCTTTATTCTTTTTTTTTAAGAATTATAGAAGTATCAGATCGGGTTTCGGTAGATACTCAAAATCCAATGACACTGACTCGAGGGCAAAAAAAACCTGATCAGGACATCCGTAGTATAAAATGTGATCTTATTCTGCATCCCTACTACAACCCTAAACCTAAACCCAACTTCTACACTACTAATAAACAGCTAATTAATAGTTTATTAAGCTTGTAGAGGTGGTTAATGGTTTGTTAATACTGTGAATTGGGACCTAAAGTGTTACCAAAAAATCTTTGTTCAATCAAACAGACATTAGGGAAAAAATATATAGAGGGGCTAATAATTCAGGAGGGACTTCAACTGTATGTAAGGATGGTTTAAAAGAAATAGTTTAACCACAAACTATTTGTTCTGAGCTTGTAAACTGGAAGGAAGAAAAAAAAAACATTGTGTAGAAGACAGTTTTACAATGAATTCGCTGCTTAATTTCTAATTAGCTGGAAAGAACACATTGTAACATTCAACTAAATGTGAGATTAGAAAATTAAATAGTGTTTTCCTCCATTCTTTCGGTGCTGTCATTTTTACATAAAAAGGAAAGCAATGAATGAATTTCATCTAATGTTGTCCACACAAATAATATTTAATGTAATTTATAATTCTTTCAAACATGATACATTAAATGAACTGTTAATCTAGCTGAACTGAGGCTGAATGATTGCATTCAGTGATCAGGTTTGTGACTTATCAACTTTCTCCTACAAAACCCTTCAAATATCTTCAGAAGGCTTGAAATATAAAGCACTGAAGATTCCTCCCAATTCTGCTTTGGAGGTTCACAGAAATAAAACAGCATGACACAGTTCGGAATGATATGAAGGTTAGTAAATAATGACCAAATTTTCTTGGTTTTTGGATGAACCGCTGATGTACTTTGAATGCGATCCATTATTTGTCTGAAAAAGCCATTCAGTTCAATTCGTCACGCTATTTTTTTTTCCTTTTTAATAATTTCAGTGATTGAGTGGTGACTCACTTCACAGTGTACAAGCTGTGAACGTAGACTTCAATTCACTCTTTCCTTTCTGTTGACAAGCCAGTAGCGTTTCCTCCATGTGCATCAAGCTTAGGCTCGGTTCATGTAAGAAACACTAAATAATCTACAGTCCTCCTGCATCTCGCCTTTCTTGGCAGCATGAAACGCATATGGCCTCGTGTGAACAACTATTGTCCAATTCTATCAGAATGCGACATTACCAATTCATATTTAGAGTCACGGAGAGAGATATTACAACTGAAGGGGCTGATTTGTAATGGAAACAATAAGCAAATACACAACTTTAAACTGCACCGCAGCTTTATAGCAAGTAACTTGTTTACAATACACTTGTTTTCAGGAAATTAAATAATGAAAAATGTATACTCATTTGCTACATACTGTATGACATTTCCATTTAGGATTTGCATGTTAAGGCTTTACAATAATATATATTGACATTTTGCTTGTTTGCTACAGTTTAAAAATGCTTCTATTATTCACAGGTTGTTATTTAAGACAAAATATTATTTAATATGCCTGAATTAACCGTAATGCATTAGGTTTTCTCATTAAAATCAATTTAACTGTTAGTTCAGAAAGAAAAGCTCTTGCTTTGCCAACCGGTAAACATGTAATATTCTGAATGTCCTGATAATACACTAAAAAAAGCATGATTTTCAAATGTATTAATGGATTTTCTATCCAACATAAGCTTTGCATGCAGACGATGTGATCATTTTACATTGAAAAACGCTACATTAATTGTAAATTTAATAAATGCATAGACATTTCTGTAAAAAAAGCACCAAAAAGATTGAATACATAAAATAAATAAGAACTGAATACAAGACTACATAATGTTGATGAAGTGCATGCTTCAAATCTAATTTGCCTTTTTACATGCAAACACTTCAAATACAAGGACTTTTAACCTCTTATGAACAATATTATTACATTTTGTAATAAAATCTACAAATGTGCAGAAGTTAAAAGAGCTGATCTCATGCATGCATGTTCAACAGGACACACCAGTTGCTTCTGATGCATCTTGAACAGCTACACATCCTCACCAAAATTTGTAAAACAATTACACAAAATATCATCGTAAATACTGTATGCATTTCCCAAAGCCTGTCAAATTACAGACGAGACATACTTTTGTAAGCATAAAGAGCCGCGCAACTTACCTTTTAACTTTCTCAATAATGCCTCAAACAGTGCGGTTTATCCCCTTGGCAATATTCCGATGGAAGGCTGTGACTTTGCTGTCGATGTCCCACTCAGAAGACGCGTGGCATGTTTGCTCGAGCCGCTGTATAAACACGCAGCGCGCGAGAAAAGCTCTGCGCTCCTGCCGCTCCGGTGCGCGAGCATTTATTCCGCGCGCACTGCTGTCATTCTGTCATCCATCCCTCCCGACGCGCTGCCTCCCTCAATGGGAGGGTTTTACAATCCTAGTGCACTGGCATCTATATGAGGACGAATGGCGTTTTCACAGTACTATTTGCACATTTTACATTAAACAAGACGAGTTGGGTGTTAAAGTAGAACGCAACATTTGTGTTTACTGTGAAAAAAGACGACTGGGGGATTATTCTAACGCCATTATAGGTAAAACTACAACCATATGAGTAACGAGAAAGTGGTGCAATATATTGTTTCATCACACGTGGCTGTGTTTTTTCCATATTATTTTTAACTGAGGGCAGATAGCCTATAGAAATAATAACGGTACTTTAAAGTTTGGCACACAGAATAAAAACTGCTATCAAGCTAATTGATTGGGGTAAAGTAGGTTTTATATTCGCACATTCGTTCAGTGACAACTTGTGACATGCTCCCTAAATTGTTTATGATGGTACTTTAAATATTCGGTCTGAAATAATGTGCAAGTATGACTTCAAGACAACATTATAGCACTATTTATGTGACTGAATGATGGTGTACATTAGTCATTAGCTGTTAATAATATTTTCCCTATTTATATTTCGCAAATAATAGTTTTCTGACATTATATTAAGGAGAAAGTCCAAATGTGCAAATTATAAATCAACCTTACCTCAATAACCAATTACGCATCATTAGAAACAAATTTTGACATTGAAACCCAATAATTTTACTTTTGTTCATGCAATTAACTTGTATATACATAATGTATAATTGTATAACATATATGTATTAACTTTTAAGACAAGCAGCCTAAAAGTTTAACCAATTCTTCAATCAGAATATAGCCTAATTTTATATCATAACAGGCCCATAGCCAGGGGGGTTCGGGTGGTTCGAAAGACCCACCACCTACTGAAAAAGTCAAGAATTTGGCACCTATAAGAGCTCATTTGTCCAGTTTTTCACAGTAGGCCTTCATAAATTGTGAAAATAACCAATAGAAGGACCCAAGACAAATTTAATTTTAAATTATTATTTAAAATGGACCATTTTTTATTCTAACATTTTAACAGTACAAAAAAATATACATACCAGGGGGTAAGTATAAATCAAATATACAGAATTTACATATGTAATAATCAAATAGTTTGTAGAACATTGTACAATTCACAAAGTTTTAAAGTGCGTATGGCTTTCTTATTTAAAGTCTGACTATACTACTAATATATAAGCATAATTCAGTCATCAATAAAATTCGGTTTCTTATTGGTAAATTAGCATTTATGAATGTGAAATTTTGTTAGCAAAATAAGTAAATTAATTTAAAATTAAATTAAAGTTTTCTTTGGACTAGGGTACATAGTAAAGCCAAAAAGTTAATTTTCCCACAACAATAAAAGAGGTTTAGAACCCTGAAAATTGTTAACAATAAAATGTTGCACTTTGTTGACTGAGTATGCACAATGATAAAATAATGGTGTAAAGCGGTCTCCTCATATTCATTACAAAAATACAATTCACATCAATTCCATTTTTAAATGTTTGTAAATAATGTTTTGCTGGATAAAATCTGTGGAGAAGTTAATTTAGAAGGATATTTCTTTATTTTATTTCTAACATGATATTTCTGTGGTAACAGCCACACTTTTTCCATCAAATCAGTTGACCCTTTAATAAAGACATCCAATAAGTTTGAATCAAATGGACCAATTCTTTCTGAGAAAATGAGCTGGAGTTTGTTATTTGCCTATAGGCTACAGTTTTTAATTTAAAACAAGTTTTAACAGATTCCTAATTTTTACTATTGTTTTTTAAATGATGGATGATGATAAATTTGTTAAAATTTTTCATATTTCTTTGTTCAAAAATGTCTATTTAAAACTCTAATCTCATTACATTATTTATAAAACTGTAATAATGGAGTTTAAATTGCACAATTGTAACACTTTGTGGTAAAATAGTATGGCAAGCACTTTGACAAAAATGTAGGAAATATTTTGTTGCATCAAAAAGTGTGGTGATCACCAACAAACAAGCTAATAAAACAGTGCTTAAAACGTCACTAAAATGCAGTATTTGAACCTCATAATTTAAAAGCAAAACGAGTCGAATAGCTGCAAAAAGGTCTACTTTGTGAGAAAATAGGCTGGCTACAGGCCTGCACAACGCTACTAATAAAAAAAACAAACAGTTTACAATTCATACCTTTTAATATAATTAACTTAAAGGACTGAAATATTATTACATAATTATTTTTGATTGCCTTGATATTGTGATAATAGTTTTAATTTTACCTATCAGAATATAATTGCCTAAAACGTGTTGTTTGTCGAAAGAACGCCATCATAATCTTTGAGATAAAGTTTCATATTCGCACATTCGGACTTTCTTTAACTAACTTCATAAAATAATAATTTGCTTATTCTAATTAGGGAAATCATATTAAAGAACAACATTGTACACAGTCAAATAAATAGTATTAATGTTTCAAAGTAGTGCCCAATTTTCAAAGTACCATGGTAAACAAAAGTCACTAAACAAATGCGCGAATAGAAAACCAACATTACTTCAATGTCATCTGGCTGCAAAAATAAAACCTGTCGTTCATAACCTTTGTGAAGTTCATAACCTTAATTAGTTCATATAATAGCTAACTGAAGCTGTCTACAATGAGAAATCGATCTCGTACTCACATATTTCAACACTGTTGTTTATGACGAGAGAATTCACGAGATTCTGTGAGTAAACGCAAACAAATTTAAGTTCCTCCATTTTAAAGCAAAGTAATCTAAACTCATCTAACTGGACACTGCAGCTGTTTCTCAATATGAGTTTCTCAGCGGTCTTGCGTCCTCGTGTTCTCGTGTACGTCATCATCAGCTGCCAAAGTTCAGTTCCAATACTCAAGACCGCAAAAACAGAGGACGCGTGCAACTTACCGCATGTGTTCTCGATATCGAGGACGCACCGATCTCGCTCTGGAAGTCCCAGAAGTCATTGCGACTGGAGGTGGGAAGCGGAACATTTTATTTAGATTATTAAAGTTCAGAGAAATCACTTATTTATAGCAGGAGTTTCCCTAAATGAAACGGTGAATATAAACATTACCATGGACATCTTAATAAAGGAATAAACGCATTAAGGGTGTTTGTTTGCTGAAATTCGTATTAAAATCTGTTTTATTTATATTGTGCAAATGTTTTATGCGTAGTATATATTTTGAAAAGGGGAAAAACAATAACTCGTTTTATGAATGCTGTCATGTTTAAATAATTTTCCATGTAAAATGCGTAAAGGTCATGTGACCATCAGGAAGAACGCAGCATCACATTTCTCACAGGCGCGTTCTCCCGAGTTCGTTCTTCCGATGACACCTGGCAAGTCCGTTCTCTGCATTCTTGGAATGGAGAAACAGCCTGTTCATTGACTCAACATAAACGTACGTGATTGGTAATTACTCTCAGCGCTGATGTAACGTCCGTACATCTGAAATAAAAGCGAATAACGTATAAAATAAAGCAAAAAGCACTTTTTATTCATTTTTTACATTGCCGTTTTAATCGCGATAATATCATTAAGCAGCATTCCTCTTATTACCTTGAATGTGTTCATTTCGACACCATTTCAGACGAGCTGCTCAACATAAAAAAAGCAAGTTACTTTTTTCCACATCAAAGTTATCACCAACATTTCAGTGTATTAGATATCATTAATGACTCAAAGTGTTGAGCAAAGTTAGTGATTTATTAATTTATTTACATTTGGTCTTTTAGCCTACCCTAAATTCTACAGCAAATTATTTAAATGCAAATATGCTATGGTTATTATGAACCACATAATCTAGTATTTTGCTGTAAACAACAGCTATCTGCTAATAAGAATGCTTTTATCATTGTGGACCTTCAAATATGCCATGATATCCACAAATTTACTCTATTACAGATTATTTAGACTTCACAGCATAATGGAAATTTTGATAAAGAGCCACAACACAACTTTCAACCTTGGATATATGAATAACTATTATACAACTGCATTATGCAGTTTAATCTTTCAACAAAATATAGCTAGAGGAACTTTACTTGTGCAACACCCACATAATAAACATTGGCATGTTTTCATTTAGCGACAGGTTAAACCAGGTCATAATTTCTTCATATCTTTTGATCAGAAGCTTTTTTAATTAAATGAAACTCTTGATGGAGAACAACAAACAGAATCTATTCCTCAAACAGGTCTTTATGAATTTGAATGTTTTTTTGGTGTCAATGTATACATTGCAAGCTGCTGTAGATGTGGGGTTTTTCTCCTTAAAGCCTTATGCAGTTTTACAGTGTGTCATTCAGACAGGATCTCAATTTAAACAGCAGCATAAATTGAGGAATATGAGTTTTCACCATCCAGAACAGAGACACTCAAGCTGCAGACTGACCAAAGACTCACATCAAACACAGTCTAGGATTACTTTATTAAAAAAGATTGAATTGATTAATAACTAAGCTTTTAGGATTGTACAGTATATACTGTATCATCTGCATTAATAATGCAGCACAATAAATAAACAAATTCATTCATTCATTCATTTTCCTTCGGCTTAGTCTCTATTTTAGACGTCACCACAGCAGAATGAACCACCAACTATTCCAGCATATGTTTTACACAGCGAATGCCCTTCCAGCCGCAAACCAGTACTGGAAAACACTCATACACACATGTCTTTGGACTGTGGGGGAAACCGCAGCACTCGGAGGAAACCCACACTAACACAGGGAGAACATGCAAACTCCACACAGAAAAGCCTGTGAGGTGACAGTCCTAACCACTGAGCCACTGTGATGCCTAATGCAGCTCAATAAAAAAAAAGATAAATATTGGGAATTATGTTAATTTTTTTAGCTAAAACTTTAACTTTAGTAATATTTTGCTAATGTTTTTTCCATATATCTTATTAACATTTATACATTTAACTATTTATTATTTTAGCAATTTTATGACAAATTAAGCAAAGGCAAAATAAAAAAAATGCGCACTTGCGACTGTCTGATATTTTTATTTCAGTTAACATTTTTATTATTTTAGCTTGTTATGCTTGTTTTATAATAATGAAAAATAATTTTGAAAATAAAATTCAAAGTCACAAAAATGAGTAGACTGATGTATAATGTGTGTTATTGTATTTTTCTTTAGCTTGTCAAATGAAACAAAGTGAAATTTACAATAGTTCCCTCACTAACTAACTTACTATTTTTTTATAACTATTTTAATATGGGCGACACGGTGGCTCAGTGGTTAGCACTGTTGCCTCACAGCAAGAAGTCACTTTTTCGAGCCCCGGCTGGGTCAGTTGGCTTTGCATGTTCTCCCCATGTTGGCGTAGGTTTCCTCCAGATGCTCTGGTTTTCCCCACAGTCCAAAGGTACGCACTATATGAACTGAATAAACTAAATTGGTCTTAGTATATGAGTGTGAATGGGAGTGTATGTTTCCCAGTACTGGGTTGCAGCTGGAAGGTCATCCGCTGTGTAAAAAATATGCTGAATAAGTTGGCGGTTCATTCCACTGTGGTGACCCCTGATGAATGAAGGGACTAAGCCGAAGGAAAATGAACGAATGAATATTTAACTATTTTAATATAATACTGTTTTACTGCTTCAAGTTTCTGGGGCTTTGGTGTTAACTGTAATAAGAATAAATGAAAAAATTATTTTTAGTAAAATCAAAATTCAAAACAGAATTAAAAAGCACACAGCAAATAAGTTAAATAATTCACTTTGAAATTATTTAAACTCAAAGAAACATTTTCTTATAAAACATGTTACAATAAACATTTAAAATGTCCATATAATTTATTACAGTATAAACTGGATTCAATGGCCTCACACAAAACTAACAAATATAACCTCTTTGTCTTGACTATTGTAGCAAGTACAGGCAATTTATTTTTTAAACTTTAATTCTTTTTTTCTGGTAGCCACCAATAAATTAAACTCAATATCAGAAACTGAATCAGTTATAGTCAGAATTATTAGCCCTTGAATTGTTTTTCTTATTTAAATATTTCCCAAATGATGTTTAACAGAGCAAAGAGTTTTTCACAGTATTTCCTATATTTTTTCTTCTGGAGAAAGTCTTTTTTGTTTTATTTTGAACAGAATAAAATATACTAGTTTTAGTTTTATTTTGCTAGAATCAAAGCAGCTTTGGATTTTGATTTGATTAAAAACCATTTTAAGGTTGTCATTATTATTAAGCAATATTTTTCTTTTGATTGTGTACAGAACAAACCATCGTTATTTCATCGTTGATTTGCCCTACTTAATTACCCTAACTTGCCTAATTAACCCCTTAAATCTCACTTTGAGCTGGAAACTATAATTTTGGAAAATATCTATTATAATATTATTTACTGTCATCATGACAAAGATCAAAGAAATCCGTTATAAGAAATGAGTTATTAAAACTATTATGTTTAGAAATGTGTTGAACATTTTTTCGTTGAACAGAATTTGGGGGAAAAATATAATAATTCAGGAGGGCTAATAATTCTGACTTCAATACTACACTGGAAAAATCGGAGAGGATTTAACAGTGTACAGTCAAGTGCATAGAAGAATTTCAATCTGCGACATGAACAAATGCAAACACACACACACACACACACACACACACACACACACACACACACACACACATAGAGCCATGGCCTGGTCGAGCCATTATGTCAGTCACTTCCGACTTGAGTGCTGCCATCTGCCCCCTAATGAAACCATGCACTGTGACACACACACACACACACACACAAAGCAGCAGCGAATAAAAACATTTACACATGCACCCTCTCAATGAAAGCTGCCGAAACGCAAGGCATTTAGCTAAAATTACAAATGCTTTTTTTTGGCATTTCTTTTTATAGTCGTCTTTTCAGTTAGTGGGGGATTGTGGGTCATGATACATTGCAACACTCATTGCAAATATTTAGGCCTAAGATTTATGTATTCTGATTGTATATAACATTTCCATTCATTCATTAAATCGTTTTCCTTCAGCTTACTCCCTGATTCATCAGAGGTCACCACAGCGGAATGAATCACCAGCTTATACAGCATAAGTTTTACACAGCGAATGCCCCTCCAGCAGCAACCCATTACTGGGAAATGCCCATACACACTCTTTATACACTCACAAACATTAATAAAACGCGCTGCATTTCAAACAACACAAAAAGAACGGAAAAGAATGGAAATGTTTCAAGGGGACCCAACAACGTGATGGACATCGTTGAAGTTGTAGGATATCTTTGAAAAGTGAGTTTTGTTTGTTTGTTTGTTTACACTATACCTGTGTCTTAAGTATTTGTTTGCCTAAATAACCATACCCTCCATAACCAGGTCACATTTTGCGGTCTCCTTGAAATATTTCTGTTGTATTGTGCGTGAAATGCAGAGAATTTTATTAATATTTGTGTTGTGCGTGAAATGCAGCATGTTTTATTAATGTTTGTGTTGTGTGTGAATTGCAGCGCGTTTCTTCAGTTGTTTGTGTTGTGACCAATTGCTGCGATTTTCTTCAGTTGTTTGTGTTGTGACCAATTGCTGCGATTTTCTTCAGTTGTTTGTGTTGTGACCAATTGCTGCGATTTTCTTCAATTGTTTGTGTTGTGACCAATTGCTGCGATTTTCTTCAATTGTTTGTGTTGTGACCAATTGCAGCGCGTTTCCTCAGTTGCTTGTGTTGTGACCAATTGCAGTGCGTTTCCTCAGTTGTTTGTGTTGTGACCAATTGCAGTGCGTTTCCTCAGTTGTTTGTGTTGTGACCAATTGCAGTGCGTTTCCTCAGTTGTTTGTGTTGTGACCAATTGCTGCGATTTTCTTCAGTTGTTTGTGTTGTGACCAATTGCAGCGCGTTTCCTCAGTTGTTCGTGTTGTGACCAATTGCAGTGCGTTTCCTCAGTTGTTTGTGTTGTGACCAATTGCAGTGCGTTTCTTCAGTTGTTTGTGTTGTGACCAATTGCTGCGATTTTCTTCAGTTGTTTGTGTTGTGACCAATTGCAGCGCGTTTCTTCAGTTGTTTGTGTTGTGACCAATTGCAGTGCGTTTCTTCAGTTGTTTGTGTTGTGACCAATTGCTGCGATTTTCTTCAGTTGTTTGTGTTGTGACCAATTGCAGCGCATTTCTTCAGTTGTTTGTGTTGTGACCAATTGCAGCGCGTTTCTTCAGTTGTTTGTGTTGTGACCAATTGCAGCGATTTTCTTCAGTTGTTTGTGTTGTGACCAATTGCAGCGCGTTTCTTCAGTTATTTGTGTTGTGACCAATTGCAGCGTGTTTCTTCAGTTGTTTGTGTTGTGACCAATTGCTGCGATTTTCTTCAGTTGTTTGTGTTGTGACCAATTGCAGCGCGTTTCTTCAGTTATTTGTGTTGTGACCAATTGCAGCGTGTTTCTTCAGTTGTTTGTGTTGTGACCAATTGCAGCGCGTTTCTTCAGTTATTCGTGTTGTGACCAATTGCAGCGCGTTTCTTCAGTTTTTTGTGTTGTGACCAATTGCTGCGATTTTCTTCAGTTGTTTGTGTTGTGACCAATTGCTGCGATTTTCTTCAGTTGTTTGTGTTGTGACCAATTGCAGCGCGTTTCTTCAGTTTTTTGTGTTGTGACCAATTGCTGCGATTTTCTTCAGTTGTTTGTGTTGTGACCAATTGCAGCGCGTTTCTTTAGTTTTTTGTGTTGTGACCAATTGCAGCGCGTTTCTTCAGTTGTTCGTGTTGTGACCAATTGCAGCACGTTTCTTCAGTTGTTTGTGTTGTTACCAATTGCAGCGCGTTTCTTCAGTTGTTTGTGTTGTGACCAATTGCAGCGCGTTTCTTTAGTTTTTTGTGTTGTGACCAATTGCAGCGCGTTTCTTCAGTTGTTCGTGTTGTGACCAATTGCAGCACGTTTCTTCAGTTGTTTGTGTTGTTACCAATTGCAGCGCGTTTCTTCAGTTGTTTGTGTTGTGACCAATTGCAGCACGTTTCTTCAGTTGTTTGTGTTGTGACCAATTGCTGCGATTTTCTTCAGTTGTTTGTGTTGTGACCAATTGCTGCGATTTTCTTCAGTTGTTTGTGTTGTGACCAATTGCTGCGATTTTCTTCAGTTGTTTGTGTTGTGACCAATTGCAGTGCGTTTCTTTAGTTTTTTGTGTTGTGACCAATTGCTGCGATTTTCTTCAGTTGTTTGTGTTGTGACCAATTGCAGCACGTTATTTCAGTTGTTTGTGGTGTGACCTATTGCTGCGATTTTCTTCAGTTGTTTGTGTTGTGACCAATTGCAGCGCGTTTCTTCAGTTGTTTGTGTTGTGACCAATTGCAGCGCGTTTCTTAAGTTTTTTTGTGTTGTGAGAATTTGCAACACGTGTGCTGTCAAATTGGTGAAGATAGTTTCTTAATTTGCTGGTGTTTTTTGTAATTGTATGTGCTTTCTTAAATTGCCGAAAAATTAAACAGGGGGGCTATTAATTCAGGAGGGCTAGTAATTCTGACTTCAACTTTACAGTATGTGTATCATTATTTACAAGTCACATTAAAGAACCTTTTAAGGTACCAATATGGTAGAAACATTTACCTTTTGAAAGACTATCGCCCGGGTGACTGCTTGTGTACTTTTATTTACTAACCTTGGGTAATGATAATAATAAAGCACAGTTAGGCCGGTTAGTTTACATTTCAGTTTCAGTCTGACCAAAGATGCTATGTGAAGAATAACTGCAGTATTTCACATGACAGATCTAGTATAGCAGCCTGACGTCGTAGCCAGTGTTTTTTTTTTTTTTTTTTTGACAAAGCTCGGGTAGATTTGTAACAGGTCAACTAGATTTCAGATATGTTTGAGATAAATGTGACAGATGTTGCCTGTAATCATAGTCTCAGTGGCATGTCAGGCATGAGAAACTGCTCCTGGGTTACTGAAACTGCTCCTGGGTTTCTGAAATCACAAATGCTCCTCGCTCACTCCCTCAAAGCTGATCTGACGAGAAACAAGCAGTATATTATTATACTACAGTTTACATGATTATACTACAGTCTTCTTGAATGCTTGATCGTGATTGGACGATAAATACAGCGTAAACAAATTATTAGGCTACATTTTTTAGTTTAGCTGAACTTTTCTAGTCACCTCAACTTACATAGATTGGAAGATAAATACAGCCAACATAGGCTCATTCTGAAAACGTAGCCCTATATGCATTTCTGGAGATCGCAAATTATGTAGCCAGAGCTATGTATGGCTGCATTTAGTCTTTAAAATGAACGCTACGGGGCGGTATGACGCCGTTCCTTTTTGCTATTACCAGCTGACCACTTACCTCCATATGGACGGCTTTCCCGCTGTTACCAGCTTGTCCAGTAGCTCGCCATGTGTGTCGGTGGACTGGAGACGCAGAAAGAAGTTGACCACGACGACGGCGTTAGAGTCTGGTGAAGAACAGTTCCAGAAAGCAGGTGAGAAAAACAAAAGCCAAAAAATAAGATAAACAAGTAAATTACAGAGCGAGAATGTGTTAAAATCTGAAAACGTGGAAAAAAATCATGTTCATCTTTTCTTTTTCTGGATTGCTTTTGAAAACTGTCGGTTGGGTTTAGGGAAGTGGGTGGGCGGGTCAATCTGTGATTTTGAAAACACTATTGGTTGGGTTTAGTAAGGGAGAAGGGTGAGTCAATCGATCTGTCAGTCAGTCGACAGCGACCTCTAGTGGATTTACATAAGAAAAGCAGACACGAATACCACTCTCGAGAGAAACTTGAGATCCGAAAAAGTGTACACAGCAGCCTCTGGTAGATTTGCAAGAAGAAAAGCTGCAAAAAAAGCTCCTGGGATGTATTTGGCACTCTCCAGAAATTTATTTAGTGGTACGTTTTCAGCAATGACTGTAAAAAATATGGACGACACAACAGCGCCTTTTCCCATTTAACGCTTTGAAGGCAAAACGCCTCATGACAGGCACAAACTGTCCATATGGAGCCAGAGGAGGATGTGCAGAATCAAGCTTCCAACCAAACACTTGTGCGTCAAATCAAGCACGCACTTCTCACTTGACCACCCGTATCTGCACTATAACAAAGGCTCACTAATATAAATATAAGCATTTAAAAACACATTTAAAAACACGTAATAACATACATTTTAAAAACTGTGATGTACGCTGTTTTTAATAATTTAATAAAAACTATGTTGGACTGCAGAAATAAACGATCTTTCATAGACTCAGCTATGAGCACAAAAAATATTTCTCTTATAACAGATTGTTGGTATTTTGTAACGCCAAGCCAGCAGAGGGAGCCCTCGCCAGACTACTGACTCAACTCCGCTCCCTCTGCGCTCACTTCCTGTTTGCCCTGTATTTTAGTGAGAGCTCAGGCCATGCTTCCTTGTGAAGTATTGCCAGTTTACCTGCCTTACCAAGCCTTGTTGCAAGTGGCTTTCATGACTGCTATCCTGTGTATGACCCTGCCTGCTTTGATCACGAATGTTCTGTCTTTGCCCTTTTGATCTGCTTTGGACGGATTGTTGTTGCCTTCAGCTATTGCCTGCATTATTACCACGTCTTCTGGATTTGCCCGTGTATGTTGATTGGTTTGGACTGCTTACATGTTGCCTACTCTCTGCCTGTTTACACGTTGATGTCTCTGCCTAAGCCCCTTAATAAACTTCCGCATATGGATTCTAACACTGCCTCCTCGTTACATACTTATTATCTTCACAGGGGTTAAAATATCACTTGGGAAACATAAACAATAACATTTAAACAACACATACATTTTAGACAGGACCCAAAATATACACATCATGGACAGCTACATATATTTACCATGCAGGAAAAATCGTGTGTTCAAAAGATATAAACACAGCACGATTTCTAAAGATCAACAGGATATTTACACACCCCATCCCTGCAATATATAAAATAAACCTTGTCTATTTGTACAATAAACTTAGCAGTATTAATACATAAACTGATGTGTATCAGCTGCTGCAACATTGCTTGTATATTGTTTATCATTTTTCACCTCCGTATTCATTTGGTTTATTTCATGCCTTAATATCTGGCAAATAAAGATTTACCTTCATTTTAATGTTTAGTAGGTGTTTTCAAATAAAAAGCCAACAATACATGATGTATATAAATAATAGATGACATTTACAGCTCTATTTGTTATATAAGATTTGGTTTGTAGAACATTAATATTTTATAACCGCAAATTCAGTAGATTAATTCAATAACATGCTGAAACTCAAAATGTCAGAGATGTCCTTAAAATCAAGTCCAAATAACGTTACAGGAGATCAATGTGGAGATAGGCTTATAATATTTTTGTCTTCCTAATTATTATTTCAGACCCATAAAGAGAATCACTTCGAAGCTAGCGATCACCTGTAATTTCCCCATCATGGCTAGGCGTGTATCAGCCAACTTATAATAAAGCCAGATAAAACCCTAACTTTACCGAATAAACAGTGATCCATTAGATCCTGTAGGTCAGAAAGTATAGTTTATTGCTGATCAACTAATTTTATCATGGTAAAATAACACAGAAATCGAATAATAACACTTCAATCTCCTCACGAAGCTCAGACGGTCTGCTTAGAGAAACTGTCAATCACAACTGTCAATCACGAGGACACAAGCATGATAACCAGTGCCTTAATTAACCAACACCATATTTCGGGAAATTTTATTGCAAATGTAATAAATTTTTTTATTTGGGGGCTCAAGTCTCGTTCATTAACACGCAGGAGGCGGGCTTTATGACTTGTACTGCAGCCAGCCCCCAGGGGGTGATCTAACAGCCAGGACCTTCACACAAAAGCAGGCAAGACACACTTGGTTTTCAGAATGAGCCTGGGTTTAATACAGCATAAACACATTATTGCTGACTAGTTTTGTTTAACTTTTCTAGTCACCTCAATTTACATACACTAAAGATGTTAAACTTTGCATAACTTAAAAAAAAAAGTTGATCCTGATTGTCTTAATAAATTGTCAGCGCAATAGCCTAGTGGTCAGTGGTCTGACAAGGTGCAGTAGCACTTCAGGGCATCCCAAGTTCAAGTCCCGGCTCGAGGTCTTTTCCCGACCTTACCCCCCCCCACCCCCCCACCCCCCTCTGTCCCACTTCACTACCTGTCTCATTACGGTCCCATTATGGTCTCATTACGGTGGAAGAAGAGAGGGATGTTAAGAGGTATAGGGCGGAGATGTAGGGGATGAGTGGATGAGTTTTAGAGGGAAGTTGGGTGGGAGGGAACGAGAATCTGGGACAAACGGTTTAGGGAGGGTCCAGTTCCTCTAAATAGTAGACGAGTGAAGCTGATTGGTTTAGGCGTTGCCCCGCTACTGAACTTTGTTAATTCATTAACTCCATTACAATTTTGACAGTGATTCTAATTGAATGAGTGTAAGAAACTGTAAGGATGGTTATATTTCTCCATAAAAATAAACGCTGAGAACTGCTGTGAGATTCCATATGATCAAACTATGAGAACTGCCATGCAATAAATCAATAAACGTTCTAATCTTCGAAGAGGATCTGGAGAATGCCATCTGACAGCTAACCCTTTACCTATCCTCAGGCCCTCTTGCCTTCCCAGTTATATGGCCTGGGTCATTGAGAAGTTACTCAGGAATTACCAGATTCCTAGTTTCTATGGTGATATGATGTAGTTTGTATATTTGCAGACTTGTCATGATTGTTGTCATTTTAAAGGTCTCAGTGCAAGTGTAAATGTATATCAGTATCAAATGTACTCAGACTTGGGTAAATTCTATCCTATTTCATGGGAGAGAATGTCTTTGATTGTCAAGTCTTGTCTTCTTCCTCAGATGGTATTTGGCTCCTAGGGTCTTTGTAAAACTTTTATTATTTGAAAACATAGCCCTATATACATTTGAAGATCACGAATTACGTAGCCAGGGGTACCTATGGTTGCATTTCATTTTTAAAATGAATGCTATGGAGCAGTATGATGCCGTTCCGTTTTGCACTTACCAGCTGACCACTTGCCTCCGCATGGACGGCTTTTCTGCTGTTACCAGTTTGTCCAGTGGCTCGCCACGTACGTCAACGGACTTGTAACGTGGAGAAGAGTTGACCACAACGATGGAATTCGAGTCCGACGAAGAACGATTCCAGAAAGCAGGTAAGACAAAAACAAAAACCAAAAAATTAAATAAGCAAGTAAATAACAGGGTGAGAAAGTGCTAAGATCTGAAAACATGGTAAAACTCATGAAAGGCAGCTTTCGTTTTTTGCTTTTGAAAACACTGTCGGTTGGGTTTAGGGAAAGAGGAGGGTGGGTCTGTCAATCTGTCGACAGCAGCCTCTGCTGGATTTACATGAGAAAAGCAGGCACGAATGGCACTTGTGAGAGAAATTTGAGATCTCAAAAAGTGCACACTGCGGCCTCTGGAGGATTCGCGGGGAAAAAAAACCTCCGAAGATGTAATTTGGACTCTCCAGAAATGTACATAGGGGTACGTTTTCAGAATGAATTATTTACTAAAATTGGGGTATTTAAAGAGACTTAGTGAAACACTCAAGGAAGCATCTATAATTAGATGAAACTTCCCACACAGTCCCTGAGTGTCTACACTGCCAGGTATGATGACTCTGGCAATTGTTTTATAAATTGTTTGGATGTATTATGCGCATATTATTAATTTTTTTACTACTTCTATTTGTTTTAATTTATATGTTAATCAATTACCGCCTGGCAAATAAATGCAAAATATTTAACTCTTGTTTAGGCTGATGTTTTAGCAGCATGCAACCAGGATTGCTCATACATTCAGGCTCAATGGATAGGGCACATGTGCCCTGTTGATGTCTGACAATCACTGACTTAGTATGATATAATCTAGTGACTTAATCAATAATTCATTATGTATGAACAAGCATGGGGCGCAAAATATTACTTAAAAGAAATGAGTTTACAATTATATCCTCTATCTAAGAACCAGAACTGGCGAGGTTGTGTCTATGAGCATATGTTAATGGCCAGCACACGACTCTAAGCGACTTTGGGTAAACGATGAACAATTAAATAAAAAGAAGCAATTATTAGGTTAATCGATCTAAATTCGGTGCGGCATGGTGGCTCAGTGGTTAGCACTGTGTGGATTGAACATAAAACATTTAAGTTGTCAGCAAAAAAACACAAGAATTGTGTTGTTTCAGCTTAGGGCTTGACGGTAGGCTATATTGAGTTCTGGGGATATATTGATATAATTCCCCAATGCGATGCGGGATTATCCAATACAGTATCTTTCAAATCGATATGGTTTGAGGCCACACGTGCGCATTCTGCTTCGAAACAGTCCACTCCAAGGTAGCATGCGAGCTCCACTTGCACAAATGTGAGAACTATGAAGAACTATGAAGGTAACTGATTTACCTTCATAAAGAACGACCCATCACTGACATGACAAGGAGGAACATGCAGTGCCTGGCGGTGTTGTATCGAAATGGGACTCCCCAAACAAATCTGACTCGCCCTCGTGTGCATGCACGTCACACAGAGCCTGCGGCTGTCACAGCGGTTTATCAGAAACCTTTTATCGATCATTTTTTCTGCAATTGACAGCAAGAACGAACATAGAAGCAAAATTGACAAGCAGCACCTGAATGTGTTCTAAAGAATTAAAAACGCTAAAAAGGGACGAATTTATACTGCATTTTGAAAGTGAAACCACCTCATATTGACTGATTCAGTATTTCTTACACGACGGTCTCTTCTTTACATTTACGTTATAACACATTTAAATCTGTGTTCTGGTCTGTTATAATGACTGTTTACATTTATATGCTTAACCAGCATTTCATCACAGTACTCTGAAACTATTCCGTTACTCTTCATATCTATAGTCTATTCGTTTTCATCTTCTTATTTAATATTTGATACAACAAGTTTAGTCAAAACAAAACAAAAGAAAAAGTGTAGGATTTTTTACATGGACTGAAAACTTGTCTTTAGATATCTTCGATATGTGCACTGTTTAATAATTGTGCACCATTAATGTAAATGTGTAACTAAAAAAACATATACAGCTGATTTAATTGTAGTTTATAAATCACACAACTGTGCTATGCAGGATTACTTATAACAACACTGTAATTGTGACAAGAAATACTGTGTGTTTCATATTCAATGTGGTTCTTTTCTATCCTACAATACTTTTTGTTGTGTTACTATTTAAGTGTGTTCCTTGTTTTCTATGGTTCTGTTTACTGTTATTTGTGCAACAGCACAGTAGTGCTATGTATAGTGTCACATGAGAAACCTAAATGAGCAACTGAGTCTTTTCACATAACAGCCGCTCTTACATTTCCATACACTGTATGTGATGGTCACTTCAGTGGTCCTAATGATTTATTATGAAACCTGAGGAGATCTAAAAGACTACAGTATAATAAGGGGAGACATTCAGTACATGTCCCTCTGTTAATAAAAAAATGCAAAGAACCAATTAAACATGCATTTTTTTTCTGATGTGCTATGAATAGTGTCTGACGTCTATCAAAACAGCCACATGTGAGACTGCAGTGTCCTCCACCATTCACACTCTTCACTTCAAGTGGCCTTCGCAGTGAGTAGGGCATAGAAATGCTCTCTTTTGAGTCCTTTAAGTGACCATCATTCATTTTGTTCATGGCCATATGGAAGAGCCCTTCACGAAGGGATTGAGTCACTTTTCAATACAAAATTACCTCCCCCTTCCTTTTACAGTACCATTTGAATGCACAAAAAATACATTATTCTGTATTTGTGCACAAAGTTTTACACAAACTCTCAAATGCATCTTAGATTACAAGAAAGAAGTCACATGACTGAAACGTTTTAAAAAATGTTATTTAGTTTAAAAAGCACATAATTTTTCACAAAACCACATATTATTGCAGGACCTCTATTCTCAATCTGATAGAAAGCATAGACACATATTTATGCTGATTGTTCAGTTATTTAAAATGAGCTAAAACAACACAATTCTTGAGATTTTTTTGGGACTTCCTATTGGTTTGTGTTCAATCCCCTAAAATCTATTAATTTAAATGAATGGATTTGTGTTGGGTCAAGATAAATGAATTGTGTGGAACCCAGCATTTTTTTACAAAGTACAAATTTATCACATTGTTATCTAGTGGTATCAAAATTAATTGTTTCTTCTGTGCGCCATGATGCAGAGACAGTCTGACAGTCAGATGGTATTGGTTTAGTAATAGATCCTAACCGGTTATTACTTACTGACATCGTTTTTCTCATATGCACTATACTGTGGTAGCTTACTACGGTGAGGGAGGCAACCGAGAGTAATTAAGTAGTTGGATTGTTTTAAAAACACAAAATCTCTACACATTTCACTGCGTGTGAGTTTGCTGGACAATCTGTCACTGACACTGAAGTTACAGCAGAACCCAGAAGCCTCTATGTCACTACTATGGCGAAAATGAAAGCTGTAAACTCCATTTCTCTCTCTCACTGTGGACCTGCTGTCGTGAGGTTACTTTTCCTCTCCTCTCGGTTGTCACAGAGATTCTCGTGGATCCTGACACACGAGTGCGTGTCTGCAGAGTGAGTTTTCTCCACCGAGTCTTTTATGGATCAGAGTCACTCATCGGCAAACAGCGCCAGCACATTAGAGCTAATCGCAGCCCTTTTTGTTGTGCGCATGACCAATCATAGGGGTGTAAGAATTCGCTCAACAATGCTCAAACAGCAAGCGGGTTAAGGTTTACATTTGTTTATTTGCTATAAATGCTCATGTTCTGTGCATGTGCTTGAGTTTGAGCTTGTTTGATCCATTCAAAAAGAGTGTTTTCTTTGAGTAAGTAAAATTAAAGGTACAGTTCATATGATCCAGTGACTGCATCTGACTGCATTAAAGAACAAAATTGTATAACAAATAATATATAAATACAAATATATTCATAAATGATCAATTTTAACACAAGAATTCTTGTGCTGTGCAGTAAAATATAAAATTGAGTATGGAAAGCATCGTGAATGTACCGTAATGTACTGAGATATCGAATTGAATCGAATCAACAGTGTGATAATCGTAACCGAACCATAATACTGGTGTAGGTTCACAACTCTACAGTGGTGTAAAGTATTAAATTACAAATGCTCAAATGACTCTAACTGAATAGTTTTTTCTACTCAGGAATTGTAATCATGTGTAAAACTTGTACATTTACATTTTTAGTGCTATATCAGTACTTTTACTGTGGTATTTTATTTCAACATCCAGTACTTTATATCTACCCTCTTTCTTGTCCACAGTGATTGGCTATGCAGTAGAATAATCAGTCGTGTGTTTCCCGTCCAATCAAATTGGCTCAAGACAAGAACATTTTATAAATGCATAAAACATGTACATTGTGGAAGCATGAAAAGTGTTCAAGACACAAAAATTTTGACATATGAGCAAAAGAATATGAAGACTGAAAAGTACAAATTGCTTTAAACAATAACCAAATGCACTACAGAATGTTACGTTTTCAAATACATGCACAAATTGCATTAACATATCAGAATAGTTAGATATTTGCCCGTTAGGTTACTCAGATTTCGCTCTGCATGTAAATGCATCATCCTGCTTTCTGTCAGCTTATTATTGGCACATACATATTTATGTATTGTGCTCTGAAATTAAATTAATCTCACATTTTAAATGTATTACTCTCAGAAATAAAGGTACAAAATCGGTCTCAGGGGTGATACCTTTTCAAAAGGGTACACTTTTGTACTATACAGGTGGACATTAGTACCTTTAGGGTACACTTTTGTACTTTTAAGGCACTGTGAGGTACATATTTTTACTTTTTAGGTATTAAAATGTGTTACTGAGGACCTCTTAGGAATAAAAATATACCTTTTGAAAAAGTACCACCCCAGAGTCTCTTAGATTTCTGAGAGTGTAGGAGCTTGGTTAAAAGATAATATCAGTGATGTAAGCTACATATTTTTATTTACAAAGTACACATTTTCACAGCATAACACTCACTACTACCTACTTTTAGATTTTTAAAAGGGGTAATTTTACTCATACTTTGTAGGCTTTTTTTATTAAACTAAAACTAAGAAATTTGATCATTAAGTGAATTAAATAAAAAAGAAATGACAAATTAAAACTAAAAATAGTCTGAAAAACAGAAATAAATGATAATTAGGGTAAATAAATAATTCCAGAATTCATAAGAAATGATTCTATGGCAAAAAACTGTCCTGTGACTGTTGAGAGTAGTGAAGATGGTGCTTTTTACAGCCAAACATTTTCCGCATTCGCGAAAATAGCAAATTTCAAATAAAAATCGTCAAATCCAAACAATGTTTTTGCGCTTGCTTGAGGGAGTTTTGGACTTGTGCAAAAAGGGGTTAATGCAAATAACGGGTGATGAAACACATTTGCCCAAGTAAACTCTGAAGTAGTGAACATTACACTCATAATCAGCTGTCTCATTATACTTACCTTGTTTACTATTGGTTACTAGGCTACCAATACTACAGTCAGCCTCTCTAACAACTTGATGAAAATGCAACTAATTTGTATTTAGAATTTAAATACAAATTTATTTAAATTTAAATACAAATCTATTTAGGCCCGAATGTAATGTGAGTGCGGGCCGTCGGGGGAGACGGGAGGGGGTACAAGCGTGCTTTGGCCCGGTTCAAGGCAACTGTACATAGTGTGAGTACATCCTAAATGAAACTATTGAGATGGCACTCTGTGGCGCGGCAGAAAAATGAACAGTGTCCTGAGTAGTGGCTGGGCGCCGCGGACAGCCGCCGACTTGCGGCGCCGGTGTGTGTACCCTGATAGAAACCTATGTTTCGAATTCTGAAATGTATGGCACTGTGTATTGCTATGCTGCGGCACTTATGGTGTGCGACCTGCTTATCTGTCAATTTATCTGATGCATGGAACTTTTCACAATTATCTGCCATGTATAAAGCACAATGGAAATAAAGGTGACTTGATTTGGCATGTACAAACTGATAGATTAAAGTTTAAAGGAAAACATGACTCTAAATTTCAAATATGGTATGATTGGCTGCAGTTCATTTCATTAACTACAAAACATTTACATTTAGCAGATTTTTATATTTAAAGCGACGTACAAAAGAACAACAAAAGCAATTAATCAATGAGCCAACATTCAATGGTGTGATTATTAGACTAGATTAGAGAGCAGGCTACAGAAGAGGAGAAATGCAGAGAAGAAATGCTATTAAATCCTATTTTTAGACAATGCACCAGATTTTCTATGTAAAAACCAAACAAACATATTTTGCTTGCTTTCATTTTTATAAATGGCATTTGGTTTGACTTGGAGAATGCGTGGGTTAATTGTGCAAACATGTTTTGGTGCTACATTATTGAGACATAACTATAATATATCGATTTCTGCACTACTTTTCACAGATTGAGCTCAATTGGGGCTTTTGGGGCTGGAGATAATTTGAAGAGCTGTGTCTGAAGAGCATGCCATGAATTGTGATTGGCCAAATGGCTTTGATCTTTCCAGGCAAAGCTTTCGGGACAACCTGTCAGGCCACAGTACTAGCCAAACAGCATCGCATTTTGCCTGGAGAAACATCTGAGGAATGCTGTAAGCAAGATATGTTTATCAAGCGGCAATGTGCATAAATAAATGTAAAAGATTTGTTTATTCCTGTCATTCAATTTTCACCTATTCCAGTCAAGCTCGATTCCCACCATCATTAGCCTTCAGTGTTACATTCTAATGCACTGTAAAAATTGCTGGGGTCCAGACAATTAATTCATGTTGTCCCAACACAAATCGATTTAAATATAAGTGGATTGAAAATTAAACAATTAAGTTGTTTCAGCTCGTTTTAAATAAGCTGCAGCAAAAATCACTTTCTGAGCGTAAGCTGATTTGCTGACTTTGAAAATAATTTGCTATAATCATAATCGATGTTGAAAACAGTTGTTTGCATAATATTTTGTAGAACCTAATTAAAAGTATGTGGAACATAAATCTGGAAAAAAGGAGGACATTTATGCTTGCATTTATTAAATGGACTTAACTTGTTAACTGAAGTTCAGGAGCAGGACCACACCTCTGCCTTCTCATCCAATCACCTACTCCCTAAACTTATTTAAGGCAGATTAGCGCTCTAGGACTGTTCATCTTGTTCTCTCGAACTCACTCTACCTCCTTCTATTTCATTCTATTTTCCATTAAAAATCCTTATATCCCTCTTTTCCCTACTAGGTTAAATTGGAGGTTCTTAATCATCTACCAAATATTACAGAGACGCCATCATCATAGAATGCCAAATCAACCTACCATCCCTTCCATCTTTCCCTTACTCCCTTTTATTCCATTTTTCCCATACCATCCCTCCTCTTCTACCTCTTTTCAACCCTACATGTATTTTAATGTAATGTAATGTGTATTTATTTTGTGCATTTATTGTGTATGGCCATACACCCAAAGCACTTCACAATCATGAGGGGGTCTCTTCACACCACCACCAGTGTGCAGCATCCACTTGGATGATGCGACGACAGCCACAGGACAACTGCGACAGTGCGCTCACCACACACTAGCGTGGAGTGAAGAGACAGTGATAGAGCCAATGGGGGACTGGAATGATTAGGAGGCCATGATGGGTAAGGGCCGATGGAGGGAATTTGGCCAGGACACCAGGATCACAAAACTTACTCTTTACGGGAATGGGCATGAGATTTTTAATAACCACATAGAGCAGAACCTTGGTTTAACATCTCATCCATCCAATAAAGATTGCTTTCTAGTGTGGTGTGGGCCTTGCTAGTGAACAACTATGCATTAGATTGGGTCAAGTGACAGTAAATTCTTTATTTTCAAAAAAAGTTATATATCTTGTGTTTCCTTTTGACATAAAATAATTTTACCCCATTGGCAGATTATTTTGCTTGTTATCATTATCGGTGTTGAAAACTCAATTTTTGACACATTATATCTTAAAAGAAGACGATATGTTTTGTTTGTCTAGAAAATGCTTCTTGATTTAAGAATTTTGAGAAATTGGTCTATAAACAAGACAAAAGAATCAAAGTTTAAAAAGCATATTTTGCAGTGTAAACTTGTTTTGAAAAAAAAAAAAGCTAAATATTATTGGAAAAACATGTTTTTTGACACATAATAGACCCTAATTACCTTACAGTTATAATAAAACTAACTGTGCACCAATATTAATTAATAATAATGGTTAATGATAATAAATAATGCACGATATTGGAAAAGAAAAATCAAACCATTGCATTATTAATTATTTTCTGAGATATACATTGCGATATATAAATACAATTTCCTCAGATGACTTTAAAAAATCTATTTTGAAAAAAATATTGCAATTTTATATAGATGATTCTGTAGAGGAGTGAATAATGCATAAAACAATGCAAAATTTAACCAATCTACAAGCATAGATGAATACAATAGAATAGAGCAAAAAATACAAATGAAATAAGCAGTGTTTTCTGGTTTTCTGAGACTTAACAATATGCAGATCCATCAATTAAATTATAAAATGTAAGATAATACTGCATAGTCTTTATTGTATAAATCATTTCATTATAATTCATCATTATTAAAGTTACAAATGATTCAGTTTCTTCTCTGTAAAACACGCAAGGTTCCATTCAACTCCTTTAAAAATTAGAATGTTAACTTAGTTAATTTTACAAATTTAAAGGGAAAATTAAGCACTCAGTCAAGTTTCCATTATTTTGTAAATTGATTGCCATTTTAATGGAAAATATATATAACAAACTTGATTAATATAACCATTTAGCAGAAATGTTTTACTATAGCTTTCAGATCCTAGGGCGTCACCATCTTGGAATATCGCTGTGTCTGACGTCACGAGGTTGATTCTGTTCCCTCAGCTGAACAGATACAGTGGAAGTAATGGACTGAACACGGAGACTGGACAGCCTAATTTAACCCAATGCGTGAAGTTGTGGACGTGGAGCTGGTGTGTGTCATTTATATTTATATATATATATATATATATATATATATATATATATATATATATATATATATATATATATATATATATATATATATATATATATATATATATATATATATATTCTATTTTTACCTTTTAATTACTGATCATTTGATGTGCTTTGGTCCACTCTCTGTATTATGCTGCCTGACTGCCTGCATGGGTTTCAACATGGTTCGGTGTTGACGTAATGGGGAGAAGGACTTTCACTTTTCACTACTGCGGCCCTGGCCTCTTTTCGTGTTCAAACCAAACTAAGATCGGCAAGTTTTTTCACATGGCAGATTTTAACATCCTTCATATATGTTGAGAGATCAAATTGATCGACTTGATAAGTGAATATGTCTTGATATAATCTACAAAGACGTGACTTAGTAAAGCGTGAAGTCATGTATCATTTTAATTGCTGCATTAGTCTGAATGTAAATCCCCTCGTCAGGCACCGCTGGAGCAGCGTGAGAGAGTGGACCAAAGCGTACCAAATGAAAGGTTTTAACAGAAGAAAAATACACAAATCAAGGCACTTAAATGCTTGTATTTGTTGTATTTGCTCCAGCTCTGTGATGCACGTCTACAACTTCATGCAATGGATTAAATTAGACTGTCCAGTCTCTGTGTTCAGTTCGTTAGTACCATGGTTGAAACCCATACAGGCAGTCAGGCAGCATAATACAGTGGACCAAAGCGCATCAAATGATCAGTCATTAAAGAAAAAAAAAAAGAAAAATAGAATAAATATATACATTTTTATTTGACAAACATCTGATTCTTGTACAGTATTTGCACCAGCTCCACGTCCACATTTTCATGTATTAAAGTGGAATCCAATGTACAAAACAATGTAAACTTGACTGAGTGCTTCATTTCCACTTTAAATGGATTGAACATAAAACAATTAAGTGGTCCCAAAAATTCTCTAAAGAATTGTGTTGTTTCAGCTCATTTGAAATAAGTTTTGAGTGTTGCTTTTAAAATGCTCACAAAGCCTTAAAAACACAAGTAAATAATTGACTTTAATCTTTGCAGTCATTCCACAAATCTCAACATTACATATTCAGCGATGTGACAGTTGTGGATATGCACATTGCGATATCGATGCGGTTAAAATTAAAATAGTACAATGATTTCTGAAGGATCATGTGTGTGTTGTATAGTGATGCTAGAAATTCAGCTTGACATTACAGGATATAACCAGCACCAGCGATCCAGCGACTGCGGATCGCTGAAGAAATACATGCAACTCACATCACGCACTACAACTTCCAGAATGCCTTGCACTAAATCTCCCCGGTCCCAGCTGAAGCTCATGAGGACACAGACAGCTGCAGTGGATATTCCAATTATTAGGAGGACTGTATGTACTAGTTTGTGTTGCCTTCTAGTTGTGGATTGTTAATTTGTTGCTTCTATGAAGCTGGTGGTTTTATGATCTTGGGTTGCTTTGTCTTAGTATTGTTTTATTAAACTTTACTTCATTAAATCTTTGTTTTATGCTGTTTTGATCTGCACCTTGTTCCTTCCTTCACCCTACACTGCCACATTTGTACAGTGCTTTCAGGACAAATGTCATTCAACCGCACTAGTCAAGACAGGTATGCCAAAGTATTACCAACTTGCACTAAATTCTAAGCTTATGCTAGTTTTGATGTTTAAAATAAGCAAACAATGTAAATGAAATGACAAGATGCTGCGGTGCCAAAAACGAATCGCTCCCTCCATTAGAATTAGAAGTGAAAGCGGAAGAGGGTGTGTGTTTCAGGACATGGATAGATCAAATTTAACAGGGAGAAAATAATACATTTCCAATTTGTCATTTTTGAAGTAAAAAAAAATAGCGTACTGACCACCGGGAACACTCCCGATCATAGATATATGTATATATCTATGGCTCTGAATGGCTACGGTCCTCCACTGCACCTTGGTCCAGCATTCATTTCATAGGAGCGTCACCCTGTACTAATATGGTGGCTGTATTGACACATTCCTTCCAATAGACAACAACAGGGTAGGCGAAATCTAATGTAAATATCTATGCACCCTACATGCTGAGCCGTGACACAGAAATTAATTATATATATATATATATATATATATATAAACAGAAATGAGATATTTCACAACTGTTTTACTGTATTTCTGATTACAAAAAACCTTGGTGAACATAAAACACTTCAAAAAAACAAGGCTCATTCTTTGACTGCAAATCCATTTTTATACTTTATTGGCTCATAGTGGTTAATGCCTCCAAACCAATAAATGATCCATGAATTACTGCTATTGTTCCCCTGAGCGGCACACTTAACATTACAAGTACGTTGCTCTACTGTGTCCCTTAAGTCACTAGCTAAAAGCGTCAACCTAAATGACTGCAATTTGCTGAAAAGGAAATATTAAAAGGTTGCAATTTATGCTTAAGGTGAGATTTATGGTTGACCAATCACAGTGACAGCGCACACAAGCAATTTAGGCCTGAGTGCTGCTTAAAGAGGAGAAATGTCAGCGCTTTACTGTGGCTTTCCACATTCATCTCAATGTTGTGGCTCGAAAGTACTTGACAATCTGGACATAATCACCTGAGCAATAAATGTCACGGGACTAATCGCTGTACAGTTACGGGATAATTACATTGGGATACTCTGATAGGCCAATGCACTGCACTGGCTGCGACGTTAAAGCTAGTAGAGAAGAGAAAGATATATTTATGATGAGCAGTATGACGGGTTCTGCAGGTTTAATCAAGTCAGATTTAAGACTTTAAGACTATTATGAATAAAAAGTTTAGACTTATACATGCAGGGCTAAACTTAAGAATTACTTTTTAATGGCCCGGTCGGTTGCCAAAAAACATAAAAATCTACTGTAATTCTTAGCGACATATATCTCCAGTTGTATTAACATTTTTAAATGATAAGCTTAACATTGCTAAAGCTTTATTTAGTATGGAGACAATGACATAAATAATCAAAAATACACATTAGTTAGCTTTTAGTCCAAATTGATTGAGAATAATGTATCATGCAAAGTGATATGTTGCTCTGTTATTATCATGAGGAATTGTTTTTAGTTCTTTCCTTGACTGGGGAATTTAATTTAGAAAAATTGGTGTAAAATGTCGAACAGCTATAGTAAATTGTATCTCTGTGGAATAAAACAACTTAAATATATATATATATAAAAGGATTTATTGAAATGGATTGTTGGTGATTAGATGGATGTTTCGATGTTGGCCCAATTGTGAAGCTTTACTTGGACAGAGGAAAATTAAGACTTTAAAATGATTTAAGACATACAGCACAACATTTCAGTAATTTTAAGACTTTTTAAGGCCTCAAATTTGTTTTTGAAATTTAGGACATTAAGGCTTTTTAAGACCCTGCGGGGACCCTGTATAATGACGTATAATGTTACAAAGACTTTATATTATTTTTAAATGGATTTTTATTTTACTAAATATTTATTTTGTCTCAAACAAAAATAATAACAATAATAATCACAAGATAAAAAATTGATTAAGGAAAATAATTGGATTTGCTACTTTACATTTTTTGAAGGCAAGTGGTTGCAAGCAATTTATATGGGCTTAATTTAAGCAAACAAATTAAATGTAGTAATGTTCATCTTATTTTATTTGTTTAAATTTAGCTTATTTAAATTGTTTGCAGCCACTTACCTTAGAAAAAAAAATTGTAAATCCAATAAATCATTTTTCTCAAGGTATCTGAATGATTCCTGGAGGATAATGACACAGAAGACTTTATTTTCACAGTATTACATTTTATTTTAAATTAAATTTTATTTCTTTGTTTATTTAAGAGGAACAATACACTTGATATTGTTATACAGAGACAACCGATGCTGTCCACATAGGGTCTTTTGCATGAGGAGCGCCACCACGGCACATAAAATTGGCAAAGCAACACATAACATCTATTTGGAAAGACACTGAATGTAACAAATGCTCAGAACTTTATCAGATGTGGGACAATAAAGTTGTGTTTATCATCTGGTGTGTGACTCTGAATCTTTAAAATCTCTGGTACAGGTGTGGATACATCTGTAACAGCTCTACTATTCGATTTCCCCATTTTCTCATGTTGCTCACTTTGTGTTGCTGTGCTGGATATTTTTCTCCAGACCTGCGTGCGTGGATATGAAGCACGTCAAAGAAGGCGGAGTTCCAGGACACACACCACATCTTATCACTTGATTGAATATGCATTATCAGTGGTTATCAGCTAATAGATATGGGCCAGTAAGGGCCTTCTGCGCCTACTAGTAGGCTCAGAAGGCTGTTATCATCCATCCACATGGTTAATTAGCTATATACTAATAGAGAAGACTCTATTTGTATAGCTAATATAGTATAGACTCTAGGATCTCAGAAGGCTGTTATCATCCATCCACATGGTTAATTAGCTATATACTAATAGAGAAGACTTTATTAGTATAGCTAAAGAACAGACTCTAGGATGGATGATAACAGCCTTCTGAGCCTACTAGTAGATGCAGAAGGCCCCTACTGGCCCATATTTATCAGCTAATAACCACTGATAATGCCCATTCAATCGAGTGATAACATTCAAATTTGTTGCACACCCACCGACTGCGTAATTGTCATGAACCAATGGTAGCTCAAAAGTTGTTTAGGAGCTTAAACGATCTCCCCCAAAAAGTTTGCTTTACTGAGCTGTTTCAAACTCAAAATTAACTCAAAATTAACTTCATTTTGGATGGATTTTGCTCAATAACATAGTTTTACTTTTTTCAATTTAGTGTCAATTAATTTTGTTAAATAGTGGTCTAACGAATCACAAACCTCATGGTTTGGATCACATTATGGCTTTTAAGTGGATCAGACCATTTTTTGGATCAGCCAAAAGGGGGAGGAGACAAATGTAATTTGCTTTTGATTTATTACAAAAATCGAACAATGTATAAAACTTTTGGTTTTAAAGGGCACCTATGGTGAAAAATCTACTTTTCAAGCTGTTTGGACAGAAATGTGTTTAAGTATAGTGTATAAACTGTCATATTGGGCTGAAATAAACACACCCAGTCCTTTTTTTTTTTTAAATTTAACAACATAAAAACGGTGGACCAATTGGAGCGGTTTTCAGATCGATCGCAACTTGACGTAAGAGTGCGGTCCCCCCGCCCACCAAATTAATGGACAGCTGCGCGTATTAACATGTCCCGGTAGTCACGTGTATAATCATACAAACAAGACCAGACGTGCGCGAAGCAGCGGGGAATAAAAGGTGTGTTCAGTTCGCTAGGTTCATCAATCATCATCAAACGTGATCAAGAGTGAGTTTTACAAGTTTAAACTGTTTTAAAACAGAGCATGTGTGTAATGAATTATAGCGATTCAATTCAGATTTACTTCATCATCAAAGCTACGTGTCAGAACAATTATAAAAGACGCTTCAATCCCGGTTTGTGGACCTTAAATCGGGTTTATTTTGTACATTAACATAACAGATATCCATACAGCAGTGGATATTACCTGTGTCATGTCACATATGCATGCAAAAAGAGTGCAAAGCTTAACGCGCTGTCTCTCTCTCTCTCTCTCTCTCTCTCTGTGTGTGTGTGTCTGCACTGTGTGTGTGTGTGTGTCTGCGCTAAATGTGTGTGTGTCTGCGCTATGAGTGTGTGTGTGTCTGCGCTATGTGTGTGTGTGTCTGCGCTATGTGTGTGTGTCTACGCTATGTGTGTGTGTATGTGTCTGCGCTATGTGTGTGTGTCCTCGCTGTGTCTGTCTGTGTGTGCGTGAACTTTGTAATGACATTGTGTGTGATTCATTGTTGCAACTCTGCAAAAAAATGCATCAAATGCTGATCGTTAAAGTTCTTACTGTAGTATTTCTCACAAACGTGACGTGAGATCTGCTTCCTGAGGCAGCCGAGGGCGGCGACTAAGGCATGTTGCTGACAGGCACGTGGGAACGGTGGGCGGGGAGGACTAGCCTTAAAGGCCCAGTACAAAAAAACAGCAACAATCTTTTCCCAGCTATAATACAGACACTTCAAACAGCTAAAATAAATAATCTGATGGGTGTTTTGAGCTGAAACTTTACAGACACGTTCTGAGGACACAAAAGACTTATATTAAATATGAAAAAAGGGGTAACCTATGTGCCCTTTAACAAACATAACTTAAAACCTGTAATTTTAATTAAAATAAAATCAAGAAATAACCAGCAATAAAATTAATAGTACAATATGTAATATTGTGAAAAAGTGCTGGTTGTCACCACCTATTGGTTAAACAACGGAATTGTGAATGGAAACAACTCAATTTTGAGCGTTAAGATAAAGGCTGATGAAACAGTAAATTTGATTAAATCTAATTAAACAGTAATTTTAACATTTACTATAAACATCACTGTTTGTATCTCAACTTTAAACTGTTATCCCAAGTACTTCAGTGTTATTTGATTGTTTTTAACATTTAGTTAGATGCCACCACAACTTCTTCCGTCATCATTATATTTTACAGGAAAGCCAAAATGTTTTCACACGTGATTTGAATGATGTAAGGGTGATTGCTCTGTGATTGCTACAAATATTGGATTACTCTACATGTTTTAAAAAAGTTATTAATCTGTAGGTCACATGCATGCCAAAACGTGCGTCATGATCCATACGAATCACGGCTCAACCGTGATCTGTTACACCTCTACTGTTAAATGTTTATTTTTTTAGTAAACCATCTCTTTAATTAAAGGTGCTCTTTTATGCCCCTTTTTATAAATATATGAAATAAGTCTCTGATGTCCCTAGAGTGTGTATGAAGTTTCAGTTACATTTTTATAGTTATAGTATAGTTTCAGTTATTTTTTTATAACTCTTTGACACTGCCCCTTTTAGGGTTTAATTCAAATTGTGTCATTTTGGCGACTGTCGCTTTAAATTCAAATGAGATGGGGTTCCCAGCCCTCTTTTCAAAAGAAGGTGGAGCTACGAACTTTTATGCATCAGCATAGCAGCGGATTCAAAACTCTAATGGCGGACAGCTTCT
>NC_079439.1:12736672-12809172 GCF_903798145.1 Danio aesculapii
ATAATTTCTGGAGGCAAGTTATGACTCACACTCCTTACTGAGCCAGTATATGGTAAACCTGCTTTCTTCTTTTCTCCTCTCTCTTTTCCTCAGATCTTTTCATGCAGGATTTCATATGCAGAGCTCGAACAAAAATGATGGCTAACTTCACCTCAAAACATGTTTTGCTAAGCTCAGCCTAATGTATACATTCAATCATTTATTTATACACTGAAAAAAAAATGGGTTCCACACAATTCCATCATGTTGTCCACTGTTAACTTTTTTTGTAAATTACACGGTATTTAACTGCAATATGAACTGTATTTTATTGTAGGACAGTTGCAATATAATACTGTATTTTAAAGTTATGTTGTGGAAATTACAGCATATTTTACAGTAAAGATATACATACAACTCTGTAAATAAATATACAGCAAGTTAAATGGCGCTATAAATGTAAATACAGTACTTTTGCTGTAATTGATTTACAGTATGAACTGCTTGCCAGTATGTTACTGTAGATTTATTGTCCCAACACAAATCTATTAAGTTAGCTTAATCATTTTTACAAATTTAAGTGGATTGAACATTGAATTATGTTGTCCCCCCCCAAAAATGTGTTGTTTCAACTTATTTCAAATAAGTAATTTGAACAAGCAGCAATAGTCATTTTTTTAGTTTAATGTGACTTCACTGTAAAACAATCCTGGTTGTCTTACTTTTTTAAGCTGAATCAAATTAACCTTATGAGTCCCTTGAATTTTTATTATGTTCAATTGACTTAAAAAAGCTTAACTTATAAAATTAAGTTAGAACATGATTAACTTATGTTATTTTTTATCTTAAATATGTTACAATGAACTAAAAACATTTGTTGTCATGACTAATTGATTTTTTTTTTTACCATGTATAGAAAAAAAGAAAAAAAAAATTCTCTGTAACTAGGATTTTTAGTTTTGAGTAAAACCATTTTTGGTTTATTCTATATATATATATATATATATATATATATATACACATATATATATATACACACACACACACACACGCATACACACACACACACACACACACACACACACACACAGTTGAAGTCAGAATAATTTGCCCCCTTTCGAATTTATTTTTCTTTTGTAAATATTTCCAAATTATGTTTAACAGAGCGAGCTAATTTTCACAGTATATCTGATCAATTTTTTTCTGGAGAAAGCCTTATTTGTTTTATTTCGGCTAGAATAAAAGCAGATTGTAATTTTTTAAAACCCAAGGTCAAAATTATTAGCTCCTTTAAGCTTCCCTTAAGCTTTTCTCGATAATCTACAGAACAAACCATCGTTATACAATAACCTGCCTAATTACCCTAACCTGCCTAGTTAACCTAATTAAGCCTTTAAATGTCACTTTAAGCTGTATAGAAGTGTCTTGAAAAATATCTAGTAAAATATTATTTACTGTCATCATGGCAAAGATAAAAGAAATTAATTATTAGAAATGAATTATTAAAACTATTATGTTTAGAAAAAAAAAAAAAAATATATATATATATATATATATATATATATATATATATATATATATATATATATATATATATATATATATATATATATATATATATAAAATGATACCTTTAGATGCAAGTTCATCGTTTTCTTGTTCATCCCTTTAATCACGCTTGTCAAAAGTCATGCAAGAACAGAACTCTCTGCTTTTTGATAAATAAGTCTTTATTTCTCGGGCAAAAGTAGAACCTGACCAAAAAGCGGCACAACAGAAACACATATTTGGTAACAAGGCCTGCAGCGCTCCAGAGCTGACATTCATGACATCTGCTGTTATAAATACTGAGAGTTTACAAGAGTAGAAAAACTATAGAAATATCACTGTACAAAATGTACACAGCCATTTTTCATCTTTTGTGTTTTTGCACAATGTGCGATTTTCATTCACAACATTTTTGAAAGGAAACTCCAGGAAGAGGTGAAATGTGTGGAGCATAGTTTTGAGTTATGAAGATGAAACAAAACTAGCGAAACAAATGTTAAAGGCTTCTGTGAGCGTGTGCATTTACTGATGAGGCCTGAAACAAATATTTTCTGTGTAATGCAAGTTTTTTTTTTTCCATTTCCAGTTGCTGAAAAAAACTTTATATTGTTACGAACGTTACACCCATATGACCAATCAGCTGCCTCCATTATGTTTGCCTTGTTTACTGTTGGTTACTAGATTACCAATCCCACAGTCAGCCGCTCTAACAAATCGATGGAAATGCAATTAATTCACATTTGGGATTTTTTTCTCTTGCTGTCTTTTTTTATATTGAAAAGATTTGTTTTATGTTACAATGTAAACCTGACATATGAATGCCAGAATGCACAGAATGCCAAGTGTAAGACAACAAACTCTCCTTCATATAAACTGAAAAAATAACTTAATCTCACAAGGTATCATAACTATTTTACTTATTGTCAGAAATGTGGGCAATTGGTATGAATTCATGATTTTATTCATATGAAATTGTATGATTTTTAAAAGCAGGTGTGCTCCTAAACCCCACCCCTAAGTGGGTGAGCAAATTGTATTAAAATTGCATCATACAAATTAGCCACCAAATCAAAAAAGTTGCGAATAGCTGTGAGATTTTGTTAGAAAAAAAAAACAGCCAAGTTTGTCAAAAGCACACAAAACTATTCCTGTGAAAGGTTATTCCTGTGAACACAAATGCTACACAATTAATTTTGGATTGACTTTTTAGCCTTGCAAATAATTTTCCTGCTCCAACAGCAACATCACCAGCTGATTGGAATGTTATCACTCGATTCAACGGGCGTTAAGCTATGATTGAATTGCCTCGTTACAGTTATGAAATAGTTCGATAACAAGCAGGAAATGTTCAAGGGCTAATGACATGACAACATTGAAATGGTCAATAGATCACATACAGCTGTGGCCAGAAGTTAACGAGAAATATTTATACTATTTATTAAATTTCCCATTATTAACGTCTATCCCTTCCCCAACCCTAAACCCAACCATCACAGTAATGTAAAAACAGATCTGTATCTGCAGTCTTCTCCATAGCTGATTAACCATGAGAATTATTTATATTATTTATTAAATTTCCCGTCTACCCCTACCCCGTCACAATAATGTAAAAACAAATCTAGATCTGGGGTCTTCTTTATTAGCTGATTAACCATGTGGATGGATGATAACAGCTTTCTGAGTCTACCAGTAGGTGCAGAAGGACCCTACTGGCCCATATCTGATAACTACTGATAACGTCCATTCGATCGAGTGATAACATTCGAAGCAGGTGACATTACACAATAAAGCAAGTAAAAAAAAAAAGCAAAATAGGACCCTTAAAATATTTTTGACAATCAACAATCCACCAAAGCACTAATCTGATCTTAAAGTCAATGGGTTTTGGTCAGACTATAATATATCTAACCTCTTCTTTTGTATTTTAAAGAACATTGGGTGCATTGGTTGATGGTGGAACATATTGCGATGATGTTGATTTACATCCTTTGCTTGTATCACAAAGGACACATTTGGGGGGAAACCCACATTCTGACCCACATCTGCACTTTCTTGCAAATACAGCAAAATTTGCTGGCCCAGACCATGGAAGATCACAGTATGGGGATGCAGGGGTGGACTCAACCAGTGAGATTATAACTGGCAAATTCTTATTGTAAACAGATCTGTGCGGTTTAGAAAAGGAGTGCATATTTTAAAATACACAATCAATAAAGTTGGGTTTATTTCAAGGGGACAGTTCACCTAAAAATGGAAATTTGCTTACCATTTACTCACCCTCCAGTGGTTAAAAACCTCAATGATTTCGTTCTTCTGCTAAACAGAAAAGATAATTTGTCTTCCATAATAGGAAAAACATATACTAGTTACAGGTATAGTCTGGTTACAGGTTTTCAGCTATCTTCCAAATATTTTCTTTTGTGTTCAACAGAAAAATGAAAATCATTGAGGTTTTTAGCAGAAAAAGAGAATCAAACAGAAAAAAAACATTATAATTTACTCAGCCTTCACTGCACAAACCTGTCTGAGTTTCTTCTGTTGAAAAAACAAAACAACAAAGACTCTTTGGGAATACGTACCCAGGGCTACATTTTTGACAACCGAGAAATATCGAACTAATGAGGTAAATGAAAATTAGAACTAAATTTAACCCAATATTTGGGTTTGTCCATATTTTACAGTTTGGGTTGAAACAACCTAGCATTTTTAAAGTGTATTATTATTAGTTCTATTGTTTTACTGTACCTGCAAACACTGACTGACAACTACTTTGGAAAATCCCAATATAAATCACAGACCGCTTATCTGAAAAAAATACACTAAACCCTGAAAAAAAAAAATGTTTCAGTGGGTTTACTCTTTTTTGTTAAGGTAAGTGGTTGCAAACTATTTAAATTGGCTGAATTTGATCAAATTAAGATGAACATTACTAAATTTAATTTGTTTGTTTAAATTGAGCTCATATAGATTGTTTTCAACCAGTTACCTTAAAAATATTTAGCAAATCCTATTAATCATTTTTTTGAGTGTATGGACGGTTTTTCCAGAGTGACTGGTTTGCTTAGTCACTCAACACGTATGGTGTCGGACTTGGGAGGGGGCGCAGAATGTGATCGGGGTTCGATCCGGCAAAGGGCGGTTCCAGAAACCAGGTTAAAAACAAACCCCCCACAAAAAACAGGGTGAAATCATGGTAAAAATATGCGGTTGTGATGGCTTTTCTCTTCCAGTTTGCTTTTGAACACTATCAGTTGGGTTTAGGCAAGGGGGTGAGTGGGTCAGTTGATATCAAGGTGATATATTTTGCATGACAACAGGGGCACCACTTGAGTACGGGGAGTTAGGACGATTCTAAGAACTCATGCACCTTGGGGGCCGCCAGAGTTACTATTAGGGGGCCCAATCCAAACCAACCCCACCCCACCCCTTTATCCGCTCTTCACTTTCATCTACGACACCTCCACCCACAGACATGAGAGAAAAACGTTGAGATTGGCCAACACAATCTCTCTGCAATTTGTGACTTTTTGATTTAGTGGCTAGTAAATATGAATTAGCTCCCAGTGATGGGTTGCAGCTGGAAGGGCATCCGCTGCGTAAAGTTGGATAAGTTGGCGGTTCATTCCACTGTAGCGACCCCAGATTAATAAAGAGACTAAACCAAAAAGAAAAACAATGAATGAACATATGAATTAGTACGATCTCATTTGTACATGGCTTGCTTATCCCCCAATCACGGTTGGGTTTAGGTGTGGGGTTGGGTGCCACTCCATTTTAAAATCTTACATTTTCGTACGACTGAATTCATCCGAATTAGCCACTATACTGACAAAACATTAAAAAAAAAAAAAAAACGTACATTCCCTCGTGAGATCAGGCTGGATTACCAGAAATGTAGACACTGACCTCTGGAGGATTTACTACAAAATTCCCGTATTAGAAAACATGCCCCAGTAATGTATTTGAGATTGTCAAAAATCTATATGGTGGCCTCTTATGGATTTGTGAAAACCAAAACTGCAAGGAAATATAGCCACTGATACATATTTCTTGATTCTCAAAAATGTAGCCCCTGCACATCTCCAATGAGCCTGAGTTGAAACAAAATGTTTAGCAAAATGCTGAAGACTGGTGACAATTGGCTTCAATAGTTTTTTTCTATTAGAATACTGTTTTTCCTATGGATGTCAATGGCTACCGGTTTCCAGCTTTCTTCAAAATATCTTCTTATATGTGTTAAAGAGAAAAAAAGAAACTCAAAGGTTTGAAACCACTTGAGGCTGTGTAAATATATTAAGTAAATTTTCATTTTTGAGTGAACCATCTCTATTAAATCACATCGCACAAGCTGAGAAACAAGCAATGAAATGTAAATAACCCTAATGGAATGGATAAAAGGAAAAACAAAGATTCCTTCCTCCACAGAATCTAAGAAACGTTCAGAAAGCTAATCAGAGTGTGATGATATTCGAAGCGTCTTATAAATGAGTGCCACGAGAGAGATGAAATGTGTGATATGCCTTTCAAACGAAGCATCAGAGGTGAAGATTGTTAATGAATTCTCTTGCTCACAGGGTTGTTTGGTCTAATTATCTGGAATGTGAATTATTTGGTAATTATCAAAGCAGCAAATCATTCGCCTACGTTGAAAATTGCATGAAAATGTGCCTCAAAGCGAGGCGCGTTCAAAAATTAACAATGCTGCGTTGGTTAACGACTTGTGGAATTATGAAATCAGCTGTTATGTATTGGGGGGGGGGGGGGGGGGGGGGCTTCTTTTATGCCATAATGTGATGGTAAACATGTCCCGTCATAAGTAATTAAGTGCTCTGCATTTTAATCAGATGCTTCTGTGAGGCAGGTTGACTGTGTGGCGGCTTCAGGTTATTGTTGACGACAAGCTTTCATTTAATGCTACACAGATCAATCAGTTCATCTTCCCGCTCTGCGAACACTCATTATCAAACTCTCACACAGTCAGAAAAAGGATCAGAACAAAGGTTAAAACTTCATACATTAAGAACATTAACAAACATTATTACATCGCAGATTGTGTAGCAGATTATTAGTTAATGTGCTTTCAAATAGTTTGGAATTATTTTCATTATCATGCGAGTTAAATATCTGGACTACTGATTTGTATTAGCCATTAAAGGAAAGGTTCACTCAAAAATGAAAATTACCTATGTAATGTGGTTTTAAACATTGAGTTTCTTTCTTCTGTTGAACACAAAAGAAGATATTTTGAAGAATATTGATTGCTGGGATCCATCAATTTCCATAGTAGGAAAACCATTCATCAATGGGTCAATGGGTGCAAGCAACCAGCATCTTCTTTTGTGCTCAACCCAAGAAAAAGAAAAAAAAACAACTCAAATAGGTTTTGAACAAGTGACGGGTGAGTAAATGATTACTCACCCACATTAATAGGGTGTTGTCAGTGGTTGCTAGTGTGTTGCTATGTGTGTTTTTTTTTTTAATTATAGGTTGTTCCTTGTAAAAAGTTGTTTGCTTTAATACGCTTTTAAAATGTGTACATAATATGAACAACATAATTTATAAGATTATTAATTGTGAATTATTAATTATGATTTAACTTGAAAATGTACAGAACAGATGATTAAATGCAATTACTATTTGAGCAACATACAGTGAACTTCAATGCATCTTTCTGCATAATTTCACACTCTAAATACGCTGGGTTAATTCAACCCAATTTTGGGTAAAATATGGAAAAACCCAACTGATGGGTTTAATTGAATTTCTAGGACCGAATTTAACTCAATGTTTGGGTTTGTCCATATTTTACCCAGTTTGGGTTGAAACAACCCAGCATTTTTAGAGTGCACAGTTATAACTTCCAGTGTTGGGGAAAGTTACTCTTGAAAGTAATGCATTACAATATTGAGTTACTCCCCCCCCCAAAAAAATGTATATATAATAATGCATTATGTTACTTTTGAGTTACTTTTGCGTTACTTTTTATTACCTGGCTGAGGCTTGATCTAAGAAAACTAGTTTTTTTTACTCTATTTTGTTAATAGAGGAGTTCTGCACTTAACAACACACTGTATAACCCACACCTACATTTACCTTTAAAAAAAAACACATTAAAAAAATATTTCAGGATAATGTTATCTGAGAACTTTTTGACCCCGGAGCTCCACATGTTGTATACAGTGATCCCTTAATCACGGGAATTACGTTCTAAAAATAACCCGCAATAGGTGAAATCTGCGAAGTATCAGCTTTATTTTTTTACAATTATTATAGATGTTTTAAGGCTGTAAAACTCCTCACTTAACACTTTATACACTTTTCCCAGACAGGCAATAACAGTTTCACACTTCTCTCTCTTGTTTAAACACTCTCAAAGTTCAAACCTTCATAGAAAAATAAATCCAGTATTACAGAATGAAACCAAAAATCAAAACAATTTAATCTTCATTCAATCATTCTGTAATGGTGCCCTACAGCTACCTAACTTCTACCTTCCTTTAGCATGTCCAGAAGTTCAACTTTTTGTGCAATGGTTAGCATCTTCCTCTGCCTTCTGGTGCTATTTGACTCTGCAGAATGTTTCGTCGACATTATGGGGAGAAAACTTGCAAACATACAGTCCAGCACTTCAGAGTCACACTGCTAGCGGTCAAAGTTTTATGTAAATTTGGCAAGCTGAATGCATTGTCTACTGTAGGAGACACAGCACAGAGGACATTGAGTGACAATGGTCTACAGCTAGTCAGGACGTAGAACACAATGCACTAATCTGGACACAGAACACCGTAGCTGTAGAAAAAGTCAAATTGCGTGAAAAAAATCTGCGAAACTGCAAGGCCATGAAAGGTGAACCGTGTTTTAGTGAGGGACCACTGTATACAGACTATGGATAGTTAGCAATGTGTTTGCTACTTTTGTACTATTTGTCCTAAGTAAAATCACAGTCCATTGAGACAATCCCCTTTTTCTTTTCTGCGATGCAATTAAAATAATAAACATTCTCTCATTGACTGCATGATTCATTGTGACCACTTTAATTTTAATTCGCAATTTATTTTTTAAAAACTTAAACCTAGTAGTAACATAAATTTTCTCAAATATTATGACTTATTTTTTAAAAATAATGTGTTACTTGTTACTTAGAAAAGTAATATTATTATGGAACTCGCGTAGGCATGGGACGATAACCGATAACTTTGGAAAAAAGTCAAGGTTTAAATAAAAAAAAAAACGTCAAAAGTTTCTGTAATACCGTTCATAAGGTATGTGTAAGACTTTTTTTGTACATATTTTTTTTTAGGAAAACAGTATCTCCATCAGAAAAGACATTCAAAGATGCCGTTTTAAATTGTAAAGAAATTTGTGTTTTTGAAACTAATGAAGAAAGCAGAAGTCGATGATTCATATTAATTATTTAGCCTGATATATTTACCGCTCCAAATAATTTTAAATCTTTCAAAAAATAAATTATATTGTTTTCAAACAAGGAAAAAAATTGTTGAGTTTTACCCATTTAAAAAATATATATATATTTAGAGCAGTAATCACAATACCGTGATACCGTAAAACCGTGATATTTTTATCCAAGGTTATCATACCGTCAGAATCTTATACCGGCCCATGCCTGAACTCGCGTTGTCCCCAACACTGATTACTTCTATTGTTTAATATGTATCTCCATACACTTACTGACAACTATTTTGGAAATTGATTGGAATGGATTGAAAAACTTTAACATGCAATATCAACATAGAAATGAATAAAAACAAACAAATATAAAACCAATGTTTTTTTTAACATAAATTTTGGAAAAAAATATGTACAAGCCCAACTGGTGGGTTAAAAATTTGATAAAAACTAATGTCCATATTAAGGGTCCATATACTACAAACTTAAATTTGTGTTGAAACAACCTATAATTTCTGAAATGTTTGAGTATTTTATCTGCAAGTATAGAATGCCAATATATTCAGCACTAATTGAAATCCTTTGCTTAGCAGACACCACTTATGTTTGTTGATGACTTGAGGAAAAAGTTATTATAAATCATAAATAATGTATTAAACAGAGCTATGCACATCCCACTTGCTCCCCCTCTTACCTCTCCTGTGTGACTAATACAATCATTTATTATGCTGAAAGATAAAGTTCAGCAGTGATGTCTGTCCAACGGGCAGAAAATGTCACAGATCATTTTACTGTCCTGAGTGTAAAAGTAATGCAATTATGAGGGCTTGTGCGGCTGCATACCTGAAGAGCTCCTGCACAGACGCTGACTCACCACAGAACACACACACACAGCTTTGTTTGGGTGAGTATGAGCATGTCTTTGTGTATGTGGTTACATTATGTAAGAGGACAAAGTTGCCTGGGCAATAGAGAAGTGTATGCAGCACCGAAGACGGAAACAAAAATGAAGATGCACTGAAGCAGATATTAAAGTGAAGTGTGTATAATTGCATTAAAAAAATCTTCACAAACAATTGTCCGCTTAGCAATTCTACCTCACAGCTGTTGAGAATCTGCTAGTTCATACTAACATGTATGGTTAGTTACATTGGCCAGTCTAGTCTTCACCTGTTCCTTCTAAAAGGCTTGTTCTAATGTACTGATTTAGGGCCCTATAATACAACGCAAGTGTTTTTTGCTGGTTTCAGCATGATGCAGTTACTATTTTCATATCCTGTGGCATGTTGCTTAAACAGTAAATCCCTTTGTAATATTCTGTTCCCCCAAGGGGTGTTATTCTGAGGATGAATCGTATTTTGTGGCAACTTAAATATATTGCGTCACTAACCAGCTAAACCTGAACTAAAGTCAATTCAAGAGTTCCCACTTAGATATGCTTGGCGTATAAAGCAGGTTTGTCATGCTGTCCTGGGAGAGAACCCTGAGCTCGGAGATATTTGAGCCCAGGGCTCCCGCCCGGTCGATAAGCATATCAGGAGATCCGAGATCAGGTAGGTCTCGAGAGCTCCCCTTTTAGAAAAGGGAGGAGATGGGGTGGAAGGGGGGATTCTTCCAAACGAAGATAGAACAGTAGGGAGAAAATGATCCATTTATAGTAAACTAGGATCACTCTGATTGGATTATTACTGATTACAGATGAGTGGCCAGACGTGCTCAATCATATCACATGCTCCTCTCGAAATTAGTTTATGAAACTTCACTTAAGGCTACATTAGTAATAGGCACATATAGGCAACACATACAGGGCCGTACAGCAACACACAAACATGTCAAATATTATAAATTAAAGGATTACAATGTCAAAAATGGATAGTAATTGCACCTATTTGAAGTAACATGGTTTTTACTACATTCATTCTTCCATTGCGGGGCGCCACACCAAAATTCATCCTGCCACGGCTATATTACAGCTTCTCATTCAAAACATTCAGTCATTGTTTTAAATAGCGGGTTATAATCGCACTAAAACGTATTAAAAAGGTAAGTGAATTATAACAGCACAAACTATTCTGTAATCGCAGTAGTGCTGTGCTTTATTTGTTTAACCCTTTAAGGTGACATGCTGACTGACTGACTGACTGACTGACTGACAGACAGGGGTGTGATGCGCTCACGACATTTGTCATGGAAATAACACCACAGGTAGTTGGTAGATCTGTGTAAAAGGCCCAACCGAGTCTGCCACCACAGCTGGAAAAATCCTAGCGGAAACACTGAGTAAAGTGTTCTGTCTTCTGCAAATTCCACAGAGAAAGCACAACTGGCTTTTAACTATGTGTGAGATGAGACTCGTTTATTGCACATTGCACCTAAAACACAACCATTCCTCATTAAGAGAATAGGTACATCCAGCCTGATCTCATGCGGAAACGTAACCTTTACAGTTTGTCAGTTTAGTGGCTAATTCATATTCATAAAATGTACGATTTTAAAAAGGAGGCGTGGAACCAAACCCCGCCCCTAAACCAAACCATTATTGGGGGATGAACAAATCGTACTAAATTGAACGAATGAGATCGTACAACTTCAGACAAGTTAGCCACTAAATTAAAAAGTTATGAGATGTAGCGAGATCGTGTTGGTACATCTCTTTTAAAGAATGAAAGTGGATTAGAACAGGCCCCACAGTAAGAACACTTGCTGTGCGCTTTGGAAGCTAAAAGCTTTATTAAACATTTCCAGTTATTGCCAATGCTGAAAACTGTGCTTAAATATGTTTTAAAATTAAAACATTCATTTGAAAGAGAAACCTAAGAATTTTCTCATACTTCTGAAGTGAGAATTAATGCTTTTCAAGGCATCTTGAATGTGAAGAACATAAGCATTTACTTTTGTAGTTGGCAAAGTACTTAAGTACAAGCAGGGTTTGATATTAACACCCACCTACCGGCCAAATGCAAGTAGATTTCAGCTGTGGTGGGTTAGACAGTGGCTCTCTCTAGCCACTTTAGCTGGTTGAAAATTTTTTAATTGCCAGTGCTGCCTCGTCACTAAAGATTAGAATTTAGTTCATGACCATTTGTCAATATGGGTGCAAATATGATCTTAAAATCAAGAAGCAGCACAACTGATAATTGTTTGTGCAAGCAAAAGATAGCAGGTGAATACCGAACAGGATGATGAGGCGCACGGTGAGACGCTAACCATCATCACTCACTGATGAGGGCTTTAGTATGTCGCGCAATCAGCTGATGTGATATGTGTGATTGCTTAAAAGCTCCTGTGTCTCGTTACCTTTTGCGAAGCAACCGTGCCTGAAAATGCAACTGGTGCGATCGGTTCTCTTTGAAATAGACTGGGAAAAAAAAAGCGGTGCTCCTGCACCCACTGTCCTGCTGCTTTCTGACATTTTTTGTAAGCTGCAGCGGTTGCCACTTTCACTTTAACCATTCTTTGAACAGATTATTAATGAGCCTAACATTAATCGTGTGCGCACAATCATCCTTTCATTATCACACACGTAATGTTTCTCAAGTTTTCTTTTTCTTAGTTATATTTATTAATATGGTTTAATGATTGTCCTTTACAATTACATTACTTTAATATGAGACTCTAACTCTCCATTTATATATAGTTAACTGGTGAGCCAGGACAGATTACGGTGTATAGTTCTGGATACATGAATATATATATATATATATATATATATATATATATATATATATATATATATATATATATATATATATATATATATATATATATATATATATATATATATATATATATATATATATATATATATATATATATATATATATAGTCAACATTTTTGTTGAATAAACAGTTACACACAGTTTTTACACATTATTTAAAATTTGTGGCAAGGAAAACATTTGTGTAGCCCTAAAAAGTAATGTGAATGTAACTGCAATGTGACACTTTGAAACCCCAACACATTTGCTCATCCTCATTGAGCAAGGTCCCAGCACACAAAAGTGAAACGTATGAGGAGGCATGTGGACATAGCACAATTTAAATCAAGTGTTTTTTGGATGCCAAAGTCAAATTTATGTATATAAAATATATTTATCTAACAACAAAACTGTGGCTTGTGAGAATGCCAAGTGGCCAGTAAAATTGGAAAACTGCTAGCCACAGTGGCTGGTGATCAAAAAAGTTAACGTCAAGCCCTGAGTACAAGTATGGTCAAATTCAAACTGTGTGTTAAAAATGTATCTAAATTGTAAACCTAACTTTACTCTAACTATTGGATTTGTCCATATTTGTGACCCTGGACCATAAAACAAAAATGTCTTAAACTGCACTGCTATATGTTAAAAAATGGACATTGTAGGGGTCAAATGTATAGCTTTTGCTTTTTATGCCAAAAAATAATTAAAATAAAAGATCATTTGCATTAATATATTTTATAAATGTCCTAATGTAAAAATCAAAACTATCAAATTGCTTAGCACTTCACTAAGACAATTTTAAAGCAATTTTTTTGAACCCTCAGATTCCAGATTTTCAAATAGCTGTATCTCTCTGCCAAATATTGTCTAGTGGAAAGCATGTTTATTCAGCATTCAGGTGATGTTTGATTTTCAATTTCAAAAAAAGGTTTTCACTTATGACTAGTTTTGTGGTCCAGGTTCCCCTTTTACCAATAATAGGGCTGAAACAACCCAGAGGAGATTTTAGAATGCACAATGCATTATATCTAGCTTTTTGATTTGATTTAAACATGACTCAACTCAGAGATTGTTGTTTTGATTAAAGGTTGGACACTTGTTTTAAACAATGTTTTTTTTAATTACTATGTGGTAAATTTAGTGGGAAAAATACTTCCAGAGTCATAGCTCCTAAAAAATATTCACCTCTGCTTCAGGGCTTCAGTCACACCAATGGTTAATGCCAGTGATGCTGTTTCAGACCAAATCAGACAAGCATTGCAACATCTGGAAATGTTTGCAAAAGATTAGCTCATAGCACATTTGTTTTTGCACATTAAACAGAGAAGTTAAAGAGTAAAAATGCACACTTCACCTTCTACAATGCATCAAAATGGCAAGGATGGTTGATGGATGGCATGCATGATATGGAGAAACCTCTTTCTGAAGCCTAAAGCAAAATCTAACTCTGCATAGACCAGTGAATCCAGGCCTCAGTTTACTAAACTAAGTCCATCCATCACAAGCGCCACAGGAATCAGCGGCAGGACGTCACATGACTGATGAGGTAAGAACTCTTTCCAGCTTTTGACTGGATGTAGGAATGCAGTCCAGATGATATAATGAGAGAAAGGCCTTCTGCAGAACAGGAACCCATCACTGTCACATCCTATGAAGAGCAAAACAAAAAGTTAAACCAGTATGTTTCCTTGGCTTTTTATGGGTTAAACATTTAAAAACAAACATTAAAAATTTCCCTGAAGTTCATTGAAGGACACCAGTCCTGTTTATGTGATGTAATTTAAAGTGTATAAGCTCCTCCCTTTTTTAAAACTTGCATAACACCTTGTCTAGTCAGAGTGTCTAGTCCTATTTAAATAATTAATCAATTTTAGGGATGCTTCGATCAAGATTTTTGCAGTCAATACCTGTACCAAGTACCGATTCCTTGCATGGTGATCGGCCGATATGGAGTAACGATTCTGCTGCTCAAGCTTTATAATGCCTAAAGCACATTTTTTCTCTAAGTATGATACTTAAGTGGAGATCTCTCCCTACCAAAGAGAATAAAGGATGTTGCATAAAATCCCATCAACACATCTCATAACCATTTAGTGTAGATTTGTAACCGTCAGATGCAGGTTTACAGGAAATAATAAAACATGTTATAAAAAAATTGTAGGAAATGACTAACAGTGCGATTTAGAAACACTGCAAAGGATAGAAGAAGAATTCAACATGCCTCAATGAAGGAAAAAGTTTAGGGCGTAGGCTTTATTTGATCCATAAGTCAAAATGCACACCTATAACATTACTTCTTTACTAAAAGCAAATAGGCCTATAAACTACTGTTAATTGCATTAACTAGGCATATATTAAAAAGATATAGTATTAAATAAGTAAAAATATTTATTTCGATAATATTTCCAGCCAGGTTTTAGTGAACTTGCAATATTATCAAAAACACAGAACCTTCAGTTTTTGCAAGGCCATTAATATATTGCTAATTTACTCTTGATAGCAGCTCTATGATCGCAGCTCCGGATAGTTACAGCAGCTCGATGAGAGAGTGGGGATTTTCTTTACTGCTCCATTCATTTTATCTAACAAGTATAATCCTTAAAACATTCCTGTGCCTTTTGCGATCTGTTCCCTTGCTTATTCACTTTCGTCACCTGAGTTCTGGGGGGTTTTGTTTATTCTATGCGGGAGAATCGCGGAGCTTCTAGGAGAGGCCATGCGGTTGGATGGAACACTAGATAGCGGCGATCGCTCCACTCGCGTCACAGCAGCTCAAAACACTAGACATACAATGCTTGCATTTGCAACAAAGAGACCATCACTCGCACGACTCGCACCAATAGACTGTATTATTTAGCTACTGTGACGCATCATTTATATCTGCACGTGTTGTAGCACTGCTGATGAGCACATGTTTGTCTTCCTTTGTGTGTAAACTCGTAAACAAACCCTTGCGATCGGTTCATGAGATCGGCCAGATTGACGAGAACCGATCGAGTCATGAAATGTGATTATCAGCCGAAACTGATCTCTTGCTGATCGATCGGAGCATCCCTGATTAATTAATTTATGGCTATTTCATGGCAAAATTGATATACATAATAATTACATGATAATAATTACAATAAAAAGTTACGTAGACAAACATGTACAAAAAAAAAAAAAAAAAAATTCACAATTTTTTTTTCCAAGTTAAATATGATTTTTCAGTTGAGTTTTTGTTAATTTAAGATTCTTTCTGGTGGTACCTTTTAAAAAATGTCCAAAGTACTCACCTAATAAACGTGTTGTCTAACGGTATTCAAACTTTCACATTCCAACAAAATATGTTTCATGGTAAAAGCAACTTGGCAGTAATTACATTTAGGTAATTTAGGTAATTTAGGCTTCGTTATTCGTATTCGTATATGAGCAATTCCATGCAAATGTTAACCTTGCCATGAAAAAAAATTGAGTTTTCACCAAAATAGAGAAACAGTTTCTACACTTTTTGTGCCACAAGTGTTTTACAGTACTTTAAAAATACTCAAAAATGTCTCTGTCAGTGTTTTCAAACTATTATATTTGATTCACCAAAGTCACACAAGTGGCAATTTCACATCCATAACGGAAAAATGTCACACCCATAATGACATTTTTTCCTCATAAATACAAAAATGTCAAATAAAATGAAATCACTCATTTTTGTTTTCTAGTGAGCTAATTCTTTTCCTTTTGATTAGCATTATTTCTTTTGGATTGTGCAGTTTAATTCACAGAATTTCTACAAAATATGTTGCATACTGTAAACCCGCAGACTTTTTTAGTCACATCCATTACACATGTTTATTTTGCTCATTTAAAATATAAAAAATGTTTAAATGGATTTTATTCTGCTCGTAACTCTGTGGTTAGTTGTTTTGGAAAACATAAGCAGTTGTTTAAACAATGTTAACGTACACTTTCTATGTGAATGTATGTTTTGAGTTTTTACTGCTAATGTCACATCCATAATGCTGGAATTGCTCAAATACAAATGAGCCAACCTAGAATGTCCAATTCGACATCTAGTATAGACAGTTTGTTCATACGTTCCCATTTAAAACTTGACTATTCTATAGTTACTAGGGCTGATGGAAAATAAAAACTTGCTATTGTATAGGCCAGAGATGCCCAAAATAGGGCCCGCGGGCCAAAGTTGGCCTATTGTAACCTTTTATTTGGCCCACCATCCCATCTGACATAAACTTTTTTTGGGGGGGGGTTGTTTGTTTTATTGCTGATCTACACAAAAGCAAACAGAATTAAATGTTGTATTTAAAAGTTGTAAATGAATCAGATTTTTTAAAAATATAAATACATATTCGACAAATAGAGCACTGTGCAGAAGACATTTGCGAGCAAATCAAGGCAAAAACTAGTTTAACTGTTATAAATGAAATGTTTTTATTATAAAATGTAAAAAAAAAAATACTGTATTAATATAATGAAATGTTTTCTAGTTATTTTATAATATTATTATATTAGGAAAGTATCCATGGTTACTATATTTACCTTCAGATTTTATTTACTGTATTGTTTTTTGTTTATTATTGTATTGTTTATTATAAAATGATTGTTTTTACTGTATTGTTTTATTATTTATGATAAAATGATTGTTTTTACTGTATTGTTTTTCTTTATTATTGTTTTTATTCATAATAAAATGATTGTTTTTACTGTATTTTTTATTATTTATGATAAAATGATTGTTTTTACTGTATTGTTTTTCTTTATTATTGTTTTTATTTATTATAAAATGATTGTTTTTACTGTATTTTTTATTATTTATGATAAAATGATTGTTTTTACTGTATTGTTTTTGTTTATTATTGTTTTTATTTATTATAAAATGATTGTTTTTACTGTATTGTTTTGTTTATTATTGTTTTTATTTATTATAAAATGATTGTTTTTACTGTATTGTTTTTTTCTGATAAAATGATTGTTTTTACTGTATTGTTTTTGTTTATTATTTATTTTTTTCTGATAAAATGATTGTTTTTACTGTATTGTTTTTGTTTATTATTGTTTTTATTCATAATAAAATGATTGTTTTTACTGTATTTTTTATTATTTATGATAAAATGATTGTTTTTACTGTATTGTTTTTCTTTATTATTGTTTTTATTTATGATAAAATGATTGTTTTTACTGTATTGTTTTATTATTTATGATAAAATGATTGTTTTTACTGTATTGTTTTTGTTTATTATTGTTTTTATTTATAATAAAATGATTGTTTTTACTGTATTGTTTTTGTTTATTATTGTTTTTATTTATTATAAAATGATTGTTTTTACTGTATTGTTTTGTTTATTATTGTTTTTATTTATTATAAAATGATTGTTTTTACTGTATTGTTTTTTTCTGATAAAATGATTGTTTTTACTGTATTGTTTTTTTCTGATAAAATGATTGTTTTTACTGTATTGTTTTTGTTTATTATTTATTTTTTTCTGATAAAATGATTGTTTTTACTGTATTGTTTTTGTTTATTATTGTTTTTATTCATAATAAAATGATTGTTTTTACTGTATTTTTTATTATTTATGATAAAATGATTGTTTTTACTGTATTGTTTTTCTTTATTATTGTTTTTATTTATGATAAAATGATTGTTTTTACTGTATTTTTTATTATTTATGATAAAATGATTGTTTTTACTGTATTGTTTTTCTTTATTATTGTTTTTATTTATTATAAAATGATTGTTTTTACTGTATTGTTTTTGTTTATTATTGTTTTTATTTATTATAAAATGATTGTTTTTACTGTATTGTTTTGTTTATTATTGTTTTTATTTATTATAAAATGATTGTTTTTACTGTATTGTTTTGTTTATTATTGTTTTTATTTATTATAAAATGATTGTTTTTACTGTATTGTTTTGTTTATTATTGTTTTTATTTATTATAAAATGATTGTTTTTACTGTATTGTTTTTTTCTGATAAAATGATTGTTTTTACTGTATTGTTTTTGTTTATTATTTATTTTTTTCTGATAAAATGATTGTTTTTACTGTATTGTTTTTGTTTATTATTGTTTTTATTCATAATAAAATGATTGTTTTTACTGTATTTTTTATTATTTATGATAAAATGATTGTTTTTACTGTATTGTTTTTCTTTATTATTGTTTTTATTTATGATAAAATGATTGTTTTTACTGTATTGTTTTATTATTTATGATAAAATGATTGTTTTTACTGTATTGTTTTTCTTTATTATTGTTTTTATTTATGATAAAATGATTGTTTTTACTGTATTTTTTATTATTTATGATAAAATGATTGTTTTTACTGTATTTTTTATTATTTATGATAAAATGATTGTTTTTACTGTATTGTTTTTCTTTATTATTGTTTTTATTTATTATAAAATGATTGTTTTTACTGTATTGTTTTTGTTTATTATTGTTTTTATTTATAATAAAATGATTGTTTTTACTGTATTGTTTTTGTTTATTATTGTTTTTATTTATAATAAAATGATTGTTTTTACTGTATTGTTTTTGTTTATTATTGTTTTTATTTATAATAAAATGATTGTTTTTACTGTATTGTTTTTGTTTATTATTGTTTTTTCTTATTATAAAAAACATATTGTATAAATTAATATAAAGAAATGTTTTCTAGTTATTTTTAAATATTATTAAATTAGGAAATTACCTATGGGAACTATATTAACCTTCAGCCTACTAGCCTCAATCAAGTTTGGTTTTTGGCCCTTCATAAGATAACGTTTGGACACCCCAGTCTAGGCCAATAAGCAAAGGGTTTGCAACTATTTTAAGTCAGATCAACTAATCACTATAAAAGCAATAGGTTTACTCACTTTTTTTTTTTAAGTAAAAAGTCAACTAATCCCTTTTGACAGCATTGTTAGATATTAGCTCTAATATTGTTTAACCAGTAAAGGTATTTTTCACCTCAGCAATGCCTAATGTGGATTGTGCAGTTGCAATGATCCGACGCACAGGATTTGTGTTCGCACGTTTATGGCCTCTAACCCTAAATTACATACTGAAAAAGAACGAGCAAGACAAGACATTAAGACCCTGTGTCAGCATTAACGTTGTCAATGTTAGTGAACCTCCAACCGGATTTGCAGTACAGTATAAGCATTGTTTTATCACTCATCTTTAAATCTAACCTTTTCTCTTTTTCTCTCAGCTCTCTTGTTTTTTTGGCTCGGGTTCGTGACTAATCAGCACAGGCTCAGTGAAGTGTGTGGGTGTCTTCAGCGCGGTAAAGAAAAACTCTGCTCTTCTGCACATACCACTTTTAAACTCGACATCTGAAGCATGAAATTTGATCAGAAAGTTCTCCCATGTAGAAAAGGCACATATCGATATAGTACCTGTGACTGGACACCCGTTTGATTGAATTGAGCATTCAAACTGAACCAGAGGGCATAAATTCAGACTTAAACTTAAGTGTGGCAGAAACAAGGTTTGGAAATTTGGTTTACCTCCAGGCCTGGTTTGTGCATTCAGTTCATTCAAAACGACAGACTCATTATGGGTGACAGAAATTATATGGAGGTAAAAATAGGAAGCAGACAATGGAAGGTTCAAAGCGTTTTAACAGAAGGTCAAATTCAACACGTCAGACACTGGACAAAACACAAAATGATTTCTTTTAGATTTTCTTTCACGCCTTTAAATGTAAGCTCTGTTACAAAACTCAGTGAGCCGCTTTGCTTTTTGTGCACCGCCAACTATAGACAGAACATTATAGTATATTTTCCATTTTATGTAAGCATTTTCCTACTAATGAATAAAAAGCTGCACCTTTTGTTCATATAATTGAGACTTTTGTTCACAGAACTGCAAAAAAAAAACTTGCAATTACAAAAAAAGTCACATCTGGCCTCATTATTCCATGGTTAAGAAAATAAAAAACTATAATTAAGAATAATACACAATTTTAATAAAGCACAATTAAAACTCATAAATTAGTGTTTGTTAATTGAAACTGAGAAATTAAAACTTTTTATATATTTTTTTAAATGTAAAATATACATTTTAAAATAGTATGCTGTTAAACCTTTTATAAACTGTTTAACGATTAAGAAACAAACATCTGAGAAGAGAAAAATAATTGTGCTGAATTATTTTGTGACAAAATTGAAATGAGAAGCTCATAATTAGAGGACGTAAAGAGAATTACAAAATGGCTTACAGTTAAGAGTTATAATCCCACAATTGTGCTTAAACTAATTAATTTAAAAAAATTGAGAGATGCTAACTAACAAGATATAAAATCTGAATTGTGGGCCTTAAAAATCTAAATTGTGACGAGTAATTTGAAATCCAGATTGTGGTTTTTATTACATGGTAAAAAGAAAAGAATAAAAATAAAAATAAAAAAGTAGCAAGGGGAAAATCCAAAATAAAATCATAATTCAGAGAACAAAAGTTAATAATTTGCAAACATAAGATATAAACTTAATTATTAGAGACAGAATAACCTCTTTATAATATGGCAGAAAAAATAGGACGCAAACACCCCCGCCAAATTCTGAGCTTATAAAAAATAAGATATATAGGTAACACTTTACAATAAGGTTCATTAGTTAATGCGTTTACTAACATGAACTAATCATGAACAACACTTGTACAACATTTATTAATCATAATTAAACATTTACTATTGCATTATTAACATGCATGCTTGTTAACATTAGTTAATGCACCGTGAGTTAACATGAACTAACAATAAACAACTGTATTTTCATTAACTAACGTTAACTAACATGAACAAATACTGTAGTAAATGTATTGTTCATTGTTTGTTCATGTTAGTAAATGCATTAATTAACATTAATGAACCTTATTGTAAAGTGTGACCGATGTATAAATATAAAATTACACAATGTAAATTTAAACTTGCAAGATAACCCAAAAATTGTGAAAAAAAATTAAGTGGTGGGGATAAAATGAAATTTCAATTAAACTGAATTATTTTGTGACAAAATTGAAATGAGAAGCTCATTATTAGCGGATGAAAACAGAATTGCAAAATGACTTGCGGTTAAGAGATATGAACCCACAATTGTGTTTAAATTAATTAATTAAAAAAAAATTGTGAGATGCTAACTAACAAGACATGAAATCTGAATTCTGGGCCTAAAAATCTAAATTGTGACAAGTAATTTGAAATCCAAATTGTGATTAGATGGTGAAAAGAAAAAGGAAAGAAAAGCAAGAGGAAAATCCTAAAATAAAAAAACTCAAAAGTTAATATTTTGCAAATGTAAGATATAACTTAATTATTAGAGACAGAATTACCTTTTTATAAAATGGCAAACCCCCCCCCAATATTCTGAGCTCGTGAATGTATAAATGCAATTGAGGCATAAAAACTAACATCCAAGAAAAAGTACAATCATTTTGCAATTGCAATTATGAGTTTATAACTTTATAAAATACATCTTAATTTGTTTATTTCCCACCCTTTTATCAAAACAAAAAAGCATTAAAATATAAATATTTTATTAAAAAAAACAAAAAGTTCAAATGTTAAAGTTATCAAAAATAAATAAAAATAAATCAAAAAAAGTTAGTCAAAGTATCTTTTGCCAATTGTGATTATGTCAAGCTCACACATATGCTCCACTCAACTTGTAACAATTCAAAATAACACAACATTATCCCTACCTTTCCAAAAAAGCCCCTTTTGTAGCCGGCTCACTTAGTTTTGGAACCAATGTAAATCAAATATGAAAACTATTTCTCATGCATCTACACTGAAAAGAGAGCCAATAACAATATAAATAAATTCATTATTTAGCAGGTTATGCATTTCGTGATTCACAATTGGTTCATTTATTCAGTGGTGAATTTAGTGATTTGGGGCAATTCCAGCCATGGGGCCCAAAAGTTCTAAAATGCACCTTTTGTACTTTAATTTTTAATTATCATTATTATTTTGCTGTTTGTTTCTTTTACTGTATCATTTCATCTCCTTTTCTACATTTAATCTCAATGAAAAATAATAATAACATGTAAAGCACAATGTAAAACTTTTGAAATTATTTGTTTTCTTAAGATGAATTCATAACTAAACATATTAAATGAACTATTTAGTTTTTAAAACTAAACCTTTACTGATTTGACTGCTGAACTGGTCTATGATTGAAGGTGGGGGGCACATTTGCGCAGATGTAATAATTACATTCAAATTAAAATTTAGACCCTCACTGCACAAAATTTGATAGAAAACTATTTTCTTTTCGGCTTACTCCCTTTAATAATCTGGGGTTGCCACAGCAGAATGAACCGCTAACTTATCAAGCATTTGTTTTTACGCAGTGGATGCCCTTCCAGGACGGAGGAAACCCACGCGAACATGTGGAGAACATGCAAACTCCACACAGAAACGGCAACTGATCCAGCCGAGGCTCGAACCAGCGACCTTCTCACTGTGAGGCGAACGTGCTACCCACTGCGACACCATGCAACCCTGATAGAAAAAATGCTATATATAATTTATAGCATCATTTACACTTCTAGTTATTTATTTTGGGGCCCTGAGATTTCGTGGGGCCCCAAGCGGCCACTTAAGTTGTTTATTGGTTGAATGAATTGCATTTAACCAACATGGTAAATGCAATTCATGTTTATGGTAATGAATTGCAATTAGGGAACCTTGATATCTGTTCTGTAGAGTTTTGATGTTGAAAATTCAAATATACAGTTTAACAAAAAAACTTTTATTAACATTTTACAGTATTATATATTGTATAAGAAATAATATACAAATAATTAAGTCCATATAAGAGAAAAAGTGCGGGCAGTTTCGTTAGCATGTTTTGTAACTTACAACACCAACCCAGTCAATATATCACTTCAAACTACTAAAAAATGTCAATAAAAGTCACCTTTTCAAACTTTCCAACATCAAAAGCTGTTAAAGGAAAGCTCAAGATCCCATAAGCAATTTAAAGCCTTAAATAAATGAAGAAACCACATAAATCCAAAAGAACACTGTTAATTTACGGATATTTTTACAGCGAGCATACCACTTCAATCCTTCCATGTGCTCTCTTTCTTTGACTCGGTGCTTCTGATTGAATTAAGGATCCCCTGCTAATAATTCTGTGTGGTCAGGCAATTTGGTCTTTTATGCCAGTGCGCATGGGTCTTTCTTAAACACAACACTCGTCTGTCTCTGATCAGGAACTGAGTTTATCAGCTTGTAATTGGAGGAGCTCACAGGTGCTTCTTGATTAGGGCTTCAGCTCTGTTTGTTCTCAGCATTTCATCTACTGAGGTTTCAGTCAAACCAAGACTTTCAAATAAAATACTTAATTTATATATTTGAATTATACTGACTATAGGGTGGGTCAAAATGTTTTTCGGTAGGCTAATGTTAGTTTGTGAAGCTACCATGCTGTTCAAACCTAACTTCCATGTGCGGGAATAAGTGCCTATTAAAATACAAATTATACGGCTAATTTTACTTTGCTTTTAGGCTGTAGGGAGACACAAACATTTATTTTACAAGAAAGGTGTTTTTTTTTTAAACACTTACTGTGTCTACCGCGGTACTCTCTGCTGGTTTCACACGCTGACTAATATTAAATGTTCCCACAGATTCTACTACAAGGCGCAATCTTGCCTTGACAATGGTACGAACCATTATAGGGGTGGTCAAATGTATGTTTATACTATCTATAATATTTTAATGATATAATTACTTAAGTAACAGATGAAAGGAAACCTTTAATCCCCAATTAAAAAAAATTAAAAAAAAACAGACCACCCACACATCTTGTTTCACCTCCTTCAGGAGAGATCATGTGTTAATTAGGTGGATCACCCCCCACCCTTGAATTCGCCCTCCTAGTCACTATTATCACTATTAGATATTGTTTTCATTCATTTATTTTCCTTCGGCTTAGTCCCTTTATTCATCGGGGGTCACCACGGTGGAATGAACCGCCAACATATTGGATGCCCTTCCAGCTGCAACCCAGCACTGGGGAAAATAATCTGTTTTAAATTTAATTTAAAAATACATATACACTGAATTATAAAAACAATTTATACTTTTAATACAGTATACTTTTTTAAACCCATTCTGAGCAATATATATGTTGTTTACCATTTAAGCAGTGATAATTTGACCTAATTAAACTCATCAGCGGAGGAAGAGACACTGTATATATATATTTATAGAGACAATACAGTACAATATATATATATATATATATATATATATATATATATATATATATATATATATATATATATATATACACTGTAGATAGAAAGCCATTAATTACTTTACTTTAAAAAGGAGTAAACCTGCTGCTTTAAAAGAAATAAATTGACCAATTTAAAAGGAATTAAACCTGTTAGATCTACTAAGTTGACTTCATTTTTATAATTATGCACAGTTCATTTATTCATTCTCCTTCGGCTTAGTCCCTTTGTTCATCAGGGGTCGCCACAGCAGAATAAACCGCCAACTTATACAGCACATGTTTTACAGAGCATATGCCCATCCCGCTGCAACCCAGTACTGGGAAACGCCCATACACACTCATTCACACACATACACTACGGCTAATTTAGTTTATTCTATTCACATATAGCACATGCCTTTGGACTGTGGGGGAAACCAGAGTACCTGGAGAATATTCACGTGAACAAGGGAAGAACATGCAAACTCCACACAGAAATGCCAACTGACCCAGTCCGTTCTCAAACTAGCGACCTTTTTGCAGTGAGATGACAGTGCTGACCACTGAGCCACTGTGTCGTCCATCCACAGTTCATGTACTTATTAATTTCAGGGCAACAGGTTAACTCACTTTTCATTAGTAATGCCAACTAAAGTTTAAGACAAGTAATAATCAAGTCATGTCCATTTTTACAGTGTAGTGTTATAAACGAGACACTACTTATACACTTAAATATTTTCAAATAAAAACTATTTGAATATGTTGTTAATTTTTTTTACTTTAAATGTGTTACTCAATATTTCTTTGTCATCTTCAGTGGAATTAAAAGCAATTTATGAGTGAAAATTATTTAATCTGTTTAACTTTTGTATATCTCAGTTGTTTCTTTAACCCACAGATGTCAAAGCTAGTTCCTGAAGGGCCACAGTTCCAACCCTGCTCCAACAAACTTACCTTAGGTTTCAAACAAGCCTGAAGGACTCATTTAGTTTGATCAGGTGTGTTTAATTAGGGTTAAAACTAAACTATGCAGAGCTGCGCCCCTCCAGGAACTGGCTTCAAGATGTCCTTGCTGCAGCCCTCAGCTTGATGATGTAGGTGATCATCAACTACGTAGTGGACCTTGTACCACCCACAAAGGCAGCGCACATGCTACTGTGATGGTTGGGTTTAGGGTAGGGAAGGTGTAGGCGATTGTCAACTATGTAGTGGACCTTGTACCGCCCACTAAGGTAACGCCCATGCTACTGTGACGGTTGTGTTTAGGGTAGGAAGAGGTGTAGGCGATCGTCAACTACATAGTGGACCTTGTACCGCCAACTAAAATAACGCCCATGCTATGTGTAGGCAATCGTCAAGTACGTAGTGGAACTTGTACCACCCACAAAGGTAACGGCCATGCTACTGTGACGGTTGGGTTTACAGTAGGGGCAGGTGTAGGCAATTGTCAACTATGTAGTGGACCTTGTACCGCTCACTAAGGTAACGCCCAGGCTACTGTATTGATTGGGTTTAGGGTAGGGGAGGTATAGTCGATCGTCAACAACGTAGTGGACCTTGTAACGCCCACTAAGGTAACGCCCAAGCTATTGTGACAGTTGGGTATAGGGTAGTGGGAGATGTAGGAGATCATCAAGTACGTAGTGGAACTTGTACCATCCACAAAGGTAACGTCCATGCTACTGTATTGATTGGGTTATGGGTAGGGGCTGGTGTAGGCAATTGTCAACTATGTAGTGGACCTTGCACTGCTCACTAAGGTAACGCCCATGCTACTGTATTGACTGGGTTTAGGGTAGGTATAGTTGATCTTCAAATACGTAGTTGACTTTGTACCGCCCTCTAAGGTAACGTCCAAGCTACTGTATTGAATGGGTTTAGGGTAGGGAGAGGTGTAGTTGATCATCAACTACATAGTTGACCTTATACCACCCACTAAGGTAACGCCCATGCTACTGTATTGATTAGGTTTATGGTAGGGGGAGGTGTAATCGATCGTCAACTACGTAGTGGACTTTGTACCGCCCACTAAGGTAAAGTAGCGCCCATGCTACTGTGATAATTGGGTTTAAGGTAGGGGGAGGTGTAGGCGATAGTCAACTACGTAGTGGACCTTGTACCGCCCACTAAGGTAACACCCAAGCTACTGTAAAGGTTGGTTATAGGGTAGGGGAAGGTGTAGGCAATCGTCAACTACGTAGTGGAACTTGTACCACCCACTAAGTAACGCCCATGCTACTGTGACGGTTGGGTTTATGGTAGGAGCAGGTGCAGGCAATCGTCAACTACGTAGTGGACCTTGTATCGCCCACTAAGGTAACACCCATGCTACTGTATTGATTAGGTTTAGGGTAGGGGGAGGTGTAGGCGATCGTCAACTACGTAGTGGACCTTGTAGCACCCACTAAGGTAAAGCCCATGCTACTGTGATGATTGGGTTTAGGCTAGGGCGAGGTGTAGGCGATCATCAACTACATAGTGGACCTTGTAGCGCCCACTAAGGTAAAGCCCATGCTACTGTGATGATTGGGTTTAGGTTAGGGGGAGGTGTAGGCCATTGTCAACTACATCATCAAGTTGCGAGCTGCAGTGAGTACTGTCTCACTGGCTTTGACACCTTAGCTTTCAGCTGAAGCAAAAGAATGTGTGAATGTTTATTGTGAAATCTATTTGTTAATAGAGATTTACCTTAAGGCCCCAAATATACTTCAGGTGAAATTAAAAAAACGAACTGATGTTACATCAAAATCAGGCCAAAATTAAGTGCGTTTGGAGTATTGAACCTTTGAACTCTCATTGGTCTGTGTAGATTATGTAATAGGTAGGTGTGGCTCTGAGGCTCCGCCTTCTTCTGCCGTCTCTTGTTCATTTTCCTCTGTTCAGTCAGTTGAAGTCAGACATCCGTGAGTAAACCATTAACATCAGAGAGCTGCTATAGAAATCAAAGTGAACAATGTTTTTAATTTATATTAATTATTTTCTTGCATTAAAGTGATCTACTAATAAATAAATGTGACAGAGTTTTGTTTGACTTGACATCCACATATGATCTTTCTTTACTGTTTTCTCACTGCTGCCTTTTTAATTAGTATATGTTTATGTTGTTATTGATTGGAAAGCATGCTGCACATGTTTACATATTATACATGAGTGTATCAGGGCCTTAACGTTAAGACTATTCTCATTTTAACTCTTCGTTTACTCTTTGAACTACTAAATAATTTATAATAATATTGTATAATGCAATGTTTCAGGTCTAAAGCTTTCACATGAAGTAATACAGACTTTCTGTTAACAAAAAACATGAATCATGACAAGGAGGAAAAGGAAATGACAAACAAAAAGCAAAAGTCCAAAATCAACACCTTTTTATTTTCATATAATTTCATAAAGGATGAGTGCAAAGAAAGAGCTTGTGATGTGTACCAGTCGCTAAGCCATGGACCATAAGGCATCAGTAAATACAAGCTTTATATATACTTACAACAAATACATAATACAAAAACTCAATCATGGAGGCCATCAAAGAAATCAGGAAAGACGAGCACAAAATATCAGAAAAGAAACGCAAACCAGAGCGATGGAAAAGTGTTGATAAATAATCAACGACCACCAAGTAAATGCATGGATGGAAAGTAGGAAAACAAAAACGTTAACAACAACACACGCGCACACACACACACACAGAACAACTCATACATTCATAATGGGGCAGAAATATAATCAATGATAATGAGGTCGGATTCAGTGATTGTAATATTAATCACAGCAACAGATTATTAAGCAAAATCTACAGCCTGTTAAATAGGCTTGATATGGAAGCTGCTAATAATGGTTGTTAACACCCCGTCTTCTCGCAATTTGACAAAAACACTGTCCCGGACATCCTCATAGCCCCATTTCAAAAAAATATATATAAACATTATAGCACAGTCTTTTCTTCATAGGTTTAAAATTGTGCCTTACTAGGCCTGATATAGATTTTAAATATCATCTGTTATTACTTTCTCACGTTGTTTAGCCTGTAAAACTACTACTGTATGGAACCGGGGTCCGTAGCATGAAGAAATCCCCTTAAAAACGTCCTCATGCGTGTAAAAACGGTCGACCGTACAAATATAAACGCCCACTCGACGACATCTGTATTTTTGTGATCCTAAAATAGACTTCAAAAAGAACAGCAGCAACAAGTTTGTGAGCACTGGCACTGTTTATGACCCAAAAAACCATGGCTTTTTTTTTTAACGAGTGAGCAGATTGTCTGTACCCAGAGTGCATGGCGCTGATATGGTGGAGAAAGCGGGATAGCGGTTTAGTTTAAGCCATACCTAGCGAGCGACACCGACCTTCACACCGATCCGTGTTACAACATGGACACTCCAGAACTTGCAACATGCAACAGTCATAATAATGAGATGTCATTTATAATAATATACAAATGGTGAAAAGTGCACTATTACTCATGGTACTCGATGTTTTCTACAATATAACATGTGTGTAGCCTAGTACAAACAAAGCAAAGCTTTTAAATTATGCTGAAACATTCGTATGCACTGATAAGAAAAGGTTTGTAAGTGTGATAGATACAGTCTGTTATATCTATCCCTTTCATTGTAGGCTCAGGAATAGCAGTTTACCTTTAGGTAATTCTGTTTTTGTCACAGTTAGGCATGATACAATTCAAGTGTCGATAATATACATACACACGCTCGGTTGCGGTGCCATTGTACGAACGCGTCTTTCTATATAGGCAAAGTAAATGAGTGACACAAATGCACGCGCTACTTTATCTACAATGCGAAAGGAAGGGAGAGAAGTTCCTCGCATTCTCGGAACACTCATCTCCCTAGTTACGGTAAAGCTTCGGAATGTCCCGCGTAAAAATCAAAGGACATGGAGTTCCGTGAAACACAAACAGCGTGAATGATGAAATGAACAAATAAAACAAGTTCAAAAGGGTACATTTGTCAAATAGAAAAAAATAAATACATTCATCAAAAGACTGAATTTTAAAAGAAGAAGGAAAAACAATACAGACAAAAAGTTGAATAACACTAGTATCAGTTTTTTAAATAAACATAAAATGCATTGCAGAGGTTGCAAAGAATTGCAAAGAAAGAAAACATTCACTGAAAGTGGACTCTTTGAAGATAATGAGAAATAATCACAAGCAGTTGATATATGCAAAACAGATCAAACATTCAGCGAAAACAAAAACAGAAATCAAACAAAAGAGAGAAAACATCTGCCTTTCAGAACCAAATGATACACCAAAAAAAAAAATATGTAAATGATCACTGCGTTTGGGAAACATGGCTAAATACAGCAGAATACATGCACCACTCTTGTTAGGTTCTCTCAGTCGTGTAGACTGACTCCATTTTAACGTCACGATTTTTTATTTTGTTTGTTTATTTGTTTTATAAACAGGCGGTTTTGAGTTTAGCTCATTTCACATACTCAGCTGATTTCCAGAAGTGTACTGGGTGAGACAGGCGACGGTTGCGTTTTGGCAGTTTCTCCAGCAGTTCCATGAGCTTGGAGAAGCTGGGCCGCTCTTCCTGTTCATACGCCCAACAGAACAGCAGGATGTCCTGCAGAGAAAGAACAATCTGATCAAGTACTAGGTTTAAACTTCACAATAAAGTCCCTGTGATATCAAAATAATGTTTTTTTAGATGTTAGTCTCAGCATATTAGTCTTAAGGATATCTATCCATCTATCTTTCCATCCATCCATCCATCCATCCATCCATCCATGCATCTATCTATCTATCTATCTATCTATCTATCTATCTATCTATCTATCTATCTATCTATCTATCTATCTATCTATCTATCTATCTATCTATCTATCTATCTATCTATCTATCTATCTATCTATCTATCTATCTATCTATCTATCTTTCCGCTCGTCTGTCTATCTGTCCGTCCGTCCATTCATCCTTTGATCTATCTATCCATCCATCCATCCATCCATCTATCCACCCATCTATCTTTCCGTCCGTCTGTCTGTCCATCCATCCATCCATCCATCCATCCATCCATCCATCCATCCATCTATCTATCTATCTATCTATCTATCTATCTATCTATCTATCTATCTATCTATCTATCTATCTATCTATCTATCTATCTATCTATCTATCTATCTATCTATCCGTCTGTCTTTCTGTCTGTCCGTCCATCCATCCATCCAAATCTATCAGAAATTTGCATTAAGAAGATATAAGCTGCGTCCCAAATGGCACACTATACACTATGCACTCATGCACTACGTACTTATGCACTTACACACTCAACAGTGTAGTATATGTATGTAGTATTGTCCCAAATGGAACACTAATGTTTTTTACTAAGCGGAAATTCAAACCGTTTCCCTGATGATGTTTGTCGGTTGCCAAATCAGTGAAATAAATGACCAAACTATCAAATAATACCTGCCATGAGTATAACCGCATTCACCATCGGGAGGCGCTATATTCACTCTCGTAGCAGAATTTTTCTTTCACCATTCGAAATAAATAAAGTTATGCAACATGTGCGCCCGATAGCTCTGCCCCTTCCGCTACGTGAGCAAACCTGCGGTCGTTGAGTGCGTAAAGTGTCCATCATTCCACACGTCATTTTATCAGCTGAATGAGTGCATCATCCGGGTAATTAAAGTGCACTTATTATTTTTAGAGTTTTCAGGGTGAACACACTACTTACACTATTTATACTACAAAATGGCATAGAATACTGCATAAGTATGCGATTTGGGACGCAGCTATACACATCTAAAGCTTGTAGTTTGTCACTTCCGCCTAAGTGGATCAATGATTTTTTTTTATACTTCAGTTTCTCATCAAATCTTCTAACCAATCAAATGCTCTCAGTATTTGACATGCCCCGCCCCCTCCAATACATTATCGGCAAAACTGTTATAAAAACAATACACTATTGGCTGTTTTTTAAGGGGGAGGAGCTACACTTTGTCCCGCCTTCATGTTTCAGTTCAGATTATGTCACACATCGAACACAAACGCACATTTCATAGCACTTCACTGGACCTTTAGGGGCACTCTCATTTGGTTGGACCCCCTATTTGCCTTTAGAATTGCCCTAATTCTTCATGACATAGATTTAGCATGTTGCTGGAGACATCAGAGATATTGATCTGGATTAACATGACAGCATCACACAGTTGCTGAAAAATCCTGCACATCCATAATGTAAATCTCCCCTTTCAGCACATCCCAAAGATGCTCTACTGGATTGAGATCTGGTGACTGGAGGCCATTTCAGTTTAGTGACCTCATTGGGTTCGTTTCAATTCAATCCAATTCATACTTATTTCTATAGCGCTTTTACAATGTAACTTAGAAGTTCTAGTAAATAAAACTGTGTCAGTCCAGTTTTCAACCAGCTCCCTTGTTCAGCCTTTTTTAAAGGGGAAATATTACACTATGCCATGTTCAAAATCACCTGTTTTCTGCATTCTGATGCTTATTTTGAACTTCAGCAGATAGTCTTAACTACGTCTTTATGCCTAAATGGTGCCATGTGATTGGCAGATTAGATATTTGCTTTAACAAGGTGTACCTAATAAAGTGGCTGGTGACTATGTACTGTATTAGGGATTCTCTAACTGCATTATATATATTTGGCTTTTTTTTTGGCTTTGATTATTTATAAAATTTGTTACTTATTGTCATAGATCACAAGACGTTACATACATGCCATAACAATACAACATTTCTGTAAAAAGTGTCTTATATTTCCAAAATCATGATTTCTTGATGTCCGAATTAGTATTTCTTTCCATCATGTATCGTTGAGAAATCAAAATATTACATTTTACTTTTCTTTTCGCAATATTTAATTATTTCTTGTATTTATAAATCCTTAAAAATGTAATTTTACTAAATCTACAACATTCAATTGTTTAAAAAAAAGGTTTATTCTAACTAAATGTGTTCGTAAATCTTGCATCAATTCTGTCACCCTACCATACTTTGCCTTTAAATTATCTCCCACAACTTAGTAATGTGCAATGATGTCACTTCCAGTATCTGATAAGGTGTGAAACACTGAAAGGCGATTCTATGATTGTCATGTAAAGGGGCTCAGGTCTAAAGGGGGCGTTTGGTTGTAGGTGGTTTAGGAGTGGTGATCTTGGAGTAAAGTTAGGACCAGGGGTGGCGGGTGGGTTGATCACGGATGAATCAAAGTGAGGACCGGAGTCAGGGGTGGGGTTTTGGGGGGGGGCTACAGCCGCCCTCAAATAGACCTACCACCCCCTTGTCCAGCAAGCACTTTTTTTTGTTTCTAAAACATAGTCATCTTGGCTACAACAAGGCTGAATTTGGGTTGTCAGTGACAATCTAATAGACTTCTCAGAATAGGTCAAAACTAGACTAGGGCTAATCTTAGACGTCTATCAGATTTTTACTGACAGCATAAGTTTAGCCTTGTTTTAGTCAAGATGTCTATGTTTATTAGACGTCTATTAAACACAAAAATTTTGCTGGGTGATGTGTGCTCTCTCTTATAGACAACATTTGAATTAAATACGATCTTACAGTTATTTTGTAAACTGGCAATACTGTTCCCATAATTTCAAAGGGAAACATATATTTTATTGATCACACATTGGGCGATTGAAAAATATTTGAATCCTGACTTTATTAGTGCCATGTGATCTTAGCATTTATGTTAGCAAGTGGACTGTTTGGCTAAAACATTGTCAGTTCTGTTACTGTCAATTCCATTACTGTCACCCATTTAGGGAATTAATTGTTGTTTATTAAGAGTTTTTTCCTTAACATTATCCATGCCAAATGTACCCGCAATTATAGAATCATCCATGTGTATACAATAAAAACTGACCTCTATTGACATTATGCAAAAATCATTGACACTTTTGCCAATGCAAAGTAGCTAATCAATTGTTTTTCATAAGTTTGCTTATATAAAAGCTGTGAAAAGTACATGAAAACTCACAGATATCTCCTTGCCCATGCCGATCTGAGTTAAGTTGGGTTTCATTCCACTTCCCACCTGCCAGATAATGACTTCAGCCGGCTGGTTCTTAAAGGGCCACTCGCGCGCATGGAGCTCATACCAGATAGTGCTGAAAAACATAACACACATATTTTTGCCTTCAGTAGAACATTATAGAGGATTTTTTTTTTCTGAAAATGTGATCCTTAGTTATTCATAAAATGCGAGAGGATTTGTTTTTGTTTCGCCAGTATGTACTGTGATTTACTCTTTATGAATCGCCCAGCGGGCAACACAGTGGCGCAGTGGGTAGCACGTTCGCCTCACAGCAAGGAGGTCGCTGGTTCGAGCCTAGGCAGGGTCAGTGGGCATTTCTGTGTGGAGTTTGCCTGTTCTCCCCGTGTTCATGTGGTACAGATGAATTGGTATATGTTAAAATTGACCGTAGTGTGGATGTTTCCCAGTGATGGGTTGCAGCTGGAAGGGCATCTGATGCGTATAACATGCTGGATAAGTTGGTGGTTCATTCCGCTGTGGCGCCCCAGATTAATAAAGGGACTAAGCCGAAAAGAAAATGAATGAATGAATGAATCGCCCAAGGTGTGAAAAAACCACAGCATGTAATATTCTACTGAAGAAAAAAGTCTCTGAGTAAAATTGGGTAGTTTTTGGGTAAACTATCCCTTTTACAAATCATATAATTCCTTAAAATCAGCTTTTATTAAATTTCAGCTTTATCAAGTTATAGCTAAAAGGTGCCAAAAAAAATGCATTGGTTCAATATGTTAAATTGTTTTCCTATACCTAGGCTTCGGTATGTTCTAAAATTCTCCAAAATGGTTTAATAAGCTCATTTATAAGCAAAGAAATTATAAAAAAGTGGATTTTTAACTATATTTAGAATGATAAAGTGCATTTAACAATTGTTCTCAGCAGCTTACGTGTGTTTATTGCCTCATTACAAACATACAGTTGAAGTCAGAATTATTAGCCCCCCTGAATTATTAGCACCCGTTTTTTTATTTATTTATAATTTTTGTTTAACGGAGAGAAGATTTTTTTAACACATTTCTAAACATAAGACATTCTCCAGAAGAAAAAAATATTATCAGACATACTGTGAAAATTACCTTATTCTGTTAAGCATAATTTGGGAAATATTTAAAAAATCAAATAAAAAAAATCAAAGGGGGACGAAAAATTCTGACTTCAACTGCACTTGTCAAAATTCACAATATATGTTTAACTAACAAAAGATACATTAAAACAGACATCATGCCTCATCAGACTGGATCTGATTAAAATAATAAGCCATATATACCACATTCTGCACTCTGACCAGCAGTGAACGGGGTATATGCCGAGCTAGTGTTTTTCCCATACTGATAAACTTCAGTTGACCTGTTATTGTGATTTTTTTCCATTTTATATGGTTCCTTTTACAGCATCGATGTTGTAATGTAATTAAAATACATTCAGTTAAATAAACTTTGGCATTCGACCGTCAGAATCGGCAGGCTAGCGCAGAAGCTCTATTGAATATAATGGGGTAAAATAAATGCTCATATTATAAAGACATGGCGGGGGAAATGTTATTTAATGCAGTGCTTTGTGTACAATCTGAGACCCACTTTATATCTGATATCACTCAGCTAGTGGAGATCACTGATTTTTAAAGAAAACAGACCTTAAATGAGCCGATTTTTGCATTGGCATACAATTCACCGGAAACGATTAACCCAGGTTACTGGCAAATTCAAAGTCCTATTAGCATGCTTCGGCATGTACCCTACTGATGAGAACTCTTCTGTTTTCAAAATAAAAGTCCCACATACATAGTAAATACAAACAACCTTAGATAAACTTAAAAATAAAAGGAAAAACCTGATATTGCTGTAAGCTCACTAGGAATGTTGTGGCCAATAAAATGCTGCCTATTTATGATCCCATGTGTAACATAATAGTTTTGTTCTGGTTGGGCTGTTTTTACTGGGATTTTACACTAATTGGATTTACATGAGAATGACGAAACAATGGCATGTAATACTCACACTTTGCCATATCCAGTGATCGGAATAATAGCACTATAAATAAATTGTTTAATAAACTGGAAATATAAACACTACTTTGCCCTCATTGAGGTGAACGGCAAAATTGTTTATGTATCATGCAACTTATGCCCAGGAAAAAAAAAAAAAAAAAAAAAAAAAAAAGAGTCTGAACTTGATTTTTCTCCACTGCAAACACTTATTACTCAGACCGAATTAAACAAAATAATATCTAGATATGGTTAAGGACATGCTGCTGTTGTCTCTCACATTGTCCCACAACAACATTAAAATAGTGTAGATTAGTGTACAATGTTTTATATTAATTTCATAGCCATTCAACAACGCGGTTCATTCTGCTGTGGCGACCGCTGATTAAAAAAGGGACAAAGCCAAAAAGAAAATGAATGAATGATAGTCATTTGACAAATTAGATTTTTTTAAAGTTACTTGCCCAGAAGGAACTATGACGTCAATTTGTATGCAAAAACTCGGAAGCGAGTTAGCATTTTAGCAGTTCCTCGTCCCAAAGTCAATGGGTTTTCAGTTCTGAATAAATAAGTTCAGTTCAGTTAAATAAGGTTTGTGGCTGACACAAACTCCAGATACTTTCGCGTTTTATTTTACAACATAAAACACATCAGTTACATCACACTCTTGATTTTTTAAATCGGTTACGCTTCTTTAAAAAGACGGTTGCTATCAAGTTTCTAAATGGGACTACAATGTCAGAGACATTATACGTCATCGAGCTGAACTGGTCTGGAACGCAGCTCGCTTGCATTGGGCATTTGGATTTGTCTGTGATTTAAGTATTTTCATGAATAGTGTTTTATAGTTTGAAGTGTTTTTGTAATTGGGAATTCATATTGTATGTAGATAATGCCTTCACTTGTGCAGATGCAGAAAAGCTAGTCCATGCTTTCATGACTTCTAGGCTGGATTACTGTAATGCTCTGTTTGCTGGCTGCCCAGCATCCTCTATTAACAAACTTCAGCTAGTAAAAAAAAGCTGCCAGAGTTGTTACCAGGTCTAGAAAATATGATCATATCACCCCAATTTTATCCTTCTTATACTGGCTGCCTGTTAAGTTTCATATTGAATTTAAATTATTGCTTCTTACCTACACAGCTTTAAATTATCTAGTTCCTGTTCATCTAACCAACCTTCTGTCTCGCTACAATCCAACCCGCTCTTTAAGATCTCAAAACTCAGGGCTTCTGGTAGTACCTAGAATAGCAAAGTCGAGTAAAGGGGGTCAAGCCTTCTCATTTATGGCTCCCAAACTCTGGAATAGCATACACTCAGGGCATCACTTAGCGGTATGATGCACGAACGTGCTCCACGCATCTCGTTTATGTTTACTATGAACAGCAGCTATGCTAATTATTCTCTTTATTCGTTATTTCCACCTGGGGATACTCATCTCGAGGCCCTCAGAGACTATGCAGCGCCACTGATTCGATCCAAGACCAACGATAAGATGATCCCAAGCTTTCCATAATCCTGGACCAGGCCGTATCCTGAGCAGCTGCTGTGGTGGTCATGGAGGAGTGGAGAGCATGAGACTGATTCCAGTGAAGCTCCGGGGACAGACGAGTCTCGCTGAAGTCCAGCTTCTCCAGCGCCTAGACTGCAGCTCTGCACAAGACGTTTGGCCATAGGAGAAATGGTCGTGCCCAACTGAGCTTGGTTTCTCTCAAGATTTTTTAATTCTTCACTTTCGCCAATTGGTGAAGTTTTTTCCTCGCCACTGTCGCCACTGACTTGCATGATTCTGGATTTGTAGAGCTGCGCATCGATGGATTTGCTCTTCAGTGTTTGGACTCTCAGTAGTGATTATTAAACCACACTGAACTGAGCTAAACTGAACTGAACTTAAACACTGAAAACTGAACTACACTGTTTCAATTTACTATAATCTTCTATGTGAAGCTGCTTTGACACGATCTACATTGTAAAAGCGCTATACAAATAAAGGTAAACTGAATTGAAATTGAACTTTTAAAGACAGTCACGACAGATTAATTAGTTGATCATTTATTTTAATTAAACGATATTACGGTGATACAGCTTACCAGTGCAGCCTGTCTCTTCCCTGCTCTCAGTAATGCAAACATGTGAATAAAGGTGTAAGAAATACACACATATTAACTGTCATTTTAAGGTAATCAATAGATTTTTCGTCTTTTTTTCTTCATCTGAGCACATTTAACTCTGTCATAACTGTAATATTTACACTCCTCCTTAAAATGTATAGCATATGTGACCGTATGGGCTGTATTTCACTGTACTGACAAAAAAAAAAGAATATTGAATGTTGTTCTGTGTCCATGATGGAACTTGCAGGCATATAGACTTGTCACTAACGCCTCATTTCTGTTGTCTGTTACTAAGGTAAGACAGTGATACACTTATTTAAATATGTCTTATGATAATACTATGTAGGCACATTTATACAGTTAAAAATTTTTTTACAACAACCGTAAAGCAAAACAAAATGTATTTCCCACATTAAAAACCATCCAAAAGGCACGTAGGTCTATACAGGGGTATATATTTATAATATATAGCATAGATTATAATATAATAAACCGGGAGAGTAAATCTTTGTCATGGACCATACTTCTAAAAATAAGCTTGATAAGTTGTCTGTGATAGGTCGGTGCTGACGTCACAGGCGACAACCTGAAGGCACTATAGTCCGTTTATAGCCGAATGTTAGCTTTTCAATTCTTGCATTTGCATTTAAAATCCAAAAGTGCTAATAAGTTGTATTTTTGTGTGAGGATTATCCGGTTAGACAAAACGTGTAAGTGTAATGAACTGTGTTTGACCAAAGTGCTTATTATTTGCAATCTTCAAAAAGCCTATGGGAAAATCCTATAGGAATTTTATCGAGGGAACCAGTTTTATGCTAGCAGCCGATTAGCCTACAAGACGACGTCATAGTTCCTCCACTCTATTAGTTACTTTTATAATTATGTAACTAATTTACTAACTCAGTTACTATTTGTGAGAAGTAACTAGTAACTATAACTACTTTTTTAAAGGTACATGCCCAACACTATTTAGCTATGCCTAGCTATATACAGATTTTCATTCTACGACACCTTTATATAATAGACTTTACTGTGATTTTTTGGTTTATGACGTTATGGTACAATATACATCTTGCATACAGTATAGCTTCTACTTACAATTCAAGATTTTAAGTAGAAGAAAAAAAAGATCTTAAACATTACATTTGATTGTAAACATCCAGCAGACATCCAGTATTGTAAAGGTGTTGTTTTTAGGCCTGTTACAATAATCAATAAATCGACTTATTGTGTAAATACTTGCAGATGACCTCAATAATTTTTAGGCATTGCAATTTATATTTAAAGTTTCACAAATAACGTTAAATTTATTTAACAATGACGTTTACATTCGACCTTACCGCTGTCAAAGTTTATAATAGGACATTTACCTAATAGGACATTTAGTAGTATGTACAATAGGACATTTACCTTTTTAACACCAAATTTTAGAATCTAAATAAAAACCTTAAGAATGATAATGTTAATGGCTATTTGCATTATTATGCTGTTATATAATCATTATATAATTAGTAGCAAAAATGATCTTAAAATGATAATAATATCGCTTATCGCAACAACTTCTGTGATGATATATCGCACAACAAAAATTCCTTATTGTGACAGGCCTCGTTGTTTTGTTATACTGTAAATTTGAAAATTTATAGGGGGTGACATGGTGGTGTCACCCCCTATACATGGTGACTATTTATAGGGGGTGACATGGTGGCTCAGTGGTCAGCACTGTCGCCTCAAAGCAAGAAGGTTGCTTGTTCGAGTCTTGGCTGGGTCAGTTGGCATTTCTGTGTGAAGGGCATTCGCTGTGTAAAACATATTCTGGATAAGTTGGTGGTTCATTCTGCTGTGGCGACCCTTGATGAATAAAGGAACTAAGCTGAAAAGAAAATGAATGAATGATAGTATTTATAAACATTCATTACATAAACAGATCTGAATTATAATTTGTTTATCTGAAACTAAACAAAAAGTCAGATAGAGCTACTCACACGTATAAGCTGGAGTGTGTGTGTAAGAGCACATGTGGAGAGCGCCACAGGCCTCCCTGAGGAGCCGCAATAAAGCAGTTGAAAAGCTTTAAAGCACTTCTGCTGCACGACGTCACTTTGCATCCCCATCGCCGATACAGTCAGAAGTCATCCAAGATAATTAACAAATGAGTCTGACTTCTGAAAAAAACGAGTGTTCTGCCCTAAAGAGCATGCTCATGTTAAAGTTTACTAAACCACACTTAAAAGCTAATTAACAATCATTGAATGAAGAGCGCTGCTGAAAAGCCCAATCATCCGAGCTCTGCAATTTAAAACCAAACGTTAAAATGTGCAGCTTGTTGAAATTGGTGAGGAAAAAGAACTGCCTTTTGCAGTACTGAAGAGAAATTCAATACAAAAAAAAAAGGATTTGCACTCAATGGTGTCATTTATTTGCATGTTTAAAAAACTGTGCTGAATGAGTTAGCATGATGTGTTTACATTGCACTAAACTACAGAACAAACCGTCGTTAACCTAGTTAAACCTTTAAATGTAACTTTAAGCTGAATATCTAATATTCAGTCAAATATTATGTACTATCATCATGACAAAGATAAAAGAAATCAGTTATTAGAAATTAGTTATTATCAGTGGTGTAAAGTAACAAATTACACTCAGAAATTGTAATTTACTAAGTAGTTTAAAAAATGTGTACTTCTACTTTCCCTTAAGTTCATTTTTAGTGCAGTATCTGTACTTTTACTCCACTACTTTCCTTCAACCTGCAGTCACTACTTTATTTTTTCCTGTCTATGGGGATTAGACAAATCAGTCCTGTCCAATCAAATCACACATAGAAGGAAATTCGCATCATACTAAACAACCTCAAGACATGGTGATTTATAATTGCTGCAAACTGTTTGGTAGCATTAAAATTGTCCAAGAAGATGTCCAAAATCTTTACATGCATTGACCTAAAGACTGTTTAGATGCATGTCACTGATGAGAAGATGATGGATGTTTACTGTATGACAACCGAAATGGCCTTAAACACCCAGCAGGCACAAGACGTCAACATGACATCAGATTGACGTTGTATCCCAACCTCGTGGGGACGTTGCATTTTATTTGGAAATGAAAATTGTGTTGACATCAGAACTCACCGACAGGCTGACATCACTATCCAACCTAAAATCAACCAAACATCAACGTTTTATGATGATACAGCTTGTCGTTGTGTGGATGTTACCACTATGATGCTATCAGATGTTGGATTTTGGTTGCCATACCTGACAAATAAATGTCAGTATTTGACGTCAATATGATGTTGGTTTAAGAGGTTGGCTCCACATTGGATTTTGGTCACTTTCTAAGGCAACCTAAAATCAACCTGTCACGAGACTTAGACAGAGGATCCAAAAGCAAGTAAATTTAATAATGAACAAAGGAAGAAGTATCAAAGGATACCACAGGATGCTCTGGCTACAAGAAAGCACACAACAAAAGAAAGTCACAGGTCACCACGAAGACATCAACGGACAGCGGGGGAATCTGGGGAACAATAGACAGGAACAAGGACAAACAACGGACTGATAACCAGCAGTAACCACAGGCTGAATATATAGTCAGCAAACAAGGATCAGCTGGAGGATGATTAAGTCAGCTGATAGAAAGCACGCCGTCACACAAAAGGTAAACAAATCACACACCCTCGCACACGACAACACACAAGGCATAACACATAACATACAGAAAGAACACACAAACCCATCAACCGTGACACAACCAAATAATAACGTTATTTGACGTCAAAATAACGCTGTCCTTAGACGCTGGCTAGACATTGAATTTTGGTCACCTGACGTCACAACCTAAATTTAATCTAGTATTAATATCTTATTACGCTGTGTGCCTGCTGGGCATTAACTAAATGCACTACAGAATGTTACGTTTACACAAATTACATGTAAATGCATCAGCTTTTTACAGCGTAACTCACTACTCTTTTGAAAGGGCTACTTTTTTACTCATACTTTGAGTAATATTTACAACAGATACTTTTACTCTACTTGGACTACGTTTTTAGGCAAGTAAGATTTTTCAGTACTCTTTCCACCACTGGTTATAAAAACTATTATGTTTAAACATGTGTTCAAAAAATCTTCTTTCTGTTTAACAGATATTGTGGAATTTAGGGGGGCTAATAATTCAGGAGGGTTAATAATTCACTTCAACTCTATATACAGACTTCATCATAATGTGTCAATAAATACAAGCACAAAACGTGCATAAAATATCTCACAGCTGCTTTCATAAGCCATTGTGAACGTTCAGCTGAAAAAAAAACGGCAGTGGCAGAGAACAACGGAAGTGAATGGGCAGAAGGGACAAGCGTCAGAATGTCTGTAGGGTCACCTCTAGGTAAAGTCCCTCAGTTTGACCAGCTGGACAGCTTGTACTCGCCTTCCATAGACTGACAGTGTGACAGAGCCTCCATATGGAGAGAACAGCTGAGGACGCAATTGTGTTAGGACCCAACAGAGCAGCATTCCTTCCTTTCGTCAACCATCCATCCATTGTTTTATTCATTTGGCCCGCACACGCACTGCCTCTGGAAAGGCCAGAGTTAGGTAGAGAGAAGTGCAGATGGAGAATCCGTGCTGTGTGGCGTCCCGTGTGGATATGAGTATTGAGCCAATCAATTCTGTGATAAAACTCATGCTTAGCAGGCCATATTCTGGAAGTTTTTAGTATTGTGATTTCATCATTCTCTTATGATGCTGTTTTAAAGGAACTCCAATTTTAAAGGAGCTCCACTTTAAAAAAATTCAGCTATTTTTCAGCTTAGTCATTGATTTATCAGGGATCGCCACTGTGGAATGAACCGCCAATTACTCTGGCATATGTTTGACGCAGACGTACGCTTATACACTACGGCCAATTTAGCTTATTCAATTCACCTATAGCGCTTGTGGGGGACTGTGGGGGAAACCCACGTGAACACGGGGCTCAAACCAGGGACCTTATTGCTGTGAGGTGGTAGTGCTACCCACTGCGCCGTGACGTCTATATTATTCATTCATTCATTTTCTTTTCGGCTTAGTCCCTTTATTAATCAGGGGTCGCCACAGAGGAATGAACCGCTAACTTATCCAGCATATGTTTTATGCAGCGTTTGCTCTTCCAGCTGCAACCCATCACTGGAAAACACCCTTACACATTCATTCACACTCATACACTATGGACAATTTAGCTTACCCAATTCACCTGTACCACATGTCTTTGGACTGGGGGAAACTGGAGCACCCAGAGGAAACCCACGCAAACACGGGGAGAACATGCAAACTCCACACAGAAATCTTATATTATATTATATTATATTATATTATATTATATTATATTATATTATATTATATTATATTATATTATATTATATTATATTATATTATATTATATTATATTATATTATATTATATTTTGTATTATATTATATTATATTATATTATATTATTTTATATTATATTATATTATATTATTATTTATATTATATTATATTATATTATATTATATTGTATTATATTATATTGTATTATATTATATTATATTATATTATATTATATTATATTATATTATATTATATTATATTATATTATTTTATATTATATTATATTATATTATTTTATATTATATTATATTATATTATATTATATTATATTGTATTATATTATATTGTATTATATTATATTATATTATTTTATATTATTTTATATTATATTATATTATATTGTATTGTATTATATTATATTATATTATATTATATTATATTATATTATATTATATTATATTACTTTATATTATATTATATTATATTATATTATATTACATTATATTATATTGTATTATATTATATTGTATTATATTATATTATATTATATTATATTATATTATATTATATTATATTATATTACTTTATATTATATTATATTATATTATATTATATTATATTATATTATATTATATTATATTATATTGTATTATATTATATTGTATTATATTATATTATATTATATTATATTATATTATATTATATTATATTATATTATATTACTTTATATTATATTATATTATATTATATTATATTATATTATATTATATTATATTATATTGTATTATATTATATTGTATTATATTATATTATATTATATTATATTATATTATATTATATTATATTATATTATATTATATTATATTATATTATTTTATATTATATTATTTTATATTATTTTATTTCACTGTATAACACTTTTTTAATTGTTGTCACTGGAAGTTCATTTATTCATTCATCAATCTGGGGTCGCCAAAGCGGAATGAACCGCCAACTAATCCAGCATATGTTTTACACATCGGACGCCCTTCCAGCTGCAACCCATGAGGTTCCAGGGAAACACCCATACACTCTCATTCACACTCATACACTACGGACAATTCAGCCTACCCAATTCACCTGTACCGCATGTCTTTGGACTTGTGGGGGAAACCAGAGCACCCGGAGGAAACCCACGCGGACACAGGGAGAACATGCAAACTCCACACAGAAATGCCAACTGACCCAGCCGAGGCTCGAACAAGTGACCTTCTTGCTGTGAGGTGATAGTGCTACCCACTGCACCACCGTGACGCCCTTCACTAGAAGTATGGGCAATAAATAATCAATTGCAGTGATCTTCAGTTGTTCTTTCGCCCATCCACTGGTTACACGCACACAAAACTATTATATGTTATGTCCAAATACCCTTAGCTCATAAATAACTTCTAAAGGACGTAAGAATGTTAATTTGGTAACACTTTACAATAAGGTTGATTTAGTTAGTGTGTTTTTTTATAAACTAATTTCGAGAGGATCACGTGCTTATGATCAAAAACAAACTATAGCCAATCGACTAAACCAAATTATCACCGAAAACAACACTAGTTTACACTTCTCACGCGGCGACATGCAGGGGATTCCTCGAGACCTACCTGAGCTCGAACTCCGCTCTCGCCCTTCTAACGGGAGGGAGCCCCGGGCTCGAGGATATTACGAGCTCAGGGCTCTCTCCCGGGACAGCATGCCAAATACGCTTTATTGATTATCAGCTAAGTGTGAACTCTTGAAATGTTAGTTAGTGCATTTACTACCATCAACAAACAATGAACAATACATTAACTACAGTCTTGGTCTGTCTTAGTTAACATTGGCATACAGTTGTTTATTATTCTCACAGTGAATAAACTAATGTTAATTTGGATGTTAATAATGCACAAGCAAATGTTGAGCTATCATTAATAAATGCTGTACAAGTATTGTTCTTAATTAGTTCATAACAGTAAATACATTAACCAATGAAACCTTATTGTAAAGTGTGACCATTAATTCTATATTTTCTACCAAATACATTGGCATTTACACCTTTTTCAATAAGATTTAAAACTTTGCATCTAAACATGCTTAACATCCCCAAACGCTGATGCTATAAAGGTACAACTGAAGCAGAAATACATTTCTGTGAGTAAAAATTAATTCAGTTAGTTCCCTGTGTGACAAAAGGAAGAGGAGCAGTGAGGGGTGAAAGCTGTGAGCGGGACATAGCCAAACCCACCCAAAGGCAAAGACGTCAGACTGTTTGGAGAAGGGAAGCTGGTTTTCTGCCGTCTCGGGGGAAAGCTGACGGATGAGCTCAGGAGCCAGATGACACAGCCAGCCGCTTGGGATCCGCAGCTTATCCTTCCTCCGACTGGAGAGAAAGAGAGAAGTTTAAAACATGATCAGTCTCCGCACTGTGAGTCAGATTTATTGGTGCTGCGCAAAAGGTCAGAAAACAAACCAAAAGATCATTAAGGTGACGGTACGGTCACAATAGTGGGCAATTATTCAATTAGTGTACAATCAAGTCTACAAATGAAAATGTTTTTAAGACTTAGTTCCTTATTTATCAGGGGTCACCACAGCGGAATGAACCGCCAACTATTCCATATCAGACTCAGACTCATCTATATTATCCCATTTAGGAAAACTAAAATTGTATCACAGGCGAGGTTCCACGTATACATTAACAAAATATTACCACACCACATACAATACATCATGTTGTAGGTGCATCTCCCTCCTCCCTGGACTCATTTAATGACCTAAGGGCCTCCATTATAAAATAATTTCTAGTTAATTTCTAGAACTCTAAAACGGCGTCCTGATGGCAGCAGCTGAAACACAGAGAACAATGGGTGATCCGGGGTGCATAGGATACCCTGAGCTCTCTATAAAACATAATTATGGTAAATTACCATTGAACCAGTTTGGTTAAAACTGATGATCTTGTCTGCCACCTTCACCAGTCTACTTAACCTGTTCTTATTTGACACACTAAGATTACCGTACCAAGCTACAATGCAGAAAGATGCAACAGATTCTATAAATTGTTTATAAAACAGTGTCATCATAGAGGTACAAACCTGAAAGGATCTAAGTTTCCTCAGAAAAAGTCTTTGTTGAACTTTTTTATAGACAACCTGGGAGTTGAAATGTCAACATATTGTCAATAACGACCGCTAGATATTTATCTTTGTCAACAATTTCAATGCCCAAGCCTTTAATAGTTGTTATGCTAGGGGTAGGAGGAGCCTTCCTGTAATCCATCACCATGTCTTTTGTTTTATTTACATTCAACTGGAGAGAAAATCTATCACACCAGGAGGTAAATTCTTCCACAACAGTACCATGCCCCAAATCCTGATCATGGAGGAGACTCACAATCACCGAATCATCAGCATATTTTATGACACGACAGTTCCCATGCATACTTAGACAATCATTAGTATACATGATGAACACAAGAGGTGAAAGGCAACAACACTGAAAAAAATTATTCAAAGATGATTCCTTGGATTTACTCAATTTTTTTTACGTTAAGTGGTTGTAAACAATTTATTTGTGTTGAATTTAAACAAATTAAGTTGAATATTGCTCAATTTCATTTGTTTGTTTAAATTCAACACAAATAAATTGTTTGCAACAGTTTTGCATGCAATACTTTTTTCAGTGAACCTTAAGGGAACCCAAAGGAACAATACTGAAAGTAAGAAAGAGCACCATTGACTCTATATGTTTTATGCAGCAGATGCCCTTCCAGCCACAACCCAGTATTGGGGAACACACACACACACACTCGCATTCACACAGACACACACACAAACTAATAGAATTAGTTTATCTAATTCACCTACAGTTGAGGTCAGAATTATTGGCCCCTCTGTTTATTTTTTCCCCCAATTTCTGTATAACGGAGAGAAGATTTTTTTTCAACACATTTCTAAACATAATAGTTTTAATAACTCATCTCTAATAACTGATTTATTTTATCTTTGTCATGATGACAGTAAATAATATTTGACTAGATATTTTTCAAGACACTTCTATACAGCTTAAAGTGACATTTAAAGGCTTAACTACACTCTAAAAAACGTTGGGTTATTTATTTAACCCAATGGTTGAGTTAAAAATATTTGGTGCTTTGTTGGGTTATTTTAATCCTTTATTGGGTTATTTATTTAATAACTCAACCAGTTGGGTTACAATTTTTGAATTTCAACAGTCAACTGATTGAACTGACACAGAACCGCTGTATCAATATGCGTACGTGATGTTGCTCTTGCGTTATAAAGTTTATGCTAGCTCTAATGCAGTAAATTAGAGCAGAAATGCAGCAAATTGCCTCTTCGTGTCATGTTTTTTTATATCTGTTTCACCTGGACTCTTAATTATTGATGATACAAGCGTGCGCGCTTCATAGCCGATCTATATGCGGATAAAAACGCTTTCTCGACCTCCGTGTTCGTCTCTACAGTTGTTTTGGAGGAAATGATACACGTATTTGAGACGTTCCGCCGTCATTTTTGTCTTTAGGACCCAGCAGAGACATCAAACCGGAGTCGCGTCCAGTCTTGTTGAAGGTATGTTATGTTGTCTTAAAAACACTGTCCTTTCGCTAGGAAACCATATTGTAACAACTTAATGCTAATATAGACACATTTATGTGCTACATTTTGTTCAGGAAGTTGCTGGTTTTCCCAAGAAGTACGGAATCCGAGCATTATATTATTATTGGTTATTATTCGCCGCTAGAGGGCGCTGAATGGATCGCAACGTGAGAGAGTTATCCTCCTGGACAAGAGCAGAGCAGAAGCTTGCTACATCATCTTTTACCAAAAGAAGATTCATTATCCATTTTAAGGTACTTGATTATTAACTATTGAAAGTTAAATGTTATTATTACTGTTTGTGTGTACTATATTGAAGGCCCTGAAAATTGCATTTTCCCTACATCTTATACTAACCTACAGGGATGAAACCACAACCCGGATAATGTTAGATGCTAATATTAATGTTTAATCGGTTATATATGTCATACAACAATTAAATATAAGCTTAAGCTTTTGTATAATAATAGTAGTAATATATGCTAATAAACAATAATACAAAGCCCTTAAACATCCATTGTCCTTGCCCAGTTTTCAATTCAGGTGAGATTTTAGTGATGCTATGACCACTTAACTGATAAATGTTGTCTGTCAGCTTATGTTAATTTGTGGTTTATTTTATTTTTTGTTTGTTTGTTTATTGTAGGTTGCTCTGGACAGAGCGAGCTTTAATCCTCCTTGATAATCTTGTTGAGAAAGGTAATAAAACAACAGCTCTGTATTTTGTAATATGTACATGATGTAAAATGCACAGATACACACACTTAAGCTGTATCATATACTGTAAAGGTGTCTTTACATCACCATATGTCTTAAAATCAAATTATACATTTGTAATTCTTCTGTAAATGCATTTATACTTCTTTGAACAGCACCGGTAGAGTGTAAAGACACAAATGCCTCTTTCAAAAGTGTTTCTGTGCCTTATTTCAGTGTGAATTTGGTATTAGACTCTGTATCAGGCATGAGGCCACAGGTAAGTACAGATGACTGATATAGAGTCTAAGCACAGTTCAGAACTTCACTCCTGGAACATTTGACTAAATAAATTGAGATATTACAGAAATTAACCTATTTATATTAATTATTGCATTATGAAAATTTACTGACAGGTTCCAGCTATTTCAGTAGAAATTTGTTATCAGGAGTTTGACTTTTTTGCAAGCATGAAAATTAAGCACACTGATGAACATCAGTGCACAGTTGACCATGTAAAATGGACCTAATTTGCAAATGTGATGCACCTTAACAACTCGCATAAAATACTAATCATGCAGCTAAAAGTGCACATTTTCATAGTTTTTTTTTCTCTTTATCTGTTTAAAGTACCCCTGGAGATGACCACTTCCAGCCTTCGTGTTATCTTTTCTCCGTTGCTAAACTGGGTAAGTACATGATTTTTGTTGTTATTTGGTCCGGCATACATGTGCAAATTTAAAATTTCTGTTTTAAGGTTGAAGCGAACATCATTTGGTATATGGAGGAGTAGGTAACTAAACCATTCTTGGTGTGAAAGTCCATAGCATTTTCTCCTCTGTTGAAGTCAGTGGGCACTATCAAGTTTTTGATTTGATTTGTCCTTTAAGTTATCATTTGTGCTCAGCAGAAAAAAAATAAAAATAAATCAAAAACTTGAGGGTGAGTAAATGATGAATACACCCAAAAATCGGTGAAACACTCATTCAGCAGCAGAGGCGAATCCATCATGTCCTGGAGCTGGGTCAGTTGGCATTGCTGTGTGACGTTTGCATGTCCCTCACAGTCTAAACGCATGCAGTATAGGTAAATTTAATAAACTAAATTGGCCGTAGTGTATGGGTGTTTCACAGAGTTTTGGGTGTATTCATCATTTACTCACCCTCAAGTTGTTGATTGATTTTTATTTATTTCTGCTGACCACAATTGATAACTTTAAAGGACAAAGCAAATCAAAAACTTAATAGTCCCCAACAGACTTCAACAGAAGACAAAAATGCTTTGGAATTTCACTGTGGACCAAGAATGGTTTAGTTACCTATATTGTTCAAAATATCATGTTTTGTGTTCATCTGAGGAGTGATTTAGAACAAGGGGAGGGTGAATTAATGATGACAGAATTTCCATTTTTGTGTAAAATATCCCTTCAATAAATCCAGTGTACTGTTTGCATGGCGTGGATTTAAGTGCTGTTTTTGTTTATTTATTTTTAGATTGCTCAGGACAGGTATTTTATACCCACACACCAAAGAAACTTTTTGAGGTTTGGGGAGATGCATTACTGCGGATCCTCTCGTATTGCAAAAAAGAAGAGAGCCTTGGATCTACCAGTTCAAGCAAACATTTAATCTGGTGAGACAATACTGCATAACAACTCTGTTTTAATCCCAGTTTGTAGCATTTCACCTGTGATATGAGAGGCTTGTTTTGAGTTAATTATTGTTTTTTTTTTCTGTTTGATATAAAGACAGCCTTGGAGATTCCACTTTGGAGATGGTGCTTTAACAACTCTGCCAGCTATCCTTTCTCCACTGCCATACAGATTGTGCAGCAAGATGGTTCGGCCCTCATACCAGGAGGAAAAACAAGAATTTGTTAATTTGCGAATTCTAGGTGCATTGTTTATGACAAATGTTGGACATTATTTAATTCATGTGTGTATACTTGTATTTCGTTCAGTACTTAGAGGAGGAGGAGCAACAGAGACAGAACCCTCTTGTCCTGCTGCTTGGGGATGAACTAAACTGCTCTCAGGCATTTGTTATTGTGAAAGGAGTGCCACAAAATTCATGGATTTAAATAAAGCTTTGCCAATGTAATAAAAGCGGTGTATTTTTTATTTACATATAAAGATTACTACAATAATAATAATTTATTTCTATATAGTGGTTAAGCCACTTTTTGGCAAAATAACCCAACAAATTAGTTATTTTTATAACCCAAATTGTTGGGTTAACCTTATCAACCCAATGGATTGGGTTAAAATAACCCAACAGAAGGTCGGTGCCAAATTGACCCATCTATGGGTTACCTGTTGGGTTATTATTAACTCAACTGTTTTAAGTGAGTAGGTTATTGTATAACAAGGCAGGTTATTGTATAAAGATTATTTGTTCTGTAGATTATCGGGAAAAAATAGCTTAAAGGGGATAATAATTTTGACTTTAAAATGTTTTTTTAAAAATTTAAAACTGCTTTTATTCTAGCCGAAATAAAAAATAAGACTTTCTCCAAAAAAAAGTTATTGTCAAGCCCTCATCTCAGAAATAAAGGTACGCGAGCTGTCACTGGGGTGGTACCTTTTCAAAAGGTAAAAATTTGTACCTAAAAGGTCCATATTAAAGGTCCTCAAGGGTACATATTAGTACCTAAAAAGTACAAAAGTGTTCCTTTTAAATTTTTTATGTACTAATTTATACTTTTGACCAATATGGACCCTTCAAGAACAAATGTGTACCTTTTGAAAAGGAACCACCCCAGTGACAGTACGCGTACCTTTATTTCTGAGAGTGTAAAAGAAGTACATGATGTTGTAGTCTTGAAACTTGTAAACAACTTGTTTCCCAGCGGACAGATAAAAACCTGTAAAGCCTCTACAATGATAAAGTTTTCTTCTGGAGCGTCAGACATGGATTTGGAAGAGGTCTATCTCTGACAGACACAGAGCTGTTTCAACATGACTGAGTCCATGATCCACATAAAACCAATTCACTCACCCGTGATGATGGAGTATATATAAACCTCCAAACCACATCCGAAATTAATGGGAGCTCAAGGGGAAAATGCACAATCATTTTTTATTCTTCTCTTTATTTACGTAAAGGTAATAAATCTGACTTTTGCTGCTAGAGGTTGCTTATTTATAGCAATAAGAATGATGAATGAAGACGTAGCTTGATGATGCCATAAGGGACCGTTGAATCATCGGAACTGTTTAATTCACCTTCATAGCCAATGAAAATTAATCTGACAAGACAAAGATTAAGGTTCATGGATGAAGTTATGAATAGTCGGTCTTGGCTATGTTAAACATTGAGTCTACCATGTAACCAGCAATTTTGATTACCTTAATCTGATTAAGGTCGTAATGGAACTAAACAGAAATGGATTTAGACGTGTGGAGTATGTCGATTTTAGTTGCATCATTGAACTGCAGTACAGAAATGTAAACACCGCCATTAAACTATTACCGTGTAGTATTTTCAGCACATTTTGCGACAGGATGGTATACACACACACACACATACGACTGTTTGACACAATTCTCTGCACCTACAGAGTCAGTAAGCACCACAGATACCTGCATCGCTAAATGCAGAGGCTTTTTTCCAATTTGGCGTGCGGTATCAAATTCCATTAAAACTACACTCCTCCAGCAGTTCAAACTCGCATCCAATATCTCGTTTGACATGGGGGCATGCATGAAATGTTCCTGAATGGAAGTGACAATGCCAAACTGCAGTTAAAGTCGACAAATTAAAAATGAAACACCCGGAATTACATGAAACTATGGAGGAAACGTGGATAGACGCAATGACGTTAATCGAATTATGTGCTTTAACATGTAAAACGGGATCATTAAAGGAACATTCAATAAGCAACTCGTGTAAACACCTAAAGGTCGGCTCACACTGTGCGATTTTTTTATAATTCTGAACGATTGTGGCATGTCAGACCGCACGATCATGGCTCTTATGTCACACTGTAAGATCTCAGCTGTCATAAAGTCAGACTGAACAACAATGAAGACGTGCCAAACACGTAAGAAAATACCCCCGGAGTTTGATGTCATCCACCCATGACACTTTCACTATCCCGCGTTATGAAATGATTCCTCACAACATGTCTCAATAATAAAACCAGGCAGAAAAAAACTTTTTTTCTGTTTAATTTTTTAACATTTTCCTGTGGTGATTTGAATTGTCGCATGAATTGCGTCATCAGATTCTGCGCTTCTATTGGTTTTTGAATTGACGCTCATCGCAGCTGTTGTCACACTGCAGGAAAGTGTCTGAAATCTTCTGACACTGCCAGAACTTCATTGGTGGAAAAATCTGATCACAACGGGCACTAAGCGGCTGTCAGTCAACATGTCAAACCAACGATCAAATATCACAGATATTAGCATAGAATGATTTTGACCTTAAAATATTTTTTTTTAATTAAAAACTAGCTAAATAAAACAAATACTTTCTCCAGAGGAAAAATATATTATCAGACATACTGTGAAAATCTACTTGCTCGGGTAAACATAATTTGGGAAATATTTTAAAAAAGAAGAAAATATTTATAATTTTTATAATATAGATTTCTAATTCTAACTTCAACTGTGTGTATATACTGTATATATATCGTTATATATATATATATATATATATATATATATATATATATATATAAAACATTTAATATATTTATAATTATAATTTGTTATTTATATATATATATATATATATATATATATATATATATATATATATATATATATATATATATATATATATATATATATATATATATATACATAAAACAGTAAACTGTCTGCATGCATGATGTTTTTGAATATTTTACTTCAAATTTCCTTAGCCTGAAAAAAAAAATAAAATAAAAGTTTGAACTAAAAGTAACTTTAGGTCATTTTGCATAATTTGTACGCAATTATGTTTGCAGTGAAAGACCCATACTGAAATACACTACATATTTAACAGGTCACACAATACAGTTGAAAACAAAATGATTAGCCATCCTGTGATATTTAAATATTTAATTATTAAGGTGATTAGGTTTATATTAAACTATCACAGTATTTAAGATTATTTTTATTTTCTTTGGAACGCCTTATTTATTTTAGTTTGACTATAATAAAATTAAAAATTATTTACAAATATTTTAAATATTGTTCTGGCTACAGAACAAACCACTATTTTTGTATCATTATTTGCCTACTTAACCTAGTTAAGCCTTTAAATCACACTTTAAGCTGAATACTAGTATCTTGCAAAATAACTAGTACATTTTTACTGTAAACAATGCCAAAGACAAAAATTTGCTATTACAAATAAGTTATTAAAACTATTATTTCATATTATATACTATTAAAAAAATCTCTCTGTAAACAGCACTTGGGAAAATCTATATTATTACGAGAATGTGCACTTTATGGATTTTTTGTAGTTTTTTTAAATATGTATTATTATTGTTTTAAATTAAGTGTTTTTACATGTTAAAAAATAGTAATACACAGTATTTCTAATAATATTTTTTCTTCTAAAGAAAGTCTTATTTGTTTTATTTCTGCTAGACAAAAAGCAGTTTTACATTTTTTTTAAAGCCAGGTCAATATTATTAGCCCCCTTCAGAAATATTTGTTTTTGATTATCTACAGAATAAACCAACATTGTACAATTATTTGCCTAATTACCCTAACCTGCCTAATTAACCTAGTTAAGCCTTTAAATGTCATTTTAAGCTGAATACTAGTATCTTGAAAAATATCTAGTAAAATATTATGTGCTGTCCTCATGGCAAAGATAAAATAAAAATTATTTGAGTTATTATAGATTAGATTAGATTCAATTTATTGTCATCACACATGTACAAGTACAAGGCAACGAAATGCAGGAAATTAGTAAATTATAAATTATTTTATAAATTAAATAATTTTTAATTAATTTTTTTTTATAAAATTTAAATTTAAAATTTATAAAATTGTATTTTCTAAATTATAAATTAGTTATTAAAACTATTATGCTTAGAAATGTGTTGAAAAAATCTTTCCGTTAAACAGAATTTAGTGGGATAAAATTTATAGGAGGATAAAATTTAGACTTTATTTTAATCTATTTTTGTAGCTTTTTGATCAAACATTTTTAAAATAAAAAGTGCAGTGTTTTATATGCTTTAAAAATAGAAATAATACACAAAATGTACAAAAATCAATCTTCCAGACCAATTAACACTGAAAAAATTTTGCTTTATTCAATTATATTAAATCAGAATCACACCAAAAGACAGAAGAAAAAAAAAGTGCAGCATGATCTCATAGGGCCTCCAATCAAACTGCCTGTTGCCTCAAATCTGGACAGCCCATCAAACAGCCCAGAGTAAATTTCCAATGACTCCATCTCTCCGAAAGACCCAAACCCACACAAACCCTCACAAACAAACCTTGACATTTCATGACTGCATCCTCGTACCTTGCTTCCTTACATGGATGTGGTATTTCAAAAACCGTACCAAATCCCACAATAATCAGATCTTATTACAATACCAGTGAGCTCCTGAGTCATAACTAATGTAAAATCGTGTTACCGAGAGCCAGACTTGTGCCTTACAGATAAACAATTCATAATTATGGCAGAGCCTGCACGTCCCTCATGGCCTGAAAAAAAAATGAAGGAAAAATAAATTCAAATACTATCCCTTCCGCCTAATAACTCCTGATAATAAATAATAACGCACATGGTTGCGGAGGTGTAGAAGTGGGCAACAGTAAACCTTTCCAACAGATTCCCATGTAAACCTGTGGCATCGGTAATTACTGCCAACGTACGTAAACACACTTGTGCGAAATCAGCCTCATAATCACACGATGCGATGGGTACGAGTGTTTGTAATATCGCTCCATCGGGGATGTTGATTTACTGACTGCAATGCCAATGAAAACATTTTCAAAGAGGAAGGGCGAGCAAACATGAACGGGACGAGTGCCAAATCAACATGCACAACATCATCACACGCCATTTACTCTTGTTTTTAGCGCTCGCAAAGACAAAGACTCTTCATTAAAGAGCTTAATAGATGACTAAACGTAAGACTGAAGAATGAAGGAACTGATACGCAGAACATAAAGGTTTGAGGGGAATAGAAAATGTGTCATTACAATGACTGGCAGCTGCAAGAATAATAAAATAAAAAATTAAATAAAATAAATTAAACAAAATAATTAAATTAAACTAAATTAACAAAATTAACAAAACAAAACAAAAAAACTAATTAAATATCAGAAACAATTTTAATTAAACAAAATTAAATTGAAGTAATTAAATAAAAGTAAACTAAACTAAACTAAATAAAATTATAAATTAAATAATAAAATAAAATAAATACAATTAAATTAAATTAAACAAAAGTAAATTAAATTAAACAAACAAAACAAAACAAATTTAAATTAAATATCAAAATAAATTTAAATTAAACAAAATTAAATTAACTTAGGTAATAAAATAAAATAAAATAAATTAAAATAAAACTATATTAAATTAAATAATAAAATTAAATTAAATTAATTAAACTAAATTAAATTAAATTATTCATTCATTGTCTTTTCGGCTTAGTCCCTTAGTCCCTAATCCAGGGTCGCTACAGCGGAATGAACCGCCAACTTATCCAGCATATGTTTTATGCAGTCCTTCCAGCCAATTTAATTGAAGTGATAAAAAACATTTTTTTATTGAAGTAATAAAATAAAATTTTATTTAAAAAAATTCAATTAAATTAAATTATAAAATAAAACAAAATTAAATGAAATAATAAAACTAAATACAATTAAATAAATATAATTAAATTAAACTAAATTAAATTAAACAAACTAAACAAAAATAAAACACAAAACGAAATTAAATTGAATTAAACTAAACTAAACTAACCTAATTAAATGATTAATGATATATATATATATATATATATATATATATATATATATATATATATATATATATATATATATATATATATATATATATATATATATATATATATGTTAAATTAAATATTAAAATGAAATGAAATACTAAAATTAAATTAACCTAAGTTAAACAAAACAAAACAACAAATAAAAGCAAAATAAAATAAAAATGTATTCATTCTGTTAGCAGTTACAGTAATATTTATAATGTTTATCATACTGTATATTCCTCATTTTCATTACTGTAATATTGGGGGGAAAGTGCAGTTAAAAGCAAAATTATTTACTAGTTATTTTGCAAGATACTAGTATTTAGCTTGAAGTTCAATCTAAAGGCTTAACTAGGTTAATTAGGTTAAGTTAGGTTAACTAGGCAAGCCATTGGACATCAACGGTTCATTCTAAAGTCAATCAAAAAATAATACTTTCTAAAGGGGGCTAATAATATTGACCTTAGCAGTTTAAACATTTTAATTCAAGCCAAACTAAAAAAAAATAAAAAAGAAAAACAATGTAAAACAATAAAATTATATAGGTGCAAATGCAAAATCAGTCTCATAATAGGTGCAAATGCAAAATCAGTCTCATAATTAGAGGAAGCGATGGCTATGAGTGTTTGTAATGTCGCTCCATCGGGGATGTTGATTTACTGACTGCAATGCCAATGAAAACATTTTCAAAGAGCAAACATGAATGGGACGAGTGCCAAATCAACACGCACATCATCATGGGCAAACACTTCCATGTCATTTGCGCTTGCAAAGACTTGATTAAACATCTTAATAGACGAGCGAAGAATGAAAGAGTTGGTATACAAGAGAAGAAAGGTTTGAGGTGAATAGAAATGCTTCATTAAAATTGTGTGTATAGGTCTAATGATTGGCGACTGCAAGAACTGAACACACTCAACTGGTGAAAAACATGTTACTATACATATATTACATACAGGTGAATTCAAAATCTTTCCCTCCAGTGAATTTTTCTTCCTTTTCAAATATTTCCCAAATAATGTTTAACAGAGCAAGGCTTTTTTTCACAGTATTTCCTATAATATTTTTTTCTTCTGGAGAAAGTCCTTATTTGTTTTATTTTGGCTAGAATGAAAGCAGTTATACATTTTTTAAAACCATTTTAGGATCAAAATTATTAGTCCCCTTAAGCTATATTTTTCAGTTGTCTACATGACAAACCGTCATTATACAATGACTTGCCTGATTACTATAATTAGTTAAGCCTTTAAATGTCACTTTAAGCTGAATACTAGTATCTTGAAAAATATTTAGTAAAATATTATGTACTGTCATCATGGCAAAGATAAAAGAAATCAGTTGTGGGCAGTGCGGTGGCGCAGTGGATAGTGCTCTCGCCTCACAGCAAGAAGATTGCTGGTTCGAGCCTCGACTGGGTCAGTTGGCATTTCTGTGTGGAGTTTGCATGTTCTCCCCGTGTTGACGTGGGATTCCTCCGGGTGCTCCAGTTTCCCTCATAGGCCAAAGACATGCGCTATACAGTAGGTGAATTGGATAAGCTAAATTGTCCGTAGTGAATGCCTTTGAATAAGAGTGTATGGGTGTTTCCCAGTGATGCACAAGTTGTGTAGATGTGAGTAGGCTTCTTCAAAACATTGGACTATGATAAAAAGAAAATGTACAAAATACAGTAATTTAATGTAAAGTTTAAATTTAAAAGTTGTGTAAAGTTGTTTAAAGTATTTACTTATTCATTCATTTTCCTTTCGCTCAATCCCTTTATTCATCAGGGGGCGCCACAGCGGAATGAACTGCCAACTTATCCAGCATATGTTTTACGTAGTGGATGCCCTTCCAGCTGCAACCCATAACAGTGAAATACCTATACACTCTTGCATTCACACACATACACTACGGCCAATCTAGCTTATTCAATTCACCTATATCGCTTGTCTTTGGGCTGTGGGCTGTGAGCACCAAGAGGAAACCCACGTAAACACGGGGAGAACCAGTGACCTTCTTGCTTTGAGGCGACATTGCTAACCACTGAGCCTCCGTGTCACCCTCCTACTGCATTTCAATTAAATTCATGGCAACCACAGCTGACATTTCTTTTTACCTTAATGTTTTTATCAAATGTTTCTCTGATTTGGAATACCGTACTGGCAGAAAAACAACTTCTTACAAAGGTAAAAAAAATATATATTTTTATTCAATAATTATAATTATTATTTATACTAATTATCACGGTGATGCAGTGGCACAGTAGGTAGTGCTGTTGCCTCACAGCAAGAAGGTCGCTGGTTCGAGTCTTGGCTGGGTCAGTTGGCGTTTCTGTGTGGAGTTTGCATGTTCTCCCTGCGTTTGCGTAGGTTTCCGCCAGGTACTCCGGTTTCCCCCACAGTCTAAAGACATGCGCTATAGGTGGGTAGGCTAAATTGTTCGTAGTGTATGAGTGTGTGGATGTTTCCCAGTAAAGGGCATCTGCTGTGTAAAACATATGCTGGATAAGTTGGCGGTTCATTCCGCTGTGGCGACCCCCGGAATAATAAAGAGACTAAGCCGAAAAGAAAATGAAGAAATGATATTTATCACATTTATCTAGTCTCCCCTAACAAATTATAATATTATACAAGTATTTAAATGGCACATTGTAAATTAAAGTAAAATTTAATTTCTGAGAATTTTTTATAAGAAAATGTGCTAATTGCCATAAAAGCTATTTTACAATGAAAAACGCGAAATCCCTTAAATTAACATTTAAATACCTTTGAATTTTTTTGCCAAATATATTTATTAACGTTTTGTGCAAATACAATATTATATACCTACAAAAATAAGTAATACACTGTTCTGCTTTTTCACAAACAAGAACTAGTGACCATAAAAACAATATACACTCACCTGCCACTTTATTAGGTACACCGTACTAGTACCGGGTTGGACCCACTTTTGCCTTCAAAACTGCCTTAATCCTTCGTGGCATAGATTCAACAAGCTACTGGAAATATTTCTCAGAGATTTTGGTCCATATTGACATGATAGCATCACGCAGTTGCTGCAGATTTGTCGGCTGCACATCCATGATGTGAATCTCCCGTTCCACCACATCCCAAAGGTGCTCTATTGGATTGAGATATAGTGATTGTGGCGGCCATTTGAGTACAGTGTACTCATTGTCATGTTCAAGAAACCAGTCTGAGATGATTCGTGCTTTATTCCAAAGTGTTATCCTGCTGGAAGTAGCCATCAGTAGATAGGTACACTGTGGTCATAAAGCGATGGACATGGTCAGCAACAATCCTCAGGTATCCTCAGGCCAAGAAAATATCCCCCACACCATTACACCACAACCGGCAGCCTGAACCATTGATACAAGGCAGGATGGATCCATGCTTTCATGTTGTTGATGCCAAATTCTGACCCGACCATCCGAATATCGCAGCAAAAATCGAGACTCATCAGACCAGGCAATGTATTTCCAATCTTCTATTGTCCAATTTTGTTGAGGCTGTGCAAATTGTAGCCTCAGTTTCCTGTTCTTAGCTGACAGGAGTAGCACCCGGTTTTGTCTTCTGCTGCTGTTGCCCATCTGCCTCATGGTTGGACGTGTTGTGTGTTCAGAGATGCTCTTCTGCATACCTCGGTTGTAACGAGTGGTTATTTGAGTTACTGTTGCCTTTCTATCAGCTGGAACCAGTCTGGCCATTCTCCTCTGACCTTTGGCATCAACGAGGCATTTTCACCCACAGAACTGCCGCTCACTGGATATTTCCTCTTTTTCAGACCATTCTCTGTAAACACTTGAGATAGTTGAGAGGGAAAATCCCAGTAGATCAGCATTTTCTGAAATACTTAGACCAGCCTGTCTGGCACCAACCATGCCATTCAAAGTCACTTAAATCCCCTTTCTTCCCCATTCTGATGCTTGGTTTGAACTGCAGCAGATCATCTTGACCATGTCTACACAACTAAATGCATTGAGTTGCTGCCATGTGATTGGCTGATTAGAAATTTGCGTTAACGAGCAGTTGGACAGGTGTACTTATAAAGTGGCCGGTGAGAGTAGTTATTAAACAACACAGTAAATGTAAAAAATAAAACAAATAAATAATGAAAAATAATAAAAAGGCTTTATTCCTCATCTACTTCAAGGTCAATAGTGTCAATATAACTCAAAAGAGGTTTTGTAAAAAGATTTTAAAGACCCTCTTTATGAAAACCTAATGTTTTCCAATGTTAAACACAAAATAAATCTGTCATATGAAGGTGGATATTTGGTATTTTTAAGATGTTATTTAAGGGTGTCACGGTGACGCAGTGGGTAGCACAATCACCTCACAGCAAGAAGGTCACTGGTTTGAGCCTCGGCTGGGTCAGATGGGATTTCTGTGTGGAGTTTGCATGTTCTCCCTGTGTTCGTGTGGGTTTCCTCCGGGTGCTCCGGTTTCCCCCACAAGTCCAAAGACATGTGCTGTAGGTGAATTGGGTAAGCTTAATTGTCCGTAGTGTATGTGAGAGAATGAGTGTGAATGGGTGTTTCTCAGTTATGGGTTGCAGCTGGAAGGGCATCCGCTGCATAAAACATATGCTGGATAAGTTGGTGGTTCATTCCGCTGTGGTGACCCCAGATTAATAAAGGGACTAAGCCGAAAAGAAAATGAATGAAGAAAGATGTTATTTATTAATTTATGTTGGAGGGGGTTTTACAGTGTAACCTGTATAAAGCAATGCAGTCTAAAATAACTATACTAAAAGACATGTCCTCTTATACCTCCATGAAATGCATTCAAAAGGGATTAATAATTGAAATGCAAATCACTGTATATCATAGATTTACACAACAAATCAAGCGTCTGCCATGATTGATGGTGCCTTAGTGGCCTTGCCTGAAGGAAGGGATTCATTCAGCCATAAAGAGGAGGATGTTTCCTCTTCATACATCGCAAGAGAGGAACTAAACACACACATCAGACTGTTTTTTTCATGGAGTGTGGCTGCTTTTAAGTCTTTGTCACTTGAAGAAGACAGGAATGTCTAAATAGATCTGTGAGGATGGTGCCATTCTCAATTAACAAGGTGCAGGAGCTGATTAGCACCAATCAAATGCAGAATTACCCCCAAAGAGCTGATCAAAATGAACGTTTTCTGGGTGTTAGTATGAATATGTTAGTTTTAAGCCTGGGTCACACCAAGTCAATGTCAAAAAACTATATTTTTTATTTAGTCATATTTTTAAATGGTAATGTCTAATGTTGCTTTTAGCTCCAACTTTGTTTGACATTTTAACTTTTATATGATTTTGTATGTATTCATTCATTCATTTTCTTTTCTGCATTAATCTGGGGTCGCCACAGCGAAATGAACCACCAACTGAACCACCAACTTATCCAGCATCTGTTTTACACAGCGGATGCCCTTGCAGCTGCAACCCGTCACTGGGAAACACCCATACACTTCCATTCACACACACATACACTACAAAAAATGTAACTTATTCAATTCACCTATAGCGCATGTCTTTGGACAGTGGGGGAAACTGGAGCACCTGGAGGAAACCCACACCAACACGGGGAGAACATTCACCGTAAGGCGAGAGCGCTACCCACTGAGCCACCGTGCTGCCCCGTTGTATATACAGTTGAAGTCCCCCCTTTGACTGATGTTTAACAGAGCGAGGAAATTTTCACAGTATGTCTGATAATATTTTTTTATTCTGAAGAAAGTCTTATTTGTTTTATTTTGGCTAGGATAAAAGCAGTTTTAAATTTTTTTAAAAACCATTTCAAGGTCAAAATTATTAGCCCCTTTGAGCTATATTTTTTAATAGTCTACAGAACAAACCATCGCTACACAATAACTTGCCTATAATTACCCTAACCTGCTTAGTTAACCTAATTAACCTAGTTAAGCCTTTAAATGTCACTTTAAGCTGTAACGAACTGTCTTGAAAAAACTATTATGATTAGAAATGTGTTGAAAATCTTCTCTTGTTAAACAGAAATTAGGGGAAAAAAATAAAGGGGGGCTAATAATTCAGGAGGTCTAATAATAATTCAGAATTCAACTGTATATATATATATATATATATATATATATATATATATATATATATATATATATATATATATATATATATTTTATATTAATCACATCTGCTGCTTGTATTTGCACAAGCTCCACACCCACAACTTCACGCATTAGGCTTTCCCGTATCCGTATGACGTCAGACACAGCGATATTCCAAGATTGTGGCGCCCTAGGTCTAAAAGCTATAATAAAACTTGCTGTTTTCTTCTAAATGGTTACATTAATCGAGTTTGTTATATATATATTTTTTTAAAGAGAAACCAAAGTACAAAATAATGTAGACTTGACCGAGTGCTTCACTTCCCCTTTAAGTCAATGCAAAGACGCATATAGACATCCCTCTGGTGCAATCCGTGTAAATGAGGTGGCGCAAATGATGAACGAGTTGAGATTTTTGCGCGTATGACGCGCTTAACGTGTGAATCGCTTTAGTTGGAGAATCTGAAGCGTTGCAATGCCTTAACCAATCCGAAACTTTTTCTTGTAGGGGCTTGATTATGTCATAGTGCCTGTTGTTGGTGTCCCGAGGGGAAATCCTCTTTCCAACAACAGCTCATCAAACTGGGCTCGGCTCAGTCAGAAGCACTGCTAAAAGCAGCCATCATCCAGCTATAGTTTCTGGAGGAGTTGATAAACTCACAGAGCTGGTGCACTTCTGAAAGGATCTAGTGGACTCAGACATAGCACCGAATTAATATACACTGTTTTTCAGCCTTCCTAAAGCACATAAACACAGCTATTCTCTTTAAAAAAATCCATGTTAGCCATTTAGCAACAAAGCTAGAGTCACCAGGCAGACAGAAAAAAACCCCGAACATGATGCAAATTTGTGTCTGTTGTGAAGTGAATTTGATGCGTGAATGAAGCGAGTAAACTTAAAATGCTCACACATCTAGCGTGATTTATTTGCACGTGCCGCATCTGGTGTGAACACACCATTACAGAGCGAGTTTTTCCACAGTATTTCCTATAATATTTTTTCTTCTGGAGAAAGTCTTATTTATTTTATTTCAGCTAGAATAAAAAAAAAAAAAAAACACATTTTAGGAAACATTATTAGCCCCCTTAAGCAATGTTTTTTTCTGTTCATCTACAGATCAAACCACCATTAAACAGTACAATGATTTGTACCCTAACTTGCCTAATTAACCTAGTTAATCCTTTAAATGTCTCTTCAAGCTGAAAACTAGGATATTCAAAAATATTTAGTAAAATATGTGCTGTCATACTTGCAAAAATAAAAAATCAGTAATTAAAACTGTTAGGTTTAAAAATATGGTGAAAAATGTGTGTAAAAATATACACATTTTAATATAAAATATAATTTTACGGTAAATTTGCCAGATTTTTGTTCTATATATGGTGAATGGAACATAGTGCACTTTATAGATGACATGTGCTTCAGACAATGTAAATATGCTTTCCATTGAGGTGAATAAAATCTGGTTTCGCATTAATGCCAGTCAGACTGCACAAAATCATGGTCAGAGACAGAATGAGCGGATGAACACATCCATATCAGACTCATTTAAATTACACACTGTATTTTAAAGCAGCTAGTCCGATTCAGCAATGTTATTATAGACTGTGGCTGTTGTGAGTCAGATGTGATGTAAATAAAACTCCACTGACTGTCTTTAAAAGGGTAGTAGAGTAGCTACTCCATACGATACGTAAATTTATAGCACAAAATATGTGTTTGACGTTTAAACAGAAATGAAGTGGCCTTAAGGCGAAAGCATGCTCAATTAATGGGACAGTTCACCCAAAAATATTGGTCATCATCTTCATGTGAACAGAAACGCTCCGGGCTATGCAAGCTCCATTTCATGCATTGTTGCTCTTTGAAATGTGTAATATTAAAGGGACACTGCACCCAAAAACACACAATTCTCAGCCTTGTGTCAATCCAAACCTGTATTACATTATTCTGTCAAAAATGTAATTTTAAAGAGTCACTTTTTTTGTCAGTGTTGTTTTTTCACAGACATTCTTCAAAATATGTCCATAAATCTAAAAGTCACCCATACATTGAAATGATGTCCTTATTTTATGTCCCACATATCATTTCAAGCCCCTGTGGCTTTCTTTCTTTGAAATTTGACCTTTTTTATCGGTAATCTCTTATGTGCTTTTTAGCCCCAACATTGTTTCACTGTTTAACTTTTATTTGACTTTATAAATTAATTCTTTTTTTATATATATTTATAACATGAAAGGGACATTTCAAAATTCTATCATCATTTGCTCACACTCATGTCATTTAAATCCAATCTTTTATGACTAACAATCTTTTTTGGTAGCATAAAAAACATTATTAACAGCATTTTCCCCATACAATGAAAGTCAATGTGGTCCAGCAGTATTTTTAACCAAAATACCTTTTACCTCCTGTGAATGAAAGACATACAGGTTTGGAATGACTTTAGGGTGAATGCTGACATCATTTCCATTAGTGTGTGAAACATTTTGTAAGCGTTTGAGGAATTTATTCACTGCACACTCACAGGCCACTTTATTAGGTACACCTGTCCAACTTCTCGTTAACGCAAATTTCTAATCAGCTAATCACATGGCAGCAACTCAATGTATTTAGGCATTTAGACATGGTCGAGACGATCTGCTGCACTTCAAACCGAGCATCAGAATTGGGAAGAAAGGTGTTTTAAGTGACTTTGAAGGTGGCATGGTTGTTGGTTCCAGATGAGCTGGTCTGAGTATTTCAGAAACTGCTGATCTACTGGGATTTTCACGCACAACCATCTGTAGGGTTTACAAAGAATGGTCAGAATAAAAGAAAATATTCAGTGAACGGCAGTTCTGTGGGCTTAAATGCCTTGTTGATGACAGAGGTCAGAGGAGAAAGGCCAGACTGGATTGTGATGATAGAACAGTAAACTGAGGCTACAGTTGGCACAGGCTCACCAAAATTGGACAATAGAAGATTGGAAAAACGTTGCCTGGTCTGATGAGTCTCGATTTCTGCTGCAACATTCGAATGGTAGGGTCAGAATTTGGAATCAACAACATAAAAGCATGGATCCATCCAGCCTTATATCAATGGTTCAGGCTGCTGCTGGTGGTGTAATTGTGTGGGGGATATTTTCTTGGCACACTTTGGGTCCATTAGTACCAATTGAGTACTGTTGCTGACCATGTCTATCCCTTTATGACCACAGTGTACTCATCTTCTGATGGCTACTTCCAGCAGGATAACGCGCCATGTCAAAGCGTGAATCATCTCAGACTGGTTTCTTGAACATGACAATGAGTTCACTGTACTCAAATGACCTCCACAGTCACCATAACTCAATCCAATAGAGCACCTTTGGGATGTGTTGGAATGGGAGATTGGCATCATGGATGTGCAGTTGACAAATCTGCAGCAATCTATGCATCATGTTAATATGGACCAAAATCTCTGAGGAATATTTCTAGTACCGAGTTGAATCTATGCCACGAAGAATTAAGGCAGTTTTGAAGGCAAAGGGGGATCCAACCTGGTACTAGTAAGGTGTACCTAATATAGTATCCAGCGAGGGTATACCATTTGTACTTTGGGGGCTTAAAAACTGCATGCTTACTTTCAAAGGTTTTTGAAAAACTATTCAAACTTTTTGTAAACTATGCAACTTTGTGAAAACTCTAGACTATAAAAGTGAATACTAGAATGCACAAGGAGTGTCATTAAAAATCCCATGACACATTTTGTAAAGAGTAGGGGTGTAACCCTAGTCTATCGGCCCTCACCAATCATGGCCATTCAATCATCTCCAACCACCAAACTGGCTCTATCACTGTCTCTCCACTCCATCTATAGCTGGTGCCTGGTGAGTGCACTGGCACCGTTGTCCTGTGGCTGCCGTCGCATCATCCAAGTGGATACTGCACACTGACACCCACAACGCCCCCCCAATGTAAAGCGCTTTGGGTGTCTGACTACACACAATAAATGTGCTATATGAATACACATTACATTACATTAATTTGTATGAAACAAACACGAGGTACAGTTTGTTCTCTATGACCTCATTATTTTAAATAAATTCACAGCTCCGCCACTCGAATGCAAATCGCAGGACAACTACCACTTGAACGCCCACAAACCTATAAACAAAGAGGTCATTGCCAATTTAGGAGAAGACTTGCCATCAAGAATAATTGGGGAAATACCTTCAGATGGCCAGTGCAATCAGGCACAGTGTTATTCAGAGAATGATATTGTGTATTGATTCTTATGGTGGTTATATAGTTTGATTTATAGAATGACATCTGATTGCGTCCTCCAGAAACAGACTTAAAGATCCAATCAAGTGCTTTGAATTGTGCATTTTTATTCGATGTCTGAAGTAATCTCAATCAGAAGATGAAGAAAGGGTAGAACATAGTGTAGCTCCTCCCCTTTTTAAAGCATTTTGCTTTACCACCACTCTGCCAGTGAGAGTGGTTGAGCTCAAGTGCATCATATTTGAAACGTCTTGAATGAGGCGGAGCATGCCAGATACTAGAGAGCGTTTGATTGGTCAAGATTTGATGAGAAACTTAAGTATGAGGTAACGTGAAAAACCGTTGATCTATTTAGGCGGAAGTGACAAACTACAAGCCTTACATGTTTGTATTAGCTTCATATCTCTAATTTTGTCACTGTCTCTTGGTGCACACTAGCTTACAAATATCCTAAAAATAATACTGTTACTAACATCTAAACAACTAATCTACTAACATCTTATTTTAATTTCATAGGACCTTTAAAGAAGGTTGGTGTATATGGTAAATTTGGTGTGAATACACATTAGCTCAGACATTAATTCATTTTTTATTATGATTTCAATTGTTGATCCCAAATATGACATTTATTGTAAGCTTTGTAAACAATTTTGGAGATTTTGATGTCTCCCCATTCAAAGAAATAGGGGGTAGGTATATCAAAAAGCCAACTCAATCGCTTCTGATGAACTGTCATGCCATTATAAAATTGCTACATTTAAGATCTGATTTCTTTAAAAATCAATTATTTTCACTGCCTAATTGATATACAATATAAAGTGGGTCTCAGACCAGACAAAAAAAGCACTGCATTAAAATTTCCAACCCTCAGAACATTATAGGTAAATCTTTTGCTCTATCTCCAGCTATTTATCTTCTGAATTGTAAAACTGCTCTACACCTTAGTCATGGACTAGAATCTGTGTTACACTTTTGTACATATCTTGCAAGAAAATGTATTCTTTTGTTCTGGTGCTCTCCTAACATTCCTTCAATGACAATTCCGTCAATATGTGGATAAATCAATATATTTTCTTACACTTGGAAAAACGGACTCATGACTTGCGTCAGAAACATCTGGCATATCTGGAATCCTCTATGGGAGTTTTTGGAGAATCTATCTTTAAAGACTATCTTTATATCATTTTATTTCATTTATATTTGTTAATTTTACTCTTCACAAAAGACTTGAATTACTACTAGCTGATGGACGATTGTATAATAGATGGCTATATTATTGTATATGATTACATGAGACACCTATATTAACATAAAAAATAAATAAATAAAATAAAAAATAATAATAATTTCTGTGTGTGTATATATATATATATATATATATATATATATATATATATATATATATATATATATATATATTAGTATAAAAATGCTTGAATATTAAAAAAAATAATAATAAATTCTAACCCAGGCCCGGGTTTACATTTCTTGGCAGGCAAAATATGTTTTTGCTAATCCACCAGAGGCAGCTGTGTATGCTTTTTGATGATCACAAATTCATCTCGTATGTCCTCTTCTCATGTAAATCCACTTCAGCCGACCAGGCCAGCTTGCTGTGGACTGAATGATCGACTGACTCGAAAAAATCCTTCGAAAACGAGGAGGGGTTTAACCCCGGCATCCAAGCCAAATTTGCCCACTGGCCTACTAACCATTTCCATATGATTGGCTTTATCACTGTATCCTCTCCACCAATCAGCTGGTGTGCGGTCTGCCGCAATATGGCTGCCATCACGTTATCCAGGTGGATGCTGCACACTGGTGGTGGATGAGGAGATTCCCCCCCAAAAATGTGTAAAGCACTTTGAGTGTCCAGAAAAGCGCTATATAGATGTAAGGAATTATTTAAACGGTCTTTCATTTTATTTTACACTTGACCAACTAAATGAATGCTTAGGTCTATTTAACTAATTACATTTTAATTAAATTACTTAGTCCCTGATATAAAAGGAACCTTATGAAATTAAACACAGTGAAAAACACGTCAAGGATGGCCACCAACTGAAGTGACTTGCCTTAAAGGGCCTTTTTTTTCATTGTCTCTTTAGAAATCTCATGCATAATACTGAGTACAACAGGAGTCTGAGCATTCATGTCTTTCATGTAACATGATATGCACATTTATATTTTCAACTTCTAACAAAGATAAAAAAAAAAAACACAGCACATGACTTGCACTATACGTGAACTTTCCTTTCTGTTTAGACATGAAAAAGAGGTTGAGAAGGTTGAGAAGAGCTCTTCATCTGGTTCAGAAGAACTATTCATCTATTAATATTGTCACAATGCGTTGAAATGAGATTGCCAGAGGGAGTTTCCCCCTGATAAAAGTTCCTGGAGTCCTATCAAACGCTGGTGTGTAGATAACATCTGCTGCTACTTCAACTCACTGAAGCAGACGTTTATCAGGGAGCACGAGAACACTGAAGGTGAAACTGGATTTAGCCCACACGTTAATGATTACAGGCTTCGGTTTTTAATAAGCAGTTCTCAAAGTCATTACAGAATTTAAGGACGTTATTAATGATCTGCCGCACATATACTGTGATGGGCTGAACATCCGTCACTCTTCTACTGGCGAGAGATTAGGCGAACGCTTTTCATTTCAGTAGCTTTGAAAGGTAGAAAACATAATCATGGGACTTCATTTTAACTATATTACTCATTTTCAAAAGTCTTTTTAGTTTTATTTTTGAGTGATTTTTTATATTTTGAAGCTTTTTTTACATTATTTTTAATATGGAGCTGTTGAATAACATGTTTAAAGTTGCTGGTGCAATGGCATGTTTAATTACACTAATTTCAAGTAGTCACAATTTATTTTTATTTATTTTATTTTTTTTCAAACTTTTTAGAAAGTTTGTATTTTCAAGCCCTGTTTTTTATTATTTTATTTATTTATTTTTTGTCTATATTGCTGTTTGCAGTATTACATTTAAAAATATTGCAGCACCTTAATGTTGACGAGAACAGACTTTTTTTACTAAACTATTGTGTACAAGTGTATTGTGATACTAAAATATTTTGTAGGAAAATCTGCTCTTTTTGTTTCAAAATAAAGTTGACAAAATTATTCATGTATAATGTCGCTACTTATTAGTTAAACTACAAAATGATGTTCACTTTAATCGAAGAAAATGTGGAAACCAACTGCACGTAGTTTCTTAAGTTTACATAACTTAAAACGGCAGATAAAAACAATGTTGAGACTAATAGCATTTAAGACGTTAGCTGAACATAGTATAACAATATTAGTTGATTAGAGTTAAGTAATCATACTATTAAACCCAAAGTAAGGTTACTAAATATTCAAGAGTACGGTATGTTAACTAGAATTTACATTAAACTAACTTGATGTTTACCAATTATTTTACTTTAGAAGTGTTAGCTCAGCAGGTCAGATTGACGTTGTACCCTAACATTGTAGGGATGTTACATTTTGTTTGGTATTGAAAATTGGGTTGATGTCCAAACCCAACGTCAGACCGACAGCAATGTCCAACGTCCAACCTAAAATCAACATCTATTGATGTTAGATCTTGACGTTGTGTGGACGTTACCACTATGACGTCGATCAGATGTTGGATTTTGGTTGCCATACCTGACGAATAAGTCACTATTTGACGTCAATATTCATCCACTCATTTTCCCTCAGCTTAGTCTCTTTATTCATCAGGGGTCACCACAGCGAAATGAACCAACAACTTATCCACCATATGTTTTACACAGCGAATGCCCTTTCAAAGGCAACCCAGAAATGGAAAACATCTATACCCATTCATTCACACACATACACTACAGCCAATTTAGTTTATTCAATTCACCTATAGCGCATGTCTTTGGACTGTGCGGGAAACCGGAGCACCTGGAGAAAACCCATGCAAACGCAGGGAGAACATGCTAACTCCACACAGAAATGCCAACTGACCCAGCCTGGACTCAAACCAGCGATCTTCTTGCTGTGAGGCAACAGTACTAACCACTGAGCCATCGTGTCACCCCTTGACCCTTGACGTCAATATGACGTTGGTTTAAGATGTTGGCTTGACGTTGGATTTTTATCAATTTCCAACACAACCTAAAATTCACCAAATATCAGCTTCATTTGACGTCGTTATTAAACATCAAAATTACATTATCCTTAGACGCTGGCTAGACATTGAATTTTGGTTATCTGACGTCACAACCTAAATCTAACCTAATATTAACGTCTTATGACGTTGTGTGTCTGCTGGGAAGTTTCTTACTTTTAGGCAATAACTAACTTAACTTCAGATTTTTCTGTAAGTTTACTTTACAAAAATAAGCCAATCGATTCCCAAACCTTTTTTTAGATAAAACGAACTTGTTAGAATTTTCTGATCGGCTAATGAACATGTTAAGGGGCCATTCACTCAGAATGCATTCTTCTATTGTACTGTGCTACTTTTTCATTGTTTTTCTATGTAAACACGTGCTTAAAAGATCCGCGTGACCATTACACTTGCGTCTTTTTCACAAAATACACGAAATTCACGTCGAACCACGCATCAATGTCAGTTCCAAAACAGTGGACCAGTCAGAAGATCTCAGAGGCAGGGCAAGCGTTCTGAGTTTCTGTTAACAGTAGCAAATTAGCATGCAATTATTCTCAGCGAACTGTATGACTAAAGTAGTTCCAGGCAGTTACTGCCCGCATTACTGTTCCATGTCACTATACTGAATGGATTTCAGTTATTTAACAGCCTAAAGGCTCGAACACACCGGGACGCTTTTCGTTTGCGTTTATCGCCAGTGTTATTCAAGATGTTTTTCCGGATTTAAACCCAAGCGATTTTAATTGCGTTGAGCAGATGAGTATGCAAAATCACTTCTTGACGTTAGATGGCGCTACACAACTTTAAGCTTCTGACACCCACTTGTAACACAGAAGAAGAAGACAGAAAGTTGACACGCTTGTTGTTATGGATGGTTCATGTAGCAGCTCCAGCGATGAAGAAATGATTATTGTTCACCAGAGCAATAAGCAGCTCCACGTTCATATCGCCTCAGGACATCTTCTTCAATGTGCGCTCGCATTGACAGTTTTGCACTTGAGCGCCTCCAAGTGCTGTTTACTGTAACTTCAGCAGCTCTGTGCATGTGAACAAAAGTGCCAACCTGATTGGTGGAGAAGGTTTTAATGGGGTGCGTCAAAACAAAAAAACGAGAATGAGGCGTTTTTAAAAAATAATGGTGTGCACAATCACATTGACGCCCTTTATTTAGTCACGTTAAACGTCGACGGAAAACGCGAGCAAAAAACGTCTCGGTGTGCACGGGCCTTAATACTGTCAAAAATCTAGCATAAAACATAACAGAAGGCTTTGGATGAGATGTGGAAGAAGCTAGTCCTATACACATAACCAGTTTGAGGACAACAAATCTCTTAAAATAGATCCCGCCATGATCAAACGGCTAGCTGGTAGGCGCTGCTTTTTTCAACTTGCAATGGCTGAAAAATGCAGTGCTCTCAGCATTTACCGTAAAACACCCACTCAGCACCTCACTGC
>NC_079439.1:12811672-12814172 GCF_903798145.1 Danio aesculapii
ATGCTTTGAGTTTTGAAATTACCACCTTGCCAAAGCACCCATACTTTGGGTGTTGGCAGACTAATTAGCAAAATGCAGTTTGTTGCTTTGCTCAGTGAGCAATAACAGTCCTAAAATGAGTTCTGAGATCAGTCTCCATCAATATGTAACTCATGAAATATGCTTAAAAATGGCTCTTTTAGTTAATTTAGGATAACTTCAAATAAAACTAAGAGACTTCGAAGTGTACGACACATAATATACATATATAATATTATCAAACCTTTGAGTTTAAGTTACAAATGTAAAATACAAAATGTATTTAAACTTTTATTTGATAAAATCATGTTGGATCAACTCAATTGCATTTAATTGTGTAAATAGTTTTTTTAGTTGGTGCTAAACAAATTTATTGGATGGAAATCCAGCCTTCAATTAAATTAAGTTCATCCAATGAGGTTTTTTTTTGAGTGATTGTGTGTTTGTGCCAGCGAGTGTTAAGTATTTGACGAGCACACTAAGCAATTTCACGACTTGAATGAATCTTTCTTAACTAAATGTGAAGACATGCTGTAAAAGTAAAAGGAACAGTTCATGTACAGGTAGCTGTAAAAAGCTTCTCGACACTGATATGCTTCCCAAAACGACTGCTTAAGACATGTGAATCAATCCTAGCTGACATTTAGCAAACAGTCTTCACACTGACTTCACATCAATTACTCTTACCTTCACCATCTCTTGTGCGATTTGTCTAGTCTTGTTCACGTCCAGAACGACTTTTGCATCTCGTACCACTGAGTAAAGGGTCCTGCCCTTACACAAACTGCAACACAAATAAAAATAAATACATATCAGACCAACAGTGACCATAACATTGAGCTTGTTTATTTCATGTAAACCAAAAAGGGATTTGTGCAGAAATCTGTGAAAAATATAATTACAGTGGCACTAAAGTATAATGGGTTTTCAAGTTAATTGAAGTTTATAGTGAGAAACTTTTTTTCTGTTTTACCAATAAAAAATAGTTTAACATCAAAGCTAGAGCAGTACATGTGTGTTTCAAAAAGCTAAAGCTGAAACTAACTTCACGGGCCGATTTACACCTGGTCACTTCATGCATTTATTTTTTCTGATCGGATTGCTATCGGATTTCTGAACGCCGATCCATTTACATTTGCCTACAGATGCATCTCTGCTAACCGAATATGATTCCGATCTTCAAATCCTGCGATATGTGTAAATTTAACTTCAACCCCAAATCAGAAAAAGTTGTGAGTGTGGAAACCGCAAATAAAAAAAGAAAGTAGTGATTTCCAAATTTACTTTGATTGTATTTCATTGCAGACAATATGAACACAAAATATTTCATGTTTTGCCTGGTTGGTTTAATTTCATTTGTAAATATACATCCTTTCCTTTCATTTATACCCGCAACACATTCATACAAGTTGGGACAGGAGCAGTTTAGGGCTAGTAATTAGGTAAATTGGTTAAATAATGATGTGATGTGAAACATGGGATGTCAGCAGGTGATTGTAATTATGATTTGGTAAAAAAATCATCATCCAAGAAAGGTCTAGTCCTTTAGGAGCAAAGATGGGTCGAGGACCACCAGTTTGCCAACAAACACATGGGAAAATTATTGAAATGTTTAAAAACAATGTTCCTCAGAGAAAGACAGGAAGACATTTGGATATTTCACCTTCAAAAGGGCATAACAAATATTAAAAGATTCAAGGAATCTGGAAGAATTTAAGTGCGTAAAGGACAAGAGTACAAGCTTAAACTGAACCACTGTGATCTCCGTTCCCTCAGGCAGCACTGCATTAAGAATCGTCATTCATCTATAAGTGCTATGCCCACATGGGCTCAGATATACTTTGGCAAACCTTTGTCAAGTACCACAATATGTAGTTACATCCACAAATGCCAGTTAAAACTGTATTGGGCCAAAAGGAAGCCCTATGTTAACAGTGTCCAGAAGCGCAGTCGACTCACACAGTGGAAATGTGTACTGTGGTCAAATGAATCAGTATTTCAAAAAAAAAAAAACAATCAAGAATAAAACACAATACAACAAACATGTACAATATATACAGAGCCACAAACATAAAATGCAAGTCAATCTGCATAAAGAGAAATGTAAACGTGACCAACCTGAAAGATTAATACTTAATGCTCACATTGCTGTAAAGATTTCAACCATTCTTTCAGCTTTACAGAAAAAAATTGGAAGTTCTGATTGTAACTTTAAATTAACAGGCATGGCATTCCATAGATGTGAACCTTTTACTGAAAAGGATGACTGACCCACAGTGGTTCTGCCTCGGCGGATTCTACAATTCCCACTTACTGCCCCTCTAGTCTTTGTCCCATCACTGCTGAATTTTTGTACCAACTCAAACTACTTTAGGGGCAATATCATGTATACACTCTTATTCATTCATTCATTTTCTTTTTGGCTTAGTCTCTTTATTAATCCAGGGTCGCCACAGCGGAATGAACCGCCAACTTATCCAGC
>NC_079439.1:12819172-12849172 GCF_903798145.1 Danio aesculapii
GAACAGTTTTGAGTAGTATATACACAGGTGTGCTGCGTCAGCTTTTCTAAATATATGACAATATTTATCTATGATGTATGTCTGTATTATATGTATTTATTATTGTATTTATTTAATTATTTAATTATTGTTTATTTTTAATAATTGATTGTTATTGCCTGTATTGTAAGAAGGTCTGTATTGTACATTGTTCATACTGTATTTTCTGTTTTTAAATAATAATAATAATAATAATAATAATAATAATAATAATAATAATAATAATAATAATAATAATAATAATAATAATAAACTTGAAAGAAATGCCTAATATTAAACCTGACGTTTATGTTACTGTATTAAAAATAAGATAAAGGAATCAGATCTTCCGTGGTTTAAAGTTATATGATGAATTGGAGTTGGACTGTCTGCTAAAGGTTGCATAACTTTTAAACGGAACTACAGGTTGTACTAAGCTGCTTGCACAAACATCCTATTTGGTCGTTTATTAGATAAGGGAATTTGCATTAATAGGCTTACCTGGTGATGATGGCCAGATGAGGGGGTCTCATGCATGCGCCCATAAAGAGGACCACGTTTTCATGTCGGGTGTTCCTGTACGCCATCACCTCTCTTTTAAAGGCTTTCAGTTGTTCTTCATTGTCTCTTTCGATGTCAATGAGGCGTATGGCCACTTCTCCATGCCAGCGTCCGTGGTAGACCTGTCCAAACCGGCCTTTGCCGATCAGCTCTCCGATCTCCAGCTGCTCCATGGGAATGTCCCACTCCTGCAGGAAGATGCTGGTCTGGCTGGCCTTGCGTGGGAAGTTTCGTGCGGACAGGAGAGAGAGATTCATCTCCTCAAACTCATCTGCAGAACCTTCAGCTTCATCGTTGCCTTCCTCATTCTGATTGAAAAAAAAAAACAATGATAATTAGAACAGAAAACACAAGAACAAAGAGTGGATGGATAAATACAATGAAAGGATGGATGGATGGATGGATGGAAGACTAACCGAAAGCCACAGAGAACCATCAATAGATAAAAGGATACATACATAATAGGTTCAGTTGATTGATGGATGGATGGATGGATGGATGTAAGATGAACAGATAAAACAAAAGACATGCAGATAAAGAGACAAGAGATGGATAGATGGATGGATGGATGGATGGATGGATGGATGGATGGATGGATGGATTGAAGAATTTATGGAGAGCGACATAATGAAAGAATGTCAGAATTACATCGATAGATAAATGGAGAAATAGATGGATCAATGGAGTGAGAGAGGGAGGGATGGATGGATGGACAGAATTACAGATGAATAGATGGGATAGAAGATGGACAGTCAGAACAACAGATAGGCAGATAAAATGAAAACAATTGGATGGATGGATGGATGGATGGATGGATGGATGGATGGATGGATGGATGGATGGATGGATGGATGGATGGATGGATGGATGGATGGACGAAAGACTGACAGATAGAGAGCAAAAGAGAATGATCAATGTATACATGGATAAATCCGTAATAGGTACAATGGATGGATAGATAGATTGATGAATCGACAGAACAATGGATGGATGGATACAAATGGACACAGAACAACAGACAGGCAGATAAAGAGAAAAGAAATGAATGGATGAATTGATGGATGGATGGATGGATGGATAAACGGAATGGATGGACAGACAGAACAACAGATAGGCAGATAAAGTGAAAACAATTGGATAGATGGATAAAAGAATGACAGATAGAGAGCAAAAGAGAATGAACTATGGATATGTGAATAAATATTTAATAAGTACAATGGATGGATGGATAGATTGATGAATCGACAGAACAATGGATGGATGGATACAAATGGACACAGAACAACAGACAGGCAGATAAAGAGAAAAGAAATGTATGGATGGGTGGATGGATGGATTGATGGATGGATATATGGATGGATGGATTGATGAATGGTGAAAAGACAGAATTACAAATAAAATTTGAAGATGGACAGACAGAACAGAACAGATGGGGAGACAAAAGCGAAAAGAAATGAATGGATGAATTGATGGATGGATGATGGATGGATGGATGGATGGATGGATGGATAAATGGATTGACAGAATTACAGATGAATCGATGGGATAGAAGATGGACAGACAGAACAACAGATAGGCAGATAAAGTGAAAACAATTGGATGGATGGATGAAAGACTGACAGACAGAGAGCAAATGAGAATGATCTATGGATATGTGGTTAAATATGCAATGGATGGGTGGATAGATTGATGAATTGACAGAACAATGGATACAAATGGACAGAACAACAGACAGGCAGATAAACAGAAAATAAATGTATGGATGGATGGATGGATGGATGGATGGATGGATGGATGGATGCATGGATGGATGGATGGTGAAAAGACAGAATTACAAATAAAAGGATTTGAAGATGGACAGACGGAACAGAACAGAACAGATAGGGAGATAAAGAGAAAAGAAATGGATGGATGGAAGAATTTATGGATTGACAGAATGAAAAGATGTCAGAATGACATGAATAGATGAATGAATGACTAAATAGATGAACGGATAGATGGATGGATTAATGGATGGACAGAAATACAGATGAATGGATGGATTAAAGATGAACAGACAGAACAACAGATAGGTGGATAAAGCGAGAAGAAATGGATGGATGGATATAATGGAATAACAGACTGAACAATAGATGGATACATGAATTAACTGATGAATAAACCGACAGAACGAACGAATGTCAGAATGACGAGCATAACAATGGATGAATAGACAAATGAATAAATAAAACAATAGATTATTTGAATTATTTAATTGATTATTAGACAGACAGACAGACAGACAGACAGACAGACAGACAGACAGACAGACAGACAGACAGACAGACAGACAGACAGACAGACAGACTGACTCACATCAGATGTTGGTTCGACTTCAATTTGCAGCAAGGGACTTCCTTTGGGTCTGTGTGAAGAGAGACACAGAAAATGTGTTTGCACAGGCAGGGTCATTTACCTGAGCAGAGGAAAGCCATGTTTCATTTCCAAAGACCTATAATCTAATTAAATCCACTGTTTACTCTACGCCATCTAAGAGGATCAACCCCCTAAAAATCTGCTTCTTCATCTTTATTTTTTTAGCTTGTTCATCCAAGCTCTCGTCTGCAAAGCTCAGTGAGCAGCTTTCAGTTATAATCCTAAAAATAATGCAATCTCACATATTGCCAAGTGATAATCACACAAACAACACAGAAAAATATTTTGGCCAAAACCGTCCCAATTAAATTACAAAGTATCTTAGAAGGAAGCACAGAATAATACTTCATGACCTCAGAAGCGAGTACAGTAATGACTGAAGCATGTAAACATCAAAAGAGATTCAGTGTCTAAAAATACATCAATTTCAAGGCCTCGTTCAACTTGGTTGACTTGCCTTCCGTGTTAAGAAATGCATTTGTTATTGCGCCTTTGACCCTAGTTTGGGTTGAAAAATATGGCAGGACAGTGCCGGAAGATCTGTCAGTCCATTTACGCATATATAAACAACTGCACTCTGCCTCGGTGTCATTACAGTGGCATTATGATACCCCACAATACATAATAATACGCTGCTCTCAAAGATGTACACTTTTGAGATTCAAGGTTTAAGACATCCATGGATACGGATGACATCATCAGTGTAGCGTAAACTCAAGCCCTGCTCTTTGTTTGGCTAAAGTGCGTGTGTATGTGTGTGACTTGTCTTCAGTCACATCAGCTTTTGCACCGCAAATATTTTTGCTCTAATAATTCTGTAATCTAAAATGCTCATGTCTGCCATAAATAGACACAAGCCGTGGCGAAACTGTCTGACATGTCTGTGGCCTTTCACTGGGCATCGCTCTAAATACGTACACAGACACACACACACACACACACACACACACACAGTATAGGACTGAACATGACATTTCAGACACTTTTGTGTATTAATAAACAATGCTAAATGGTCTTGGCATGTCTTTATAAGTGGCACAAATAGATTGTACAGGGTTTGACCTCTATCCAAAAAAGGCATCAAAGCATCATGACGGTACATCATTTGCATATTACGCTATTGGTATTTTTATTTTTTTGCATTCAGAATGAATAGAAGCTGATTAAGCTTTAGAGACCGCTATAAAACCTTAAATATAACCAGAAGTAATTAGATTATTTTGTTTTATGCACAATTTTAGCTTTAAATTTAATTTCTATTGTTAATTGATTCATTTTATTACTAATAATGCATACAGTTTAACATGAGCTAAATTTCTACATCATTTATTTATTTATTTTTATTTTTTAAGACTTATACTTGTATAAGGGATCCCAATGCTGAAATGTAACAGGCATCTACACTGTAGAAAATGCTGGGTTTCATGCAATTCCTTCATGTTGTCACAACACATCGATTAAATAAACTTAAAGTAATAAATTGTAAACAAAACCACATGTGTGCTAAAATCAGACATTGATGGAACAGAAATGCTTGTGTTCCCTTGGGGTGGAGTCAGCTATGCAACCATTTTGCAACCAAAGCTTTGTTGTCTGACAAACTCTTGCTGTAGCTCTGAGGGATCGCTCACATATTGAGCTCTATTTTAACAAGTCTAAAGCGTATGGTGCAAAAATTAAGGGAGTGTCTGAATCCACTTTTGCTATTTTAAGGATGGAAAAATCCAGTTTGCGCAGTGGTGCATGGTCTAACAGGGTTGTGCTTATTCTCTTGATGAGCTATGGGTGTGTTTGGGCATGACGTCTATTAAACCAACCAGTGTCTCATCCACCATTCCTTTTAAGAGTCAGTTGAGTCGCTCCATGGTGCATTTGCTATTTACATGGCGGACTTTATAAGTGGAAAAACTGAACGCTTCACTAGTGAGATAACAGTGAAACAGACCATCTGCAGCACGATCATAAAGAAGGAGTCTCCTCCATTCGGCCTCTTTACTTTTACCCTTTACTTTACTACATTACTTTCGTGAAGAAAACGGTGGAAACTCCCTCCACTGAAGACATCCATTAGCCTACATATTTAATTTCATTTGTTAAGTGCAAAGATTTGTTTCAAAACTATTTCTAAATTCAGTTCTAATTTCCAGCAAACGAATAAATGAACAATAATAACGCTGAGTTATATCCTATTCTTATGAATCATATGGTGATGTATACGTCTCCAAAACCCACCAGATGGACAAATCTAAACTTGTTTTTATTAAAACAAATATAAATATGCATTTAAATAACATTGCTAATAATAATAACATTAATCAAATGCAAATTGTCGTGAATAAACTGAAAAAGTCCCCCCGAGATGAAGATAGCATGAAGATAGTGGTTTTTATATTTATGGAGAAAATAATTATAACATTTTAATCCTTTAATTTTTTTCATATGTAAAGATATTTGTGTATTGCTGTACATCCTGTGTGTATTAAGCAATGTGTAAGTGTTTGCACCCGCATAGGCGCATAACTAACACACTCTGTGTTAGACTTTAGACCAGCCTTTAGTTGGCGCGGTCTATAAACAATGCGCCTTAACACACCTTTTTAGTCCACAAAGTGGCACGACTGGATTTTCTATTTAAACCAAAACGCAAACTAAAAAATTAGAGTTGTGCTGGTCAAAAAATAGCAACAAATCACACCATTCACATCTTGTGCTGTATTGTGCCGGGTGTATGATAGGGCCCATTAAGGCTTTATTTCAAATGAAGGTGCACACAAATAGAGAGCAATACACAATTTTGTACACATTCCAGTTATAATAGTTGACTACCCAGCAGGCACCTAGATGTCAAAATGACATCAAAAAAACATCAAAATGCCAATTGATTTGATGTCAAAACCTTAACGTCCATTAGACATCCACACATTGATGCCCTTTTGACCGTGAAAGTACCACCACAATAAATATTATAATTTAAGAAATGTTTAATTCATCTGAAAGCTTTAATCACAAATTGACACTGGATTTGCATCCCTACAATGTGTGTAAACTACCTTGATATGACGTCAAACTGACATCTAACATTGGCATCAAAAAAACATGTCAGAAATCGATTACAGGGCAGTCCTGAAAATCAATGTTAGATGTCAATTTGTTGTCATTTTGACATCAAGGTAGTTAATTGACATCAAATCAATTTGCCTTTTTAATGTGCTTTTTGATGTTATTTTGACATCAAGTTGCCCACTGGTTAGTTATGGTTAGTTTAGAAATGCAGAACAGTCAAACACTGCAAAAAACGGTAATGTATGACTTGTTGCCTTTGGTCCAGACCAAATGAACTGAACCACAGAAGTAAAAGAACTTGAATAGACCTAAACTAGTTTGAACAAATCATAAAAATACTATTTATTTAACTACATTTTAACAAAATTTTATAAAAGACTGCCACAAAATATTGCTCGTTATTAAAATATTACAAAACGATAAGAGTTATTATAAGTTCACTTAAAAAAAGAACTCCTCTCTAGAACTACTCAGAATTAATTATGCTTATATTGAACACAATGACATCTATAATTCATTCTCAGAAATAAAGGTACAAAATCTGTCACTGGGGATGGACCTTTTTAAACGGTCCATTTTGGTTCCTAACAGGTCCTTAAAGGTACATATTAATATTCAAAAAACAAAAATGTGTACCTCATAGTACCTTAAAGGTTGGTTTATACTTCTGTGTCGAGTGATCGGCATGACCCACAGTGCATGCCTTGTGCGTAACTGTGTATATACTTCTGTGTGCTGTTTGTGTTACTCTGCATTAAAGGGAACATAGTTTACCTCTTTTTTATGATTTAATATTAATATTATGGTTCTTCTGAGTGTGCCAGTTTAGGTTCAGTTTAAAACACAATTCAGATTTTTTTTATTATAATGTGTTAAAAAGTGTCATGTTGGGGGCGTGTCCACAGTTCGCTGATTTATGGGTGTGTTGCTTCACATGTAAATTAGTTTCGGCTTCCCGCCAACGTAACAAGGGGGCGGGGCCATGAGCTCACCCGCTCTGCGTTTGCAACAGAGTCTGGCAGGCAGACAGAGAAAAAGCTGGAGTGAGAGGATCACCATTCAGTTGTACATGTACGACTCTGACACAGACCAAGCAGAGAGTACAAAATCTTTTGTGTCTTTGTACAGTTTTACAGCCAACTGTGTGCTAGTTTCAAGTGCCGAGCTTGTACACAGAAACTAATAACCACACATACTGAATTAACTTTGACTGAGGCACCGGATGCGCCACTCGAAGCCGCGACACGGCACAGCAGACACTCTCTGTGGCGTGGCAGAAACATGAAGTGTCCCGAATCGTCGCGCTACGCATTTTTGAATTCTAAACATAGGTTTCTGCAGCGGTCCGCGGCGCCCAGCCGTCGACTTGAGTGTACCCTGATAGAAACCGATGTTTAGAATTCTAAAACGCATGCTAGTTAAGATCACAGGGAGCTTCTGGGATCGCGAGAAATGCAAACGGCTGAAGTATAAGGTAGACTCAATGAGAAGTACACATGTTTGCAAACCTACCTAAAGATACAACCAATAATTCTGATTAGAGCGATAATGTGGAGAATATTAATCTTGTGTTGAGCCCAATGAGCCTTGCATCTAAAAATAGAGCTAGGGTGTTCCTTTAGTGATATCGCTTCGACTCACGCTGAAAATGGCGGACGTGAATCAACAAACTGAGGATATGATGACGCGCCTGTCAATCAATATTGGTGGGCGGGGGGACCGCTCTCCTACGTAAAGTTGCGGTCGGTTTGAAAACCGCTCCAATTGGTCCACCGTTTTTTATGTTGTTAAATTGAAAAAAAAAAGCTCTGGGTGTGTTTATATCACCCCAATATGACAGTCTATACACCATACATGCACATATGGATGTCCAAACAGTTTGAAAAGTAGATTTTTTTACCATAGGTGCCCTTTAAGTTATATGTAAAATGTTTTTATAAGTATATTTATAAGTAACTTTATCAGTAGATTTGCTATATGTACATTTATATAGTTTACATAGTTTTACACAGTGTACTGACTCTCACAAGTGTATCTCGAGTTATTTTGTCTGATAGTTAAATATATTTTAAATAAACTACAAAAAAAAACATTTATAAACTTATTTTTTCCTCAGATTCTTTCTTGAAACTCTTCCCTCTTCGTCACATACTCTACCTGTTTGATGGCTCATTATGCAGGTCTTTGTCTTCTCAGGTGTGAATCACTGCATTAGTAATGATAGTTCACGCCTTCTCGCATAGACCATTTTCACTCAAAAAGTGACTTAGAAATTTTTTTATTCATTATATTGTTTTCTTTGAACAAGTAAACAAGATGATTTTCCACATCATTTTGAAGCAAAAACACTAGGCTATAAGATCCAGTTCTTAAAAGTCTTGTGAACAAATGTTCTCTGTGTGTTTCACAGCCTTGTTTCAGTGACTTCAAAATTGTAGTTCTTCACTAACCACGCATAAACATTTATTTACACACAAATACATACATGCTGCTTTGGTAACATTGGAGAAACTAAATCTTTAGTGACTAATGCAATCTTAATGTGAATTATTACTAAGATATTTAATCACCCTTATCATTTTGTGTGCGTTCATGCTTTAGTTCCAGATCTCAGAGAGCTGTGATTTATAAAACTCTACACTGGCAGACTGATGTCATCACATGGAAATGTGTACTAAAATGTCAAATAAACAAACTCAGATACACCTATGAAACAAACACACACTTACCCAGGCTCAGACAGAACAGGGTGCAGTATGACTTGAGGGGCCCTGGTGGGAACCTCAGGGGCCACATCTACAAAAAGAGGAGTCAAAAGGTAAATGACAAGGCAGATAGGAGAGAGAAATGACATCATTCGTAAAAGGCTGTTTTTAATAGACTAGCAGAGATCTAAATTGGTAGAATCCTGCTGGAGCACCGCTGAGAACAACAACAATTAAGTCTTCGATTTACAATGCAACAGCAGGAAGCGCTTTGGATGTGTTTACTGCACAAACATCTGAAGACTGAAACTACCCTTCAACAGTTTTAAAGGAGTAAAGGCATTCACATTTAGAATTAAGCTTTTCACAAATATAGGTAAGTATTTTATTGCTTTTATAATAATTGTTTTTTGAGCGGCAAATCTTTGCTCAAGCCTCATTCTCATAAAAAGACAACATTGTTATCATACAGGAAAATCACATTGGTGATTGGTATCATATAGGGAAAAAACTATAGTCACGTTTTATTCTACCACCTAACTATGTTGTCATTTAGACTTTTTTGGCATAAAAAAACAAATAAAAGTTGCCATGTTTTTTTCCAGAGATGTTTATATTCAGTTTTAGACAACAGAATACTAATGTTTTAATCTCATAAGTTAAAAAGTCATTATTTGATAGAATAACCCCTATTTTCAATACTAACAAATGAAAATATATGTTATTCATAACAGTTATCATTTTTTTGGAATAATGTGAAATGTTGAAAAGTTTTATTAAACATTTAAATTATAAAATAAATATGAAAATTTTCTGAATGCCACAGACCCTGTTTATAAATATTGCCAGATTCTATTTATGAATGAATAAATAAATAAATAAATAAATAAATAAAAATAAATAAATAAATAAATAAATAAATAAATGCAGACTAATTTGTATTCGTTTCATTTTCCAACAACGATGTTAAACAAAGTGACTAGATTTTTACATTCAATAATAATACAGTCTGGGTTGGTCTAAAATAAGCATATTATTAATATTTCACAACATATTATTTACAACTTTGTTTAAAAAAAAAACAAAAGTCTATTCAAAAGTGGCTAGTAGATAAAGGCATCCCGAAACATGACTCAAAAGCATAAATACCCATTAAACCCTTAAATCAAGTACTACCAGGCAACCATAAATGAACATATTTATATATTTTTTTACATTGTACCTATATATTTATATATTTGATATTTATTTAGTTTTTGTAAACGTATATATTTATACATTTTTTTGTATACATGTTTTTGACCACATTTTTGTTATTATTGTTAATTTTTTCATTTGCTGGAAATTATAACTGAATTTAGAAATAGTTTTGAAACAAATCTTTGCGTTTAACAAACAACATTAATTATGTAGGCTAATGCATGTCTTTAGCTTTTGCGCCCTGTGCTTTAGACTTTGCACCTAGATCATTAAAATAGAGTCCTTTGTTTCAAACAAAAATAAAATCTTAATTAGAGCCTATTTAAAAGCAGAGTTAAATGTCTAGCTGATAATGTCTAGCTGATATCAGCATCCCAATCCCAATGATTCAAAAGCATAAATACACATTAAACATCAAGTACTACCAGCAACCATTAATGAATATACACTAAAAAAAATGACGTTTGCTGTTTGTTTAAACTACTTATTTAAAATGAGCTGAAACAACACAATTTTTTTAGATGTTTTTGGGACAAAGTAATTGTTTTATGTTCAGTCTACTTGAATGTAAAAAAAAACAATTGAGTTAACTTAATCAATTTGTATTGGGACAGCATGAAGGAATTGTGTGGAATCCAGTATTTTTGTGTGTGTGTGTGCACAGAAAACAATTATGAGTGCCACATAATCGATTTGTGTTTGGACAACATAAAGGAATGAAGTTAAATTAGTAGTGTTTACAAATTTAATTAGATTGAACATAAAACAATTAAGTTGTCCCAAAAACACCTCAAGAATTGTGTTGTTTCAACTCATTTTAAATACAGTAACTAGTTAGAACAAACAACAAATGCAATTTCTTTGAGTGTATTCATATATTTTTATGACACACTACTGTTAGTAAAGACAAAACCCAAATTGGTTCTCTTATAAGAAACAATTTCCTTTCAAAAACAAACTGTGATCGCAGCCGCTCCCCCGGTTCACCTCTCCCCTGGAATAAGCCAGCGAAATTGGCATTAGCGGCCTTTGATTCTACACTATCAAGCTACCAACACATCGCCTTTCCTCCCTCCAGAAGCTCATCATCAAAATCCTGCAGCGAGCCGAGTGCCTCCCACAGCATACAGCCACTTATCAGCCTTTATTTGTCAGACCTCGCTTTTAAAAGAGCCATCATTAGAGCGTACAGCATTGCTTGGTTAAGAGACTACAAGAAGGAGACCAAAGAGCGGGTTTTTGTTGCGCCTCGAAGAAAAAAAAAAGACATCAAAAAAGGTATGTCGCGTTGCATTATGGGTAGGGGTAATGACCAATTATGACACACTTACCGGGGAAGATGAACTGCTGCTTGTATTTGTAGAAATGAGATGCTGAAAGGAGGCACAGGAGAGAAGCAGTGAGAATTCAATCAAATTCAACAAAGCCCACAAGATTATTGGTCGGTGTTATTGCTCTGCGAGAAAACAAAAAAATCTCCAGTTTATCGCAAACAGGAATGCAAAAGGGAGAGTTTTAGGAGTTTTGAAAACTGTGAATCCTTTGCTAATTTAAATCTGGAATTTACATGGCCTGAATAGACAGCAATTAGTTCAAAATTCAGCTGTGGAGCTTCTGACATGAACTCATAAGCAAGAAAAGTCAGAATTATTAACCCTACTGAATTATTAGCCCCCTGTATATTTTTTCCCCCCAATTTCTATTTAACGGAGAGAAGATTCACATTATCATTTTGTTTTATTATTATTTTAAAAACTATTTTAAAGACCAGAATCACAATATCAACTTCATATAAAAGCCACAGGGTTGTTTGTTTGGCTGCTTCACCTAGTTAATTTTTATTTATTTATTTACTCCTTCATTCCATCAATCATTTATATTTTTTATGTTCGGTGACAGAATTCTACAAGTGCACTGAAGTCAGGTTGAAATGTGGGGTGGATATGCAATGATCATCACTGAGAAAGGATCTGTATCTGGATTAGTTAAATCAGCGGTTCCCAACAGGGGGGTCCCTTATACACTTTAAGCTGTATAGAAGTGTCTTTAAAAATATCTAGTCAAATATTATTTACTGTCATCATGACAAAGATAAAATAAATCAGTTATTAAAACTTTTATGTTTATAAATGTATTGAGCAAATCTGCTCTCTGTTAAACAGAAATTGGGGAAAAAAATAAACAGGGGGGCCAATAATTCATGGGGGCTAATAATTCTTTCAGGACTCAGGTATGATATTAGGTGTATGTTTTTGAGCTGGCACCTGTCAGGTTGGACTGTTTCTGCTGCCTGGCGCTCTGTGGTGAAGGATGGAGAGGAGATGGAGGAGTGGCGCTGGGCGGCAGAGGAGGAGCAGGAGATGACGGGGTGGACGAGGTGGTGGACGAAGGGTTACTGCTGGAGTCCGGTTGATACGGCACAGGAATGTGGTCCTGAAACAGAGAGAAGGGCATTTTTTGAAATCGCATAAGAAAACACTCCTCGCTCCCTGCTCATTACAGACGCGGTCAGACATCAGTAAACCCAACTGCATTCTCACGCTCGGTTAAAGATTAATCAAAAAGCAGAGCCGATGTCCCATGGGCTGAAAACTGGACAGCCGGGCTACGTTTGAAAAGCTGCCCGACTTCATATTAGAAAGAGGAAGGCATCAACAGCCAGCAGTGCTGTCAGAGAACATCACGAGCGCCGCATTTATTTGATAAGACAACAGGAAATAAAAAAAGACATGACACAATGGAATGGCAGTGCGTAAATGGCTTTTGAATGCTATTTCTGGCGTAGTGTCACAACATTTATGCATTCGGCAGATGCTTTTATCTGAAGCGACTTACATTGCGTTTATTTATCAGTTCTTGCTTTCCCTGAGAATCGAACGCAAAACCTAGGCTAAAATGCTCGTGAGATTGAGGGGATTTTGAAGAAAAAATAATGTGAAATTAAGTTATTACAAATTATTCGCCCTCATGTTAATAGTCTTTTTCTTTTTCAAATATTTCCTAAATTATGTTTAACAGAGCAAGAAATCTTTCACAGTATTTCCAATAATATTTTTTCTTCTGGAGAAAGTCTTATTTGTTTAATTTCGGCTAGAATAAAAGCAGTTTCTTTTATTTTTGTGTCGCATCGCGTCACGTTATGGTTGACCGACACTGAACCGGGGAACCAATAAAACAACAACATGCCCAATAGATGAATAAACGTCACCATATTTCGAAAGATCATGCACCCATTGGCTAAATTCCCAATCAGTTAAGCTAGAAAGTAAGCTACTGGCTAAAAGTAGCTTACAGATATGCATATGCAGAACGTCAAAACCCTCGACTGCTTTGTTTAGATTTTAGTAACTGTAACTTTGACTTTTTATTCAGTTCGTGGTCTCATTTTATTTGTAACACTGTAAGCTGTGATATTGTCCTGCTTTTTACTACAAAGATGCCGTTTTTGACCATAAGTTACATAGAAAACAATAGGTCATTTTTACTACTAACATTCCATGACTTTTCCAAGATTTTTCCAGAACTTTCAAGTACATTTTCATGACGTAATGTTTCATGTAATATCTACATATACATGGTAAATAATAAAAAAAACAATGATTTTCAAATTTATTACAGCATATCAAAGAACACGCAACTATCTAATTTGTTTACTTTTTTTTTTTATGTATGTAAAACTGATTTTGATAATGCTTACACAGCACTAACAATGTGGGAGCAAGTTTTTGGCCAAGGACAGAAAGTAAGTAAAGACAACTAACCTATATTGAAGTTAGGGCTGCACAATGTATCGTTTCAGCATTGATATCGCAATGTGTGCATCCGCATTAGTCACATTGCAGGGTATGCAATGTTGGGCATATAGTTTAAACAAAAAGTTCAATCATAATGGAGTAAATGTTTATCATCTGCATGCATTTTTAAAGAGATAGTTCACCCAAAAATTACTAACCATTTTCATTACACCCTTCACTTTTTTAAAAAAAAAATGAAAGCAAAAGAATATGATTGAATAACTCCTATTGTATTGAAACAAGTGGAGGGTGAGTAAATAGTGAGTACATTTTAATCTTTGAGTGAACTGTCCCTTTAAGGCCTGTGACTGTGTGAATGTTTCAATATTTCACATTTTAAAACATCCAGCCACAAGAAATTTTTTGTAACTTTAATAAAGATTAAATAATATACAATGACGACTATGCAGTGATGATTATTCAATATCTGTACCTGAATAGTGAATACCTGAAAACTATAATTCACTTTTATATTTACTATATTTTATTTATCTACCCTTGTAATTTATTTGTTATATATTATTCGAGATTTACTCTTCTACAAAATCCCCCCAATCAATCCAAATAAACCTGTTAAATCATCTGGTGAAATTGTTTTCACATCGCAATATATCACAGAGATACAAAATATGGTAATGTCAGACTTTTCCAATATCGCGCAGCCCTAATTCAATACAGATATTTGTTAAACTAATTTCCATGACTTTTCCAAAACTTTGTGGGTTTTTCTGTTTTTCCAAAACTTTTTCAGGCCTGGAAAATGCCATGTCAAAATTCCATGGTTTTCCATGACCGTATGTACCTTGTAAATGTGTTTGCTGGGAGAGTGTTCTGAGGACTCTTATCTTTTTCAAATAAACTGTGATGAACAGCAATGAATGCGTGTGTGTCTTGATATTACGATGATATGTACTCCATATCTAATAAGCGTTTTCTGTACAACTTGTACAAATTTAGCTAATATATTCTCTATAAGCTTCCATAAACTGCATGATGTGTTTACTTGTGTTATCCTTATTGCCAGTAAGGGGGCAAACACTTTTTCACACTATTATACAGTACATATAAAACACTTATCGCAAGTAATGTTTCTAAATTAATGTTTTTATTTTGCTTTAATGTCAAAATATGGCTTTCAACATCATTCACTGTAACAGATATGTTTGGTAAATGAAATAACACTTTTTTTTCAACCATCTAAGACAGGGGGGTCCAAACTCGGTCCTGGAGGGCCGGTGTACTGCATAGTTTGGCTTTAACTTCCTTCAACACGCCGGCCAGGAAGTTTCTAGTATAGCTAGAAAGAGCTTGATTAGCTGGCTCAGGTGTGTTTAATTGAGGCTAGAACTAAAATATGCAAGACACCGGCCCTCCAGGGCAAAGTTTGGACACCCCTGATCTAAGAATATAAGCTATCACAGCTAACTCTATTATATTTAAAATTAATAAAATATAGCGTCAAAGTATAAAGATTTAAAATGAAAAGGTTCCATGTTCTGTAAAATGTTGTTAAATAAAACATCAATGCCAACAACTACACTTTTTTAATAGCATAACGGCCCTTTTTTTAAAAAGCTACCCAGTTACTTTTAACCAACTGGTCATGAGAGGACTTTTAGTGGCTGAATGAAGTCACTTCAGTTCACACGGAAGTTTTAGCAGCATTAATGCCACAGAGAGTGAGAGAAAGAGAGAGAGAGAGAGAGAGAGAGAGAGAGAGAGAGAGAGAGAGTACGTGTTCTTGCATTTAAAAGATGCACAACAGAACTGAACACACACATCTTCAGACACATTATTAAATGTAGACTTGACATGTTGTCTAAAAAATGTCGCACTAATCACACCATGCCTCCATGCTAATAAACAATAAAAAATTTAAGAAGATTGTTTGATCTTGGTCTGAAATAAACTGATTTGCATGGCAAGACAAAAGCTACAAGTAAAGCTAAAAAGGTACAGGAAGGTTGTTTGGTCTTGGTCTGCAAAAAATTGTATTACAAAGGGGTCATGAACTGCCTTTTTAATGATTTTGTACCGTTCTCCGAGCTCCACTTAGACTGTTATTAAGCTTTTTATATGAAAAAGTATACTTTAGAAGTAATAATTTCTTTCCTGTTGTGAGCCCCCTCACCAGCACACACCATTTTAATGAAGTGGCAGATTGCATACTCGTATGTAAACCCTGCCTGTGTATGACTAGCTATTTGTTTGCATATTGCAGCGATTCATTTGTGCTGTTCAATTCCTGTCAGCTTTGACCCAGCGATTCATTTGTGCTATTCAATTCCTGTCAGTTTTGTCCCAGCGATTCATTTGTGACATTCAATTCTTGTCAGTTTTGACCCAGTGATTCATTTGTGTCGTTCAATTCCTGTCAGTTTCGACTCAGCGATTCATTTGTGAAGTTCAATTCCTTTCAGTTTTGACTCAACGATTCATTTGTGCTGTCCAATTCTTGTCAGTTTTGACTTAGTGATTAATTTGTGCTATTCGTTACTCCATAGAGAGAATTATCAGTAATCACTTAAATCACTTAATCACTTAAAGTTTGGTCCGTTCTAATCTATTGTATAACTTCAAGAACTGTACCAGTTGTTTTTGCTTCTTTTATGTAATGTTTGGTGTTTGGATTCATTTTTGAAGCTTGGAATGCCATTCATTTGTGTTACATAGTACATCACAGAAGTCAAAAATATTTAGTTACTAAACCTGAGTAAGCTAAAAAACATGTGACACTGGACCACGACGTTGCATGGGTATATTTTTCACAATATTCAAAAGTGCATTGTGTGAATTGAAAAAAAATTAGTAATTGGATTTACAAAATTTTTTTAGGGTACGTTGTAGCAAACAATTTACATGGTCTGAACTTAAACAAACAAATTATCAAGATGACCAGTGATCCAGGCTTGATAAACAATCACTTTCACTCGGACTACAATGCTGTCACCATATGAACTACAGATCCTGTCATGCACCTCACTCGCACCTGTTCCTGTTCACCTTTGATCACACACACAGAGCTGGAAGCTCATGATGGACTTATCATATGGACCTTATAAACAGCACACACACAAACTTTGCTGTTCTTGTTTTAGTACACAACGAAGCGTTTTCCTTGTTTTGACTTTGTGTCGAAACATCAGTTTCACGTCAGCCATCCCTATAGCCTCCTGGATCACTCTCTTTGCTTGTGTAATGATCATGTTCCATGAAGATATTTAGTAAATTAAAACTATAAATATATTGAAACTGAATTCTTGATTACCAATATGGAATGCTAAGGACATTTGGACAATGTTTCGGTCCAGTATTTATTTATTAATTTATTTATTTATTCATTTATTTATTTATTTGTTTATTATTATTATTATTATTATTATTATTATTATTATTATTATTGTTGTTGTTGTTGTTGTTGTTGTTACTGTTATTATTATTGCGTTGTTGTTGTTGTTTGGAAACAATGTTTCCTTGATATTATTGGTATTTCTTTTACTTTGAGACTAACTCTGCCTTGCACCTGGAGATAATTTCGCATGGTCAGCTTTATAAGCGGATGCGGAATGTGCTTCGTGTGGCTCTTTGTTTCCACAGCGTTTCTGGGTGATCCTCCTGTTTTGCTCTGTCGCAAGCTGAGGAGCCATGTTGGGTGTTGTTGCCGTTTGTTCCCAGTCTGTGTTAATCTGTATTATGTCATGTTTGTTTCATTCATTTTCTTTTCAGCTTAGTCGCTTTATTAATCAGGGGTCGCCACAGCGGAATAAATCGCTAACTTATCCAGCACATGTTTTATGCAGCAACCCAACACTGGGAAACACCTATGCACTCCTGCATTCACACACATACACTATGGCCGATTTAGCTTATTCAATTCACCTATATCGCATATGTTTGGACTGTCGGGGAAACCGGAGCACCCGGAAACCCACACCAACATGGGGAGAACACCAAACTCCACACAGAAATGCCTTGTTTGTTTCTTTTATTATTTTTGATTGAGTAAAAATTGTCGTTAACTTAATTATATATTTTTCTGTTTCCATTATAGTTTTCTTCGGGAAAAAAATGCATTCTGTCTCGAAATAAATAGAGAATTGACTTTGAGTTGTGTGTGTCCTTTTTAGGTTGCTGACTCCTGCATAGACGAGCATTACAAAACAGGGTTCATAATAACAATTTTAAAGGCGATTTTATTTAAACCCTTAGATTTCAGATTTTCAAATAATCGTTTCTTAGCCAAATATTGTCCAATCTTAATAAAAAACCATATATTAATGGAAATCTTATTTCATGTTTTCAGCTTTCAGATAATGCATCATCAATTTCCAAAGAATGTTACATTTATGACTGGTTTTGTGGTCCACATTCACAAAAACATTATTAATTTCTTTATACAGCATGTGTTTTGCAATCTGTAGTTAAATCCATTTTAAAAGTAACCTTCCTGGCCCTGCGTGTTTACCAATAAACAAAAAAGTGTGTGCCAAAAAAAAAGAGAGAAATGTTGTTTGGACTTCGCATGCATGCCAAGTTATTTCCATAAAAAGCAAAAGCACACAGGAAGGACCTGCAGCACCAATCTGCCCGATTGTAATAATGTTGACAGTGTAACCGGGCTGAGGTGTGTTTGCTCTGTGTAACTCATCTTACCTTGTTGATTTTGTTGGTCTTGGGGAGCGTCTGGCTGATGTGCAGGTCTGAGTACCTGAGGGGGTTGTTGATGTCACACGGCACCGACTCGGTCCTGACCAGCTGACGGGCTGAGAGAGAAACAGCAGAGTATCCACGGTAACGGGAGCCAGTTGTCACGGAAACAGGACAACTCAGAAAAGTCTTGTCACATTTTAATGGAGGAGCCACTAAACCATGTATTATGTACAGTATATGTGAGAAGTAGCACATGTATGACATGTATGGAAATTCAACAGCAGGGCATATCAAATATAGTTGTTTTTTTCCAGCATAGAAAACTATATATATATAGATCAATTTATATATAGATCAGTTCAAGATTGAAAGCAAGAATCTAGTAATTAGGGGTGTAATATACATTGTTATACTGAGATACCACAGTATAAATATACAACAATATGCATCAGTGATTTGTTATATGATGGCGCAGTGGGTAGCACGATCGCCTCACAGCAAGAAGGTTGCTGGTTCAAGCCCCAGTTGGGTCAGTTGGCATTTTTGTGTGGAGTTTGTATGTTTTTACTGTGTTGGCGTGGGTTTCCTCCGGGTGCTCTGGTTTCCCCCCCAGTCCAATGACATGCGCTAGAGGTGAACTTAAACTAAATTGGCTGTAGTGTATGTGTGTGAATGTGAGAGTGTACCCAGTTTTGGGTTGTGGCTGTAAGGGCATCCGCTGAGTAAAACATATGCTGAATATGTTGGCTGTGGTCACCCCTGATTAATAAAGGGACTAAGCCGAAAAGAAAATGAATGAATGAATATTGCTGTTTTCAACTAGTATTTGATCAGATAAATGTAGACTCTTATCTTAAGAGCATATTCAGACCTGTGCTTTCCTTTCTGCAGTGCAAAAATGCTTCAGTCGGCACCCAACCTAAATAAAATAAGAATCTAATATTTCATTCATTCATTTTTCTTCGCCTTAGTCCCTTATTTATCAGGGGTCGCCACAGCGGAATGAACCACCAACTATTGCAGCAAATGTTTTCCGCAGTGGATGCCCTTCCAGCTGCAACCCAGTACTGGGAAACACCCACACACTCACATTCTCTCTCTCTCTCACACACACACACACACACACACACACACACACACTCATACACTACAGCCAATTTTGTTTACCCAATTCACCTATAGCGCAAGTCTTTGGACTGTGAGGGAAACTGGAACACCCGGAGAAAACCCACGGGGAGAACTCCACACAGAAACGCCAACTGGCCCAGCTGGGACTCGAACCAGTGACCTTCTTGCTGCGAGGTGACAGTGCTAACCACTGAATCACCGTGCCACCCCAAAAATGTTAATACAATATTACAATCCTCCCCAAATACAAAATGTAAGGTATAAAACAGAAAATAATGTTTAAGGAGCAACAAACCTTCTTCCTTACCTTGCGACGTTCCTTGATCTGTGATATCACAAACGAGGTAAACAAAGCGGTGAAAACAGAAAAAAGAGAAAGCGAAACTAAGACTGAAGGAGATTCATAATGCTTGACAGAGAACAGGACAAATCATTTAGCACATTAACACAAAAGGAATGTGAAGCTATAACAATGCCAGTCTTTTGAATAGTTCCACAATTCTTCCAATTACATGCATTCATGCATTCGTAAACCAATTTTCGTAAACGTCTGCAATTAAATGTTAAATAAATTGAATATAAAGGCATTACAAAGCTGAAAACTATAAAAACACTGCAGTTTCTGAAATTAGATTTAACTCATATTTAATGGTGTCATGATCACCAGCGATTAAGCATTTGCAGATCGCTGGAAAACTACAAATATGCCACTTTAATGAACTACAGATCCCATCATGCACTTCACTTAGACACATGGCCCAGATTCCCCCTGATTGCAAACACATACAGCTGAAGCTGTTCAGGACTTACAGTAACCAAGACTGGCTGCATCCAAAATCGTCTGCTACTCAGTAGATGAGTTAAATTTACTGCATTTAAATGTAAATATACTACTCGATCGTTAGAAAAGTACATTCTATACAGTATGAATGTCAGTGGTATGAATGTAACTCGGACATACTACATCTGCTAATTTGTCATCGTCACATAACCTACCCGCATGACTTTCTCATGACTTCATGACTTCTCTCACGGTGCTTCATGGGATAGCGTAGCATCCATCCGATGCGCACTACAGAATCTCGCTGAAAGTAGTAGGTTATCCGGGTACTTCTCGCATACTGTTTTTCAAATTCTATGAATTAGGACATACTACTCGTCTCGCATACTGTTTTTAGTGTACTATATAGTATGGAAGTATGCGATTTAGGACGCAGCTAATGTGCAGGGATGGCTGACATGGAACTGATACAGTGTTGAGATCCCGAAGCACAACGTTTAGAAACACTGCACCGAATCCAAAACACTCAGGGGTGCGTTTACGAAAACCATCGTTAGCTAACTAAGGTCAAAAGTTCCATCGTGCCGTTTCCCTAATTCATCGTTCCAACGAACATTCACAAACTGCATCGCAAACTTGTAACTACACCTGTAGAGCTGTAGTTAGAAGCATAGTTCCTGGCTGTGTTCTATTCCTAGTTATCCCCCTATGCCCTATTCCTTTCGAACGTACCAATATATAAACTTGGAACGCATTAAAAAAAGCATTAAATTCATCTCTTGGTGTAATTTGCTTTCAAATATTTTTTACAGTTCAGTTTTAGCAATCTTCATATTGACAATTGCGTTCCCTTTGTAGTGCACTTTGAAAACAATAAATGCCATTTTGAACACAGTCGTGGCTCATAATGAAAGCTATAGGTGACCTATTGTTTAAAAGCGGAATATATGTTACGTCTCCAAAGATTGTGAAAACAAAAATATATAAACGTTAATGGTTTTAATTTATAGAAGGTTATTCATTAAGAAATGTAGCCAAAAACGTGTCAGATTGTAAAAGTAGACTTTTACAATAAATAAAACAAATAAAAATAAATAAACAATATTAATAGTAAAAATTAAATATTGTATTAATAGTAATATTAATAATAATAATATTAATAATAATAATAATAATTACTATTATTATTATTATTATTATTAAGTAGGATTTTTTACATTTCTTAATCAATAGCCTACTGTAAATTACAACCATTAATGATTTATATGATTTTTTATGACATTAAAATACGTGCTAGCTAGTTTATGCTTTAGAATAGAATATGGAATATTCTCAATAATATTTGTAAATGAAACATAGGCCCTATATGTGCCTTTTTCATTTATTTCATTTGATATGTAAAACTAGTGCATGTTTTTAACAAAACTAATATTATTTTTTTAATGCGTGTGCGTGTAAAACAAAATAATTTGCACAAAAAAATTATGGGTTTTTTCCTCTAAAGAAGTTGTTACCACCCCGAGCATCATTATGGACATTTTATGTTATAACTAACGCGGTTCAAACAATGGATCTGCAACAAAGCAACTATGGTTTTGGCAAACACTCATCACTACATCGTTCTTTTCCCAAACTATGCATCGTACTATGATATTTCAGCTATGAGTTATGTCGTTTTTTGGGAAACGCATTCCAGGTGAAGTGATTAAAGTGTTTCAAAACACCAGGTCATCTGACGATTCAAAGCATCAGTCATTTCAGAAGCATTTCGAGACAGTTTAACTGACAGAGTCAGAAAAAAAAAATCTAATTCATGTAGCCTAGTGGACTGTGCTGCAAATGTCCCAAGTTCAAATCCTGACTTGTACAAATACTCTGAAATTATGACTTGATGTATTTTAATAATGTTACATTTGTATGACCAAAACAACATATTTATTCACAAAGTGTTCATTCGGATGTCAGACCAATGTTAAAACAAAACATGTTACAAGAACAGAGCATTTAAAAAACAACATCTATAGCTGCATCAGTCTGGATTCGAACCCATTATCCTGCATGCTAGTCAGGAATTTTCACTGCTTCACTAAATCACGTGAAACCTCAGCTCTACAACGTGGAGTTTAATACCCAAGTTTGCTTAACTGTTTCTTTGCTTAAGCTGTTCCAGAGCAATACATAAAAATGACCGCTAGGTGTCGCTGTAGAGATGTTTCGAAGCTTCATCACATTTGCTTCGACTGTTTCAGTGTTTCACAAAGCTTCGCTTTGTCCTTCACTACTACTGTATGTGTTTGCAATCTGGGAATCTGGGCCAGGTGTGTGAGTGAAGTGCACGATGGGAGCTGTATTTCATTAAAGTGGTAGTTCTCCAGCGATCTGCAAATGCTAGATTGATGGTGATCATGACAAATGGCATGCCTTGTGTGGTACTTTAAACATATATTGATTGAAAAAAGTAAAGAAAAGATAAAAGTTTCAATACCTCTGAATGGTTCCCTACCTCCTCTATGGTATATGAGTAAATGACAGGGAGGCGCTTCTTTGGTGCATTTGTTGTGGCACTTCAATCTGACAAAAAAAGCAAGCATGACAGAAATGTTTATTCGTTTTCTCTCATGAAAGTGAAATCAATGAATATTCAAAAACAAGCAGCTTAAATATGCAGCCATTATTTTGAGGGTGTCAAAAGCCAGCAAGTATCTTAGTAACAAGATGCCACAGTCAAGGGTGGTAGAGTGGAAACTATTAGGCAGGTAATTTATTCAAATAATCTTTTAATGATAATGATAATTATGCTCAATTTGAATGTTCAGACGCTACTGCGGGCACAAAGTGTCTAGTGCTGAATCCTAAAGAGGCTGTGATACAAACAAAATCCTCAATAAGCGTATTTTACAAAGCTGAAATGATGGACATTTTCATTTTCGGTGTGATCATAAAAAAGACATGATAATAGGTATAGGGAGTGTGTATATATATATATATATATATATGGCATTTATGGTCTAAATGCTGTGTAAAGATTCAGTGTGTGCACTAAAAAAATGTTTTTCTTAATTAGATTTTTTGTCTTGTTTGTCTTGTTTTTAGTGCAAATATCAAGAAATTCGTAAATCAAGAAGCATTTTATAGACAAGCAAATAATATTGTCTTGTTTTAAGAAATAATATGCCAAATTAAGAGAGTTTTTTCTTCTTTTTTTGTCTTTGTGTGTAATTTACAAAAATCGTTAACAGTGTATATTTAACGCCTGGGTTCACTTAAGGAAGGCACTGGGTCTCAGAATTATCAAAACACGTTTATTTATTATATAACACTTACGGAGATGAACACAGGAAGAACATGAAATGAAGACAGACATCGACGTAGTGTATACCGGACAACGGATGAACTGAATACAAAGACTTAAATACACAGGAGGATGATGACAATGATTGAACACAGGGGTGAGACACAGGTGATAGTGATGAACATAATGATGGCGGGATCTAGAACAAAGGAGCACATAGTGAAGGTCACATGAGGAAAACAAACACACGAGGAAGACCGGTTGTGACAGTATAATTGTGCATAATGACAAAAAAGTCAGAATTAAGGATTACTTGACCAGTAGGTCATTGTCTTCAGAAGCACGTTTTGTTGTGCTGGTCTAAAGTTTCTTCACATTCCAATAGTAATGATTAAAGTAAATGATTTAAATGTAATTATATGTATTTTTATATTCTGGGTAAGGCATAAAACAAAAAAATAATAATTCCCATAATTCTGATAAGTAGCCCAAACTGTCTGTCAACAAATGTAGATTTGGGCTTCTGTGCATATCTATTCACACATATCAACCATTAGCGCGTGCACGCCTGCATGTACGTCGCGCGTTCACGTGCGGACAGGGACAGCCACAGTCACGGTCAAATCAAATGCTGAATCAAAACTTTGTAAAATCCTGAATCAATATTGGAATTAGTTTTGCACGCTGAAGGAAAGATGACACCATGGCTGAACTATTTCTGTTAGACAGGTAATGTTCTGTGTTCAAATCTTTCAGTCACGCAGAGCTGATGTAAATTGGGTTGTTATGAATGCCACTGAAATCTACCGGCAAAAGATTGATGTGGCTATTTTCAGTTTCATAAGGTCCTTTTACAGTATCAATAATGTAGATTTTTATTTAGTTTAACAACAAAACATCAGTAAATAGCGCTATTCTGCCTAGCCTGCTTTACTGAGCTGAAGTTGCTTTTATATTCACATTGGTTCATTTCTGAACAATGACAGCCTGTGACGCGCTCCCTAGATTGTTCACCGCTACTCTGAACATTCGCTCTGAAATAGTATCTAAGTATGGCTTAGTAATAAGTGCAATTCCTGCACGCCGCCGGCCAACCACTAACTACATTTCTAACTGGCGAATGACAGGAACTAATGGGTTGTCTGCTGTTATGTCGCAGCACGTGTGTTCGCGATTTCAGGAGGTGTGGCTTTGAAACACAGTCCCTCCCCTGCCGTCCAAAGATAATATGCTAACCGGTTAGCATTTTGGCAGATCATCTACTGCACCTTTAATTACAGTATGTCAACATGTTGAGTTTTTGACTTTCTGACTGGTACACTCCAAAAAATATTTTGCCGCTTGTTCAAACTACTTATTTAAAATGAGCTGATTCAACACAATTCTTGAGTTTTTGGGGGACCACTTAATTTTTTAGCTGCAATCCACTTAAATTTGTAAGTAAGCATAATCAATTCGTGTTGGAACAACATGATTTGTGTGGAACGCAGCATTTTTATACAGTGCATTTAATGTCAAAATTATAAATTTTATGGTAATATGACAATGCAATATTTCCAGATAAAGACATAACATCAAAATTATGACAAAAGTCCTAATTATGACAACAACAAAAAATAGTAGGTGACCTGCCAAAATGCTATGTGTTAGCATAATATCTTTGAAACACAGTCCCTCCCCTGCCGGCCAAAGCCCCACCCCCCCGATATCATGAACACGCACCAAATGACAGTAGACAACCCATCATGTCATTCACTAGTTAGAAAACTTTATAGTACCTTACAATACTACAGTTCCGAATGAAAAACTGTAATATATCCAGCACGTTTTCAGTTACATGCAACATACTTGCATGCTATTTCAGACCGAATATTCAGAATAAAACAATATGGGGAGCGCGTCACAGGCTGTCATTCTTCAAAAATGAACCAACGTGAATATAAAAGCAACTTCAGCTCAGTAAAGCAGGCTAAGCAGAATAGCGCTATTTACTGATGTTTTGTTGTTAAACTAAATAAAAATCTACATTATCGATGCTCTAAATAGCCCTTATGTAACTGAAAATAGTCACATCAATCTTTCACAGGAATACTTCAGTGGCTGAACAACACTTCAGTGCATATAACCCATTCATGAATCAACACAATCTACATCAGCTCCACGAGACTAAAATAGTTTTAAAACACAACATAACCAGTCTAAAAGAAACACTTCAGCCATGGTGTCATCCTTCCTCCAGCGTGTAAAAGTAACTCCAATATTGATTGAGGATTTTAACAAGTTTTGATTCAGCATTTGTTTTTACCGCTCTATCTTTCGTATCCACGTGCGTGCTCAAACGGCGAATCTACATGAACTGGGTGCGCAGATGTACAAATCTACATTTGTTTGGGCTACTTATCTGAATTCTAGGAATTGTCTGCCTGACAAATTTTAATTGGATGATAATTTTTTAGTTTTATGCTTACCCAGAATAGAAAAATACCTATATTGTAAATGCATTAGATTATTAACTTTAATCATGACTATTGGAAAGTGGAGAGACTTTCAACCAGCACAACAAAAAATGTTCCTGTAGACAATCATCTTTCCTGCATCTTTAAGAAAAACAATTGTAACTTTGATATTTCTTGTCATGTCATAAATAGCACATAACAAAAACGGAATAAAAAAACTCAAAAATATTAAATATATAATGAATTGAAAGTGTTATTATGTGGGAAAAAAATATGTTTTTAATAATTTTTAATGGTATAACCATTAATCCCCCTTTATTTTAGTTTAGTTTAATTTAAACTTGTCATAATTTAGACTTTTTTATTTGATTGTTGTCATTAGTTGCCAATGCATTTCAGCACTTACTTGCAGTTTTTGCATTTTAATCCAAACAGCATTCCTTTCCCGCACACAATACACGTCTGCGACATCCAATACTTTGTAGAAAACCTGCAAAATCACAGATAAGAGTCTTCATTCACTACTGAGTCCTTTTGACACACTTCCCCCAGAAAAAAAAAAAGAAAAAATCAAATTTCATCAATTTTTAAAATGCATGAGGCCATATGGGTTTGTTTTGCTTCGCTGTCAAACTATTAGCAGATGGTTGTGACCTTTTGACGAGCACTCCTAAACTCTTCAGTTGAAAGAGCGAATGTGTCACATTTGCCAAATAACCTTTTCAGCGGCGGACAGATATGTGCGAGCGTATGCCCAAAGTAATTCTCAATTCACAGTCATTTAATGGTAATCGAGTATCTCTCAGAATCTCCTTTGCGTTCAACACTTGACAAATACACGAGAGGACAAAGGCCGCACGGATGCATTGCCGATTGTTCATCAGAACGCCACGCAAGGTGCTCTCTTTTTTTCCACCTCCATCTCTTTCTGTTTACCTTTTTTCACCCGTTCTCCACAATGAAAGGGCCATTCAGATCCGCGCCAATAGAGTTCCTGTGAAGGGTCGCTGTGCATTTGCCAATCTATTTCTCTGATCCGAACAGAAGCTGACGGCTAATAGAATATGACTAATGGGCTCTGACAGTGTCAAAGTGTCTTCATTAGATTGAAGCCGTGCCGTCTCATAAAAGTAGAGGCAGGTTTTGGTTACGCAGCTCACATCAGCCGTGGCCATCTCGGTTTTAGAGAGCGCTTCCATTTATTTTCATGCCTGCATTTTGAGACTGTGGCAGATGTCCATCTGTTATGACAAGCAGACATTGATGTACACAGTTTAAGTACCGGCAAGAGCAATAAATATAAAGATTGAGAACTCATATGTTGAGGAAGAGGCGGCACGGAGGCTCAGTGGTTAGCACTGTCGCCTCATAGCAAGAAGGTTTGAGTAACGACTGGGTCAAATGGCATTTCTGTTTGGAGTTTGCATGTTCTCCCCTTGTTGGCGTGGGTTTCCTCTGGGTGCTCCGCTTTCCCCCCACAGTCCAAAGACATACAGTATAGATGAATTGGGTAAACTAAATTGGCCGTAGTGTATGTGTGCGTGTGTAAATGTGAGAGTTTATGGGTGTTTATCAGTACTGGGTTGCAGTTGTAAGGGCATCTGCTTCGTAAAACATATGCCGGAATAGTTGGCAGTTCATTCCGCTGTGGCGACCCCTGATAAATCAGAGACTAAGCCGAAGGAAAATGAATGAATGAATGTTAAGGAAGTGGTGGAGGCTTTTATTTCAGTGTGTTGATGTACTTCAAACAGAAACGGAATATTGAGTTGATATCTTTTTGCACATCATTCCGTGGTGGTAAAATAATGGTAAGAGGGGCGTGGTTAAAATACTGTCAATCAAACTGATGTCATCAGAGAAGGACCGCCATTCCAAACATGAAAGCAAATCGTCAGTCTTTGATTGAAGATTATTAAAACAAACTTGCATTTCAGTTGATTAAATTGCACGGATTGATTGTTCCCCTAATGAATAACTAAAGAAAGGTGAATAAAAAATGTGAACTAGCAAAATAAACATTGTAAATTTTGATTTCACATGCACTTTAATGAATGGGATAAATCGCAACACTTATTGTGGTGGAATAAGCCCTGCTTTCTTAAAAAAGACAAGTCAATCACCAGTTGGAAAAGGAATGGGTCGTATACAGCCTATTTGAATTAAATATAATAATATTGTATAATAAGACCAGGATGCACTCTACGGAGGAGATCGGAGGAGCTCGGCTCCCCTAAATGAGGCAGGGGCTCCTCTGAAAACACGAATTGTAAAATAAATTTTGGGGAGGAGGGGGGAGGGTGACTCAGGGCCAAGGGCCAAGGTACAGTTCGAACATTGAATAGGACCAACCAAATTGTTGCTATTTTCTAATCAATGAACTTTGCTGCTGTACCATGGCTACAGCAGGCACAATCATATTACGCAGCACTGTTAATTATTTCTAAGAATGTTTTACTTTTTTTTTGTGAGATGCTAATGGCCTAATCCAGACGAAGAGATAAGCTTAATAAACTCTAGGGGAGATGTAAAATAAGCCTATTTCCAAATGTTTCTAATTTTAAAGTGTTCCTTTAAAAAAATACCATAAAAAAATGATGGAGCACCAATCAAGGTCCCCAAAATTTTAATTTAAAAGCATAAACAGCCAGAAAAACATTTGTGCCATTGCAAGCTACTGATAATTTCTGTTAAAATATACAGTTATGCACCTGATAGTTAAAATATAGCTTAACGGTTTTGATAGTACTTGTTTTTAGATGCTAATACAGCTGCCCAGCGGTCTCATTTATAAATGTGGCCAACCAAAACAGGAGAGTTATTGTGATTTATAAAACATAAACTGAAATTGACTGGAGAATGTGTGCAGCTATAAGCAGCGGTGTTTCTAGCTTGAATGGCACCCAGGGCTAACGACCCCATATACCTGCCACCCCCCCCCCCCCCCCCCCCCCAAAAAAATATTTAAAAATTTAAATATGACGATTATATAGAATACAAAAAATATGTTTTATAGAATTATCTGTTGTCTTATGGCTGGTTTCTACTTCTTCATCGAATGATCGACATGACCCATGGCGCCTGCCTTGCACACAGCCGTGCATTTATACTTCTGTTTGTGTTGCTCTGCAATAATACTTCCAAAACACTAGCTGGCAGTGATGTTTTTATGTTTCTCTGTGTTGTTTCTTCGTGGGTGTTTTGTTTTTTCTGAACGCTACCTTACTGTACAAGTAGCTAAAACTCACTCATTCAGTGATGGGAACAGGCGGACGTCTAACAACTTTAATCATAAGGTAAACACAAAACACTTGTAAACACTCGCTCCATCGGGCTCGCTGCTCTCAGCACCACCAACACTCGTCACAGCTACCAACCCAACCAATCACAGAGCTTGTAGTTACATTTTTTAAAGGTTGATTTATACTTCTGTGTCAAGTGCACACGTATGGTCTGGTGCAGCCTTCGTGCAGTCGTCATGGCTGACGCCGACGCTCCTCACATGTAAAAAATTTAACTACACATCGCAACGATGCATAGCGCAAACTCTGTGATTGGTCGGCTTGTACCGGTGACGAGTGTGGGTGGTGCTGAGAGCAGCAAGCCAGATGGAGTGAGTGTTTACAAGTGTCTGAAAGAGCTCCAGATGGAAACTTTTGTTTTGTGTTTACCTTATGATTAAAGTTGTTGCACGTCTGCCAGTTCCCGACTCTGAATGTGTGAGTTTAAGCTACTTGTAGTGTTAAGGAAAAAACAAAATACCCGCGAAAAAAACTGGACAGTAACGAAGAAACTGCCAGTAGCGTTTCGTAACACAACACAAACACAAACAGCAAACAGAAGTATAAATGCACAACAACGTGCAAGGCAGGCACTAAGGCTCACGTCGAACACTCGATCGCAGAAGTACAAATCAGAAAGAGATGAGCCACGGCAA
>NC_079439.1:12854172-12864172 GCF_903798145.1 Danio aesculapii
TTTTTCATTTTTTTCTTAATTGAAGCTCCTAATAATTTTTAGTAAATTTTTTTTTAAAGATTTATTTTTGGTCCTATTAGATAGGACAGTATTCAGACAGTAAGCGACGTTGGAGAGAGTGAGAGAGAGGGGGGGTAGGGTAGGGAAATGTCCTCGAGTCGGGATTCGAACTCAGGACGCCCTGACGTGCTACTGCACCATATGTGCTAACCACTAAGCTATTGCACTGACAATTTTTAGTAAATTTTAATACATTTAAATTCATTCATTTTCCTTCGGCTTAATCCCTTTATTTATGAGGGGTCGCCACAGCGGAATGAACCGCCAACTTATCCAGCAAATGTTTTACACAGCGGATGCCCTTCCAGCTGCAATCCAGCACTGGAAAACATCCATATACACTCACACACTACGGCCAGTTTAGTTTATTCAATTCACCTATAGCGCATGTGTTTGGAATGTGGGGGACATCGGAGCACCAGCCGGGACTCGAACTAGCTACCTCTTGCTGTGAGGCGACAGTGCCAACCACTGAGCCACCATGTCGCCCTATTTAAGTACATTAATACTTTAAACTGATGTCTATGTCCTATTTGACTCTGTGAATTAGTGATCAATGTATTAATATTTTTAAAAATATACACTTACATTCATGCAAGAAGGTGGGTTTCTCCAAAAGTGACTTACAATGATTTTGGATTGATTGATTTATCAAATTATTTATTCGCATTATTATTTTTTGATAATGTTTTTATAGAAAGTGTCTTTTTTGAAAGAATATTTTAGCAAATATTTCATCTAATAAAATGTCATCATTTCACACAAATGTATTTTACACCACAGACTCCTATCAACTTCAACACATTATTTCTTTCAGCAAATTATTATTTTTCTGTCTTTATTTAGACAGAGAATGGTCAGACAGGCAACGGTCAAACACAGGAGCAAACAGTAACATGCAGAGTAATCCAAAAGAACAGTCAAGTCACAGGTGAAGAGATCGGTTCAGGCAGCTAACAGCAAAAATCAATAAACAAGGTGAAGGTCTGGAACAAGGCACAGAAAAAAAAGGCAAGGTAACCGTGCCGTAATGCTACAGGGTAAACAAGACTGAGCACTAAAGTCTGCATCTATGCTGTATTTAAAGTTCATGTAATCAGTTCTCCCAGCCGTGTGTGTAATCAGCAGAAAACTGGAACAGGTGTGTGTGATTTATAGTCCATATGATGACGGGATTGTAGTTTGAGTGAAAGTTCTGCAGTAGCTAGATTGCTGATGACTGTAACAGGTCCAGCCTTGACTCGAACCAGCGACCTTCTTGATGTGAGGCGAGAGTGCTAACCACTGATCCACTGTGCCGCCATTAATAATTTTCATTCTTTAAAAATAATGGGCTCTATTTTAACGATCTAGGTGCAAAGTCCAAAGCGAGGGCAAAAGTATTAAGGACGTGTCAGAATCCACTTTTTCTATTTTAAGGATGGAAAAATACACTCTGCGCTGCGCCCTATGGTCTAACAGGGTTGAGCTTATTCTCTTAATGAGTTATATGTGTGTTTTGAGAATAAACTAATCAGAGTCTCATCTGCCATTCCCTTTAAGAGTCAGTTGCGTCGCTCCATAGGGCATTTGCTATTCACATGGGGGACTCTGTCAGTGGAATAACTGAATGCTTCACTAGCGACAAGAGTTAAACAGACCATCTGTGGCTCGAGAATGAGCCTCCTCATTCTTTATCTCACTTTCACTCTCTTTTGTGGATATGGAAACGTGTTGTACGCACAGACATCCATTAGCCTACAAAATTTATTTAATTTGTTAAGCGCAAAGATTTGTCCAGCAAATGAATAAATAAACAATAATAACGAAGTGTGGTCCAGTTATATCCAAACACACATGCTATGCCCAAATGGTCCAAAACCTATAATAATATAATATAATGTATATAATATAATAATAATAACAACATTATACAAAAGCTAATTTTCATGAATAAACTGAAAAAGCCCCCCGAGATGATGTAGGCATGGAGGCAGTGGTTTTTATATTTATGTAGAAAATAATAATTTTTGTAACATTTTATTCCTTTAATTCTTTTTCATTTGTAAATATATTTGCGTATTGCTGTACATCCTGTGTGTATTAAGCAATTTGTAAGCAGGTTAACAACTAACGCGCTCTGCGCTGGACTTTAGACCTGCTCTCAGCTGGTCTACTGTGCAGTCTATTTTAGTTCCTCAAAATAGCAATGCGCCAACAATGCGCCTTAACATGCCTCTTATCTAGACCGAAACACCCATGAGTCCACAAAGTGGCACAAATGAATTTGCTATTTAAACAACGTGGTGGAAAACGGGAAAATTATGGTCTGAAAATAGCAACATGTCATAGAAACACATCTTGTGCCTTATTGCGCCGGGTGTATGATCATACACATCCAATCCAACAAGCCAATCAATCCAACATGAAAATCTAATGAAATACCACAAGCTTTGTTTCCATCCAAAGCTGCAAATTTAACTTAAACCAAAAAAATTGCCATATTGCATGAATGATCAGAAAATAAAGCCCAAAACCAAACTCTCACTTCATGAGAAACTTTATCAGTTATAATAAGAACTGAAGTTGCTTCAACAGAGAATTGCTCTTTTTTCCTGCATAATAAATTATGACACTCAATAACAAATGCTGTCATATTATCAGATGTCTCATATTTGGAAGCGCAATCTTGTTAGACAGTTGGCTGAGATATTTAATAATAAAAGATGGTGTGAATTGAGATCAATCTGCTGTTGTTTTTGGGTTATTTTTTTAATTTCCCAGCAGGCACCTTGATCAGGGTGCTAGCTACGGGGAAGCTAGGGGAGCTCAGTTCACCTAAATAAGGCAAGGGCTTCCCTAAAAACATGATTTGTGAAATTTTGGGGTCTCAAAAAATATTGACAATGTGTTATTTAGATGTGCGGTTTCAGTATTTTGTAATGTGATCATAGATTATTGTGTGTAAAAGTGCAAAAATATCATTCATTCATGCATGATGGTAATTTACACCTCACAAAAAATAACTAGACATTCTTGTCATGAGCATCAAGGTGTGGGGGTGCTGAGGAACAAAGTCCAGTCATGTCAAAGACTGACAGCCAGATGCTTTCATATGGACGTTGAGACAATGCTTATTCATTTTCCCAAACAAATGATGTGACGTTGTGTTTTGTTTTATTTAGTTCATGCAATGTTCTTTTTTTTAAACACCATGACATTGCTGTAAACATGTTGGACAAGTAAGCGAAAAGCAGGTAAACTTGACAAAACGGAACCCCTTTCAATGGTGTTTCTTTAATTTTTTTGAATTCGTGAATATGTTTTACCAGAGTGAAAAGTGAGAACCCATGACATTCCATAGGCCTATGTGAAATAAAAAAGCTGCCCTTAGTGCCATCATGTTGAACATATAGAGCGAATAGAAAAATAATAGAATTGATGGGAAAACAAATGCTTTTTTTGCGAGAAAGTAAACCAAAACTATCGTTCCCCCCAACCCCGTTAGAAAAAAAGTGGGCTCCCCAAAGGCCACGGTATAGTTCGAACACTGACCTTGATGTCAAAAACATGTTCAAAAAAAGCTAATCAATTTGATGTCAAAACCTTGACGTCCATTTGACATCCACAAATTGATGTCCTTTTGACCACCAAAATAATAACAGAAAAAAGAATAATAATAATAATAATAATAATAATAATAATAATAATAATAATAATGGCGTTTCATTCAGCTGTGGGGACTCCTAATAAATCAGGAACTATGCTGAAAGAAAATGAATGAATGAATGAATAATAATAATAATATTAATTCATTTCATTTAGAAATGTTGACTTTCTATACACACAAGGCCAAAAAACAATTAATTAAATGTCGTTTCAAATACATGAAAGATGAAAAAGTTATAAATACAAACACATCTTAAATTTAAAATGACATAATAAAAAATAACCACAAGAAATCCTGCTTAAAAAGAGGGCTCTTAAGACTGGACTTTAAAAAGACTTGAAATCACTGCTTCTTAAATCCAAGGCAAGCAAGTTCCATAAAGTACTTTACTTTCAGGAACTTTGATGTGGACGCTGAAGTATGAGGAGGAGCGCTATCCTGCTGAAGAATTTGCCCTCTCCTGTGGTTTGTAATGTAATGGGCAGCACAAATGTCCTGATACCTCAGGCTGTTGATGTTGCCATCTACTCTGCAGATCTCTCACATGCCTTCATACTCAATGTAACCCCAAACCATGATTTTTCCTTCACCAAACTTGACTGATTTCTATGAGAATCTCGCGTCCATTCGGGTTCCAATAGGTCCTCTGCAGTATTTATGATGATTGGAATGCAGCTCTGCAGATGATTCAGGGAAAAAATCTACCTTCTGCCACTTTTACACATAATCAACTAGAAATCAAGTTATTTGTACAACTGGGATCGACGACAAGATTTTTGTCAGGTAGTGTATAAACCTTGCACACAACAGTTCACACATTACAATAGGCTTAAGTCTATTCGTCATTTAATTTTGAAGAACGCACTCAGAGACCATCCTCCGCATTCAGTTGTGACCTGTATTTATTTTTGATGTACTTGAATGCCGTAAAGGTGTCCGAAAGTTTAACCTGGTGCCGTAAAATCTATGTGCTGTGTCTTTAATATAACGTAATCCCCCCAGGAGTCGCAAAAAAAAAAGGCTGATGGCTTTTTATTTGCATGTTGTTGTTTTTTATGTGACTATTAACTAATATTTTTTCTTCTTCTGTAGGTTATGGATTAAATATGGTACTTGTAATAGTTTAATAAAATGAATTTGATTTTTGGAAATCACCAAGTGACCCCCACCCCCCCACTCCTTATTGTCCCGCGACCCCCACTTTGGGAACCACTGCTTTAAAACCCAGTATTAGTGTTGCTTTATTTGAACGGTATCATCAAATGCTGGATTGAATTTGCTATGAATAAAAGACTTTATTGTGTACTTCTGTCCCTCAAAACCTTTCTTCCCATTAAATGTACAAATGTAGGGATGTACTGTACACAGACAATTATCTTTTTAATGCAGCTTTATGAACATCCAATGTAAGCTGAACAAAGGAATCCGCTGTCCACAAAGCAAAGAGCCATTACATTGATGCATATTTCAATAATGTAGAAAATCAATAGGTCTGGCAGTGAAAATAAATGACAAACAGTTCTGTTCATTAAAAAAAGGATGTTCTTAGAACTAAACATCCTGGAAAATCAGATGCATTAGCTTATAAAAGATAGAACCAGTATCCACTATATTGATCAAGGCTTATACTTTGATTTGTTTTTAAATGTAAAAATTTATTATAAAGAGGCCATATTGTTCAAAAATCACTTTTATATGGGGGTTAAACACAGTTGTGCGGTAACAGTGTGTGAATATAGCCAGCCTATAATGGTAAAAAATAAAAGAGCTGTAAGTTTTTGACTCTTCTAAAGCATATAAATACCATTATAAGTTTGCTGATATTTAAGAAACATGCTAAGTGAACATTCTTGCTTCTCTGAAAAACATTGCTAAAGTCAGATGTTCTGCTTTGAAAATGTGTGTTACGTGCCGACAGAGCTGTCTTTGTTCTGGTTCTTATAGATAGTTAGAAAACGATTCAAATCAGCGTTAAATCAGACTTTAGGCTCGATAGTCAGGAACACTCACGTCAATCTGGCAACCTAATCTGGCAACTCTCCCTCATTAGCATAAACAGGCCTAAGTGAGAGGCAGCCGTCCACCATTAGAGTTGAATCTGCTGCTATTCTAACACAGGCATTTTTAGCTCTGCTCTCTTTTAAAACGAGAATAATCCTATTTAAATATAAAGCAATAGTCACCAAAGCGGCAAAATTTGGATCAAAGTCAGTTTCAAAAAGTTATAAAATATTATTTGTGTGTTTTTTTTAGGTGAAACTTTACATACACACCTTAGGGACATCAGAAATGTATTTTACTTTTTTGTAAAAAGAGGTATAATAGGTCTTCTTAAAAGTACTTGCATGATGCAAACATTTGAAGTAAAACAATGAATATTTAAAATGAAAATTAGAAATGAGTGTATGTTGCAAACAACTGAAACAAAACCAAAAATATTTTAAAATCAAGTATATAATGGTTGGATGTTCCAAAAACCTGAAATAAAATAAGATTAGATTGAAGAACTTAAATTACTATAAAAGCTGAATGAAATAAAATAGCTAAATCGAAGTGTACAACATTAAATCTATAAGAATTTTAAGAATTTAAAATGAAAACAGAAATGAAAAAAAAACTATAAACAGACAGACAGACAGACAGGCAGGCAGGCAGGCAGGCAGGCAGGCAGACAGACAGACAGAGACAGACAGAGACAGACAGACAGACAGAGAGACAGACAGACAGACAGACAGATAGATAGATAGATAGATAGATAGATAGATAGATAGATAGATAGATAGATAGATAGATAGATAGATAGATAGATAGATAGATAGATAGATAGATAGATAGATAGATAGATAGATAGATAGATAGATAGATAGATAGATAGATAGATAGATAGATAGATAGATAGATAGATAGATAGAAAATGTAAATTGGATTAACTAAATGATACAAAAAATAACACTTATGTCAACAACAGAAAATAATATTAAATTGAAGCACTAAAATAACTTCAAGGAAACTGAATGAAAAAAAGGCTAATAAAAAAAGATAAAAAGATAAATCTAAGAGCAAAAATTAAAATGTAAAAACTAATGAGAAATATACTAAGATAAACAATTATATAAACACTAATTTTAAATATTAATAAATACAATTAAAAATACAAATAAAAATATATGCTGACATAAAATGTTAATAAATACAATTATATCTATTATAATAAAAAACTTAAAAGAAAATAAGATTTAATTGAAGCACTTAAATTATTTAAAAAACTCAAATGATCTAAAAAAAACTAAATCTAAGAGCCAAAAAGTTAATAATTTAAAATGTAAAACTAATTAAAAATAAAAATACTAAAATAAAAAAGTGTATAAAAGCAAATTTTAAATAAGGATAAATACAATTAAAAAGACAAACAACAAATTTGCAGTAATTTAAAATATGAATAAATACAATTTTAGTACCTAAAAATACAAAAAAACTTGTCAACAAAAGAAAATAAGATTAAATAAAAGCACTAAAATTACAAATTTCAAGAAACTGAATGTTATAAAATGCTAAATCTAAGAGCAAAATTGTAAGAATTTAAAATGTAAAAACTAATGAAAAACAAAAATACTAAGATAAAAAGTATTATCAAAAAAATATTAATAAATACAATTAAATACCAATAAATTTAATAATTTAAAATATTAATATACAATGTAATAGTTAAAAAATTACAAATTAAAAAATTATAAAAACAAAAATACTAAGAAAAAAGTAAATATAATATCAAATATAATACATTTATAATTTAAAAGGTTAATAAATCAATTTAAAACAATTATAGAACATAAATATGTCTACAGCATACAGTGTATGTCTGTGAATGAGAGTGTATGGATGTTTCCCAGTACTGGGTTGCAGCTGGAAGGACATCCGCTGTGTAAAACATATGCTGGATAAATTGGCGGTTCATTCCGCTGTGGCGACCCCTGATGAATAAAGGGACTTAGCCAAAGGAAAATGAATGAATGAATTTTAGCAATATTTTGATTTATTTAATGATTTAAAAAAGAGGAATGGCAATAATCAAATGATCACCACAAGAACCACATAACACTGCAGTGATAATTTTACAAAAAGTTCTTGCTTGACTGTTTCCAAGGCAACTGCTTTGAAATTATTGCAGTTAAAGGAAATATAATAAATTACAAAACCCACAAATTTGATTATCCTGATCTTACATCTGCTATATGCCATCCCATTTGCAAAAATGAAACAAAAACAAAAGCCAAATCAAAAGTACCACGAGAGCATCAAAATAACAAGTAAAGCATCACAGTACATTGATAAGATTACCATATTCACATAACAAGTGATTTTCATGCTACTGAAGGCATATAAAATCCTTTCATCCTATGTAGAAGCGCGGAGAAAGAGTGCAGTCTTTCATTAAAGCAGAGTTAAAAGTTTACCAGAGTATCTTGGATCGGCTCACAGCAGGTTTACTTCTCATCCGCGAGGCACGGAAACAGACCAGCTTCACTACAGAGCAGGTGAATGTGCACTTAATTGGAGCAAATACTGCTAAAAATAAGAAAGCTACCAGAGGCAGGTGTCTAATTTGCAGAAACAACATTTGTATGTTTCTGTCTTTGCCTTTTTGAACCAACAGCCAGTCATTAAAAACCAGCATGTTGACTCAATCGCTCAATTAACTATCAGAAATAGACATGTGTGTAAAAAAGTGATGCTCTAACAAGAGAAAGAGACACTGTACTGTGATTAGTCATTCATTCATTCATTTTCCTTAAGCTTAGTCCCTTTATTCATTAGGGGTCGCCACAGCAGAATGAACCTACAACTTATCCAGCATTTACACAGCGGAAGCCCTTCCAGCTGCAAACCAGTACTGCAGGTAGTCCTGTAGCTGGTATTGTAGCCAATAAAACGTTCAGGTATCTGGCTGAAAATACAGATGAGAAAAGCTTTTAAAGAAACATTCCTCTTTTGGGGGGGAAAATAGTCTCATTTTATAGCTCCCCTAGAGTTAAACAGTTTCAATTTACTATTTTTAAATCCATTCAGCCGATCTCCGGGTCTGACAGGAGCACTTTTAGCTTAGCTTAGCATAGATCATTGAATCGGATTAGACCATTAGCATTTCACTCAAAAATGACCAAAGACCTTTAATAGTTTTTATTTTATTTAAACCTTGACTCTTCTATATTTACATAGCGTAATAAAGACGAGAGAAAATGAAAAGTTAATATTTTCTAGGCCGATATGTCTAGGAACTATACTATGGTGTGATTATCAAGGTACCATGTGCCGTACAATGGCTGCATAATGAAGTGCCTGAAAATAGTCCCAGCTAAGTAACTAGATAACATCACTGCATTATCAGAGTATTTATCAGAGCTGGTTTCAGAGTATAGACAGGAACTATACTCTCATTCTGGCGTGATAATCAAGGAACTATGTTGCCGTACCATGGCTGCATTATGAAGTGCCTGAAAATAGTCCCAGCTAAGTAACTAGATAACATCACTGCATTATCAGAGTATTTATCAGAGCTGGTTTTAGAGTATAGACAAGAACTATACTCTCATTCTGGCGTGATAATCAAGGTATCAAGTTGCCGTACCATGGCTGCATTATGAAGTTCCTGAAAATAGTCCCAGCTAAGTAACTATATAACAGGGCTACATTATCAGAGTATTTATCAGAGCTGGTTTCAGAGTATAGACAGGAACTATACTTTAATTCTGGCGTGATAATCAAGGAACTATGTTGCAATACCATGGCTGCATTATGACGTGCCTGAAAATAGTCCCAGCTAAGTTACTAGATAACGTCGCTGTGGTATGGGAGTATTTATTCGAACTTGTTTCAGAGTATAGACAGGAACTATACTCTCATTCTGGCTTAATAGTCAAGCAACTATGTTGTCATACCATTGCTGCAGCAGTAAAGTTCCTCGATTGTAACGCCAAAATGAGATATATTAACCTAGAAAATAGCAATTGTTTATATTTTCCATCAGTCTCAGTACACAATGTAACTATAAAATAGTCAAGCTTTAAATCCAAATAATTTTTGAAACTTTTTTTTTTAATTTTTGGAGTGAGATGCTAATGGTCTAATCAGATTCAATGATTTATGCTAAACTAAGCTAAAAGTGCTCCCATGAGACCTGGAGATGGGATGAAAGGATTTAAAAATGGTCAAACTCAAGTGCTTAACTCTAGGTGAGTTAAAAACAATGGTCAAACTCAACTGTTTAATCTTTAAGTAAGCTTATTTCCAAAA
>NC_079439.1:13169172-13304172 GCF_903798145.1 Danio aesculapii
ATATTAAAGATCCCATAGTTTATTTTTGTAGAAGGGCAACATTTGAAATACTGATTTTTAATGCAAATTTAACTCATTACAGAATTGTGGGTACATTTATTTCAAACCATTTGACGAGATAGTGAAGTATGAGGTGACAAACAGCAAGATTTGGATGTTTATATCATTTTGTTACTGTTTCGGAGCAAACTAGCTTATAGATATCCTTAAAACATACTGATACTAACATCTAAAAAACATACTTTTAATTTCACAGGACCTTTAAAAGTTCTTGTTTTCGAAAAATTATAGAAGGTTTAACTTGGAGACGCAAAATGTTACTGCAATTCTTCATTCACCCATAAACAGTGAGGAAAATAAGTATTGAACACGTCATGTCTTTTCCTGGGATTAATATCTCTAAACTACTGAATTGTAAATGCATTGCTCAAGTAGGATTTTTTTCCCCCAGACACTAACAGAGTGTAAAAATGTGATATTTATTTTGTATTTCCTTTTGGATTCAAGTCAGGTGATTGGCTGGGCCATTCTTCAGCTTGATTGTCTTTCTCTGAAAGCATGTGAGAGTTTCCCTAGCTGTGTTTTGGCTCATTGTCTTGCTGAAATGTCATCTCTATCATCCTGGTAATGTTGATGAAGCAGCTAATATTCATTTACAATGATTAAGGCCAGAGGGTTGCTATAGAAATACTGAGAGATTTCAGCTGCCATCTGGGCTTTCACTCCCTTTCTTCATGTGTTCGATACTTTTTCTCTGTCATTGCATTTTATTACACATAACTTAATTTGTGAGCTAATCAGCTTTGTTTTTTTGCATATATTGATTTATTTGGCTATTATCAACATTCTATGAAAATTTCAAGTCATCTGCACCTTTAGAAATGTATTTTTTTGAGGAAAATGGTCAATACTTATTTCCCCCACTGTATACACATACTATAATAACTTTTCTAAAATGAAACCCTGAATTTTTCACAATTTTGTCAGATTAATTCACACTCACAGTATTCCAAATGACAGGAACTGGGAATCTAATGAATAAACACACCGCAAGAGTCGTTTGCGATAAAATCAGTAAACAAACACATCCTGATGCTCAGACGTACTCTAAAGTCACAATTGTTTCTTATGTAATTTATCAAACAGTGACAGAATTCAGAAAGGTCACAGTCTGGCTTGGACCATTCAACCTCGCTCTTGACCCTCTGAAATCCAACACCCACGGTCACGCTTTCACAACTGAGTTTTGGGCAGATGAAAGTCATTTTGGTGCCCCTCGGTGGTGCTCCCTCCCCCCAGCTACCATACGGGAGAAACAGCGATACATTGTGAAACATTTGAACTCATATTCCACTGTCTAATCCTCTTGAACACAGAGCAATTAAGAGCATTAAAATTCCTCCTGCACTAAAGGAAAGCCACATCACAACAGCATAGCACAGACATGTTAACTGACCCCTATATATTAATATATTAATATACATACATACAGTTGAATTATTAGCCCCCCTTTGATTTATTTATTTTTTTAAATATTTCACAAATGATGTTTAACAGAGTATTTCACAGTATGTCTCATATTATTTTTTTCTTCTGGATAAAGTCGTATTTGTTATATTTTGGCTAGAATAAAAGCAGTTTTTAATTTTTTTATACCCATTTTAAGGTCAAAATTATTAGCCCCTTTACGCTATATTTTTTTTCAATAGTTTACAGAACAAACCATCATTATACAATAACTTGCCTAATTACCCTAACCTGCCTATTTAACCTAATTAACCTAGTTAAGCCTTTAAATGTCACTTTAAGCTGTATAAAGCTTTATAAAGTGTCTTGAAAAATGTGTGTGTGCGTGCGTGCGTGTGTATTGTGTGTGTGGAGAGAGTTAGGGATGCACAAAATTGAATTTTTGGCCATATCTGATAAGGCAATATTTTTAACACCTTTAGTGTTTGATAGCTGATACCAATGTATTATTTGTTTTTGCAATTTTAGGAAAGTTTAGCAAAGAAAAATATATTTATTGAGTATTCCCTTATATATGCTGTAGCATATTATATCAAATCAGAATTTAGATTTTTATGATACCAATTAGAGCTAACTTAATATTAATGTATTTTATTTTCATTAGTGTAACACAGCATGCCTTTAAATAATACATTTTCCTATCATACAGGTACTGGGACCCAGGGGAAGGCTATTTTGTAAAGAATAAGAGTTGAGGAGCCATTCACTGCATCTTTTTTTGTCTAAAAACACAAGATAAAGCACTCAAGAATGTTTTTTTACCTTCTCCTCCATGTTGCTGTAAAATAATACAGCTGTCATGCCAACTTGCTACTGTAAACAGAAAACAATTGCCCTGTAATAGAGTTCTTCTGATTGGTCTAATACTTTGAAATTAACACCGATGAGTGCTGGGTGTAAACGTTGAAATTCTTTTAAACTGACAAGGCATCTTAAAAACGCCTCATATTTAAGATGCAAGCATAAAAGTCAAGCACATCTGTCAATTCTGTATTTACTTAAAAACTATGGAAAAGTAGTGCATCAGAATGGAGAATTGTGTTCTGTGTGAATGGCCCTAATTCCTTTCTTTCATTCTTTAAAGTTCACTATTTCAAGGTGTCAATCCAAAACAGTGAATCTAGCTGACCATACAGGGGAAATTATACTCGAAAAAGAGCAGATTGCTAACCTGAATTTACTGCTATCACTCCTGGTAGACAATTAAAGAGATAGATAGTTTACTCAATGAAATGAAATGAAAAATCCATAATTTACTCATCCTCACGCTATTCCATTACTGTATAAACGTTTTTGTGCTGATTAACACAAAGGAACATATTTGGAAGAATGTAAATATCCAAACAGATCTTGCAACCTATCTATTTGAGCCCATTTTTTTTCTTATATGGCAATAAATAGCTGGTGAGATCACATTATTTCAATTATCTTCCTTGTTCTTCCAGCAGAACAAATATGTTTAGATGGGTTTGGAACAACCAGAGGGTGGGTAAATTATGACAGAATAATAATTTGGGGGTGAATTATCCCTTTTAATTAATGCACGTCCATTTCCACATTCTTTTTTCAGCAAAGTGCATCGGCTTATTTTTCAATATTGGAAATATTGACTATCAGCTGATTTATGGATAATTGTGCATCCTTATTATTAAGTGATTTTATTATAAGTGTGTTCATCACCTGGTTTGGGTTTGGAGAGGCATCCTCCCATGGTGGGCCCGGAGTGAAGCCAGGTGGCCCGATGAGTGGGAAGCCCAGGTTGGGTGTTAGCAGTGCTGGGCAGATCAGATGTGAAGGGTGGGCCGCTGGGCCTGGAGTAGGTAGAGACGGCGCTGCAGGGGGGAGGTTTGGGCCTGTCTGGCCCACTTGGCCATCTCAGAGATCAGTGACTGTACATAATACACAGCCTGAGAAAAGAGAACATATCAGTTTACCCCCAAACGTTTAATCTAATAGACATCTAAATATAGATGTATTGGCTAGAACAAGGCTTAATTTAGGCCGTCAGTGACAAATCTAATACATGTCTAACAATAATCCAAAACTAGCAACATAAAAATCTAATACATGGCAGTATATGCAAATTACATTTATGGCATACAGGTTCATATTTGGATTTCACAAATATAAAATATGTCATATATGCAACAGATATTTCAAAATATTGCAAAAATGAATGCTTTTTTCAAACACTGGAATTGCAAATATATACCTGCTGTGTTAAATTTTTTTATTTATTTTACCTTTATGAACATATATATATATATTTATTTATTTGAACGTATACAGTTGAAGTCAGAATTATTTGCCCCCCTTTGAATTTTTATTCTTTTTTAATTATTTCCCAAATGATGTTTAACAGAGGAAGGAAATTTTCACAGTATGTCTGAAAATATTTTTTCATCTGGAGAAAGTCTTATTTGTTTTATTTCGGCTAGAATAAAAGCAGTTTTTAATTTTCTGAAACCTATTTTAAGGTCAAAATTATTAGCCCCTTTAAGCTATATATTTTTTTCGATAGTCTACAGAACAAACCATCGTTATACAATAACTTGCCTTATGACCCTAACCTGCCTAGTAAACCTAATTAACCTAGTTAAGCCATTAAATGTCACTTTAAGCTGTATGGAAGTGTCTTGAAAAATATCCAGTAAAATAATATTTACAGTCATCATAGCAAAGATAAAATAAATCAATTATTAGAAATGAGTTATTAAAACTATTATGTTGAAAAATGTGTTGAAAAATCTTATCTTCGTTCTACAGAAATTGGGGTAAAAATAAACAGGGGGGCTAATAATTCTGACTTCAACTGTATGTCATTTGAATATATTTCCATGTATCAGATTTCTATATGGGTAGACTTGTCATCAGATATAGTCATCATACAGGCATCAAATTTGCGTTTTTTCCTTAAAGATCTGATATACTTTACGCAAAGTTCTTTGTTGTTCTTTGTTTAGGGATAGTTTGAAACAGCTTTTAGATAAATATAGACTCCTGATCAACGCTCTGGAATCTCTCTGACCAGGGAAAAAATATAAATAAATAATGTACGACCATTTCAAAATGACCAAAGGAACCAAAGCAAGTTTAAACTCAAACATTTAAAGTCAAACATCTATTCATCAGCTTATCAAAAAGTGATCTGTGCAAAAACAGTTGAAGTCAGAATTATTAGCCCCCCTTTGATTTTTTTTTTCTTCTTTTTTAAATATTTCCCAAATGATGTAGAGAAAGTCTTATTTGTTTTATTTTGGCTAGAATAAAAGCAGTTTTAAATTTTTTATGAACCGTTTTGAGGTCAAAATTATTAGCCCCTTTAAACTAATTTTTTTCCTACTGTCTACAGAACAAACCATCATTATACAATAACTTGCCTAATTAACCTAATTAACCTACTTAAGCCTTTAAATGTCACTTTAAGCTGAATACTAGTATCTTGAAAAATATCTAGTAAAATATTTTTTACTGTCATTATGGCAAAGATAAAATAAATCAGTTATTAGAGATGAGATATTAAAACTATTATGTTTAGAAATATGTTGAAAAAAAATCTTCTCTCTGCTAAGCAGAAATTGGGGAAAAAAGAATTAGGGGGGCTAATAATTCTGACTTCAACTGTAGCTATTGTAAAATATGTCCTTGTCTTTATGCACTCACACTGTTATGAACTCTGGAGGTCAAAAGCAAAAAGGCATTTTCTCTTTGAGCGTGGAAGGATTGTTGAGCTGCACAAGCAAGGCTTATGGCATTGCAGAGGTTGGATGCAGTAAAATTTAAAATTTAAAATTATGCTCTATTATTTATATCATGGGGTCACAAAATACATTGTTTATGGTAATGCTTTTACATAAATTATATGAGTGCATTTTATTTCGGGGTATTTGAAAAATAATCTATTTTATTAATATTTATTCTTATATTTTAATTCAAACATTTGCTAAATAAGTTCCAAATAAAGTGACAAATGAGATCACACATGAATGAGGACATTTCTGAGTATATAGTTTAATATGTAAAAAAAAAAGAAACAGTCTCTTATACGTGGTCTGTATATACAGTGGGTGACACTTCAAAAGGACCAATAACACTGCCTGTGGCGCCGCCGCGGCACTAAGGGATTAAGAATGTATTTTTAGGTGTAACAGCAATTTGCGACTCTGCTGCCAGGGGGCACAAAGGGACGGAATGCGAACGGACAGAAATATACAGTAGCTGTAAATACCCTGCTGCTTGTAAATGAAGATTAAATAACAAAGCATTATAATTCCTTCATTAGTCTTTAAAACCTTGTTAACAAGCTTTATTGTCATTGTAAACTTGTTGAGTGCAATGAGGATTCATTTTGGAAAGTAAAATTAAAGAAATAAAAGACAACTAAAATGAAAGTACAAACATACATACATACATACATACATACATACATGCAAACATACAGTACATACATACATAAATACATACACGAAAAATAAATAAAGCAGTGTTTTAGCCTAAGTATGGAGAGATGTACAGTGTTTATTATTTTAAAGTGATAGGTCTAAGACAGCCAATAAATAAGCTTTTTCATTTACATATTCATTTACAGTTTTCATTTACATTTTCTTTGTTAATTTATATTTTACTTTCTCATTTTATGTCTTAATTATTGTATATAAATAATAAATGAATAATTAAAAAGGCCTAAATAATTATTTATTTAAAGACAATACCAGTGAAACAGGGAGAACTGGACCGGCGCATGGTCTAAAGGGCTCTTAATGTGAATGCTACTTCATCAAAAGCATTCAAATAAATTGACCTTTTGCAGCAGCAGCAGGACATAAATGAACTCCCGCAAGTTTATTTTTAATCATTTAGTTTCAGTTTCAAAACGTCAATGTTCTCGTTAAAAATAATAATTTTGTTTATTAAAAAAAAACTTTTTAAACTTTTAATGGCTCATTATCTTTTGTGTTTATATGTGAAATATAATGTGCGCATAACAGGATAAAAAAGGAAAACGCAGTCAAAAGTCATAGCTAATTCATCAAAATTTGCCATATTAAAATACATCAGAAGTATAAAAAGAAAACACCTCATTAAATGGTTGTGCAATTAGACTGTAGACTGTATAGAGCGCCTGTCGAACAACGAAGAGCCAGTAAATAAATGCGAGTTTTAAAGTTAATACAGGCATAGGCGGAGGGTGAACAAACTTCAGGGTAAGGCTAAGATATGCGCTTCCCTTTAATGCATTTAAAAAGATTTGTGACCGACCAAGAAGAGGTTTCGACAAAAGTACAGCCTATCAACAAACTTGGCCTATATTATATAAAGCTCACATTAAATTATTTTAATAAAGTAACAGACTAATAAACTATTAATTGACTGAATATAAAGAAATGGTGGCGACGCAGTGGCGCAGTAGGTAGTGCTGTCGCCTCACAGCAAGAAGGTCACCGGTTCGAGCCTCGGCTGGGTCGGTTGGCGTTTCTGTGTGGAGTTTGCATGTTTTCCCTGTGTTCGCGTGGGTTTCCTCCGGGTGCTCCGGTTTCCCCCACAGTCCAAAGACAAGTGATACAGGTGAATTGGGTAGGCTAAATTGTTGGTAGTGTATGAGTATGGGTGAGTGTGTATGGATGTTTCCCAGAGATGGGTTGCTTCTGGAAGGGCATCTGCTGCGTAAAACATGTGCTGGGTAAGTTGGGGGTTCATTCCACTGTAGCGACCCCAGATTAATAAAGGGACTAAGCCGAATAGAAAATGAATAAATGAATAAAGAAATGATACTATACCGTGATATATATAGTTATCAGGATATAAGATGACATGTATTGTGATATGAGATTTTTATCATATCACCAAGCCCTACTCTCCCTGAGTTTTGGGACAAAGTTGTATTTTCAGACTGCTAAATAACCTCAGTCCTGCTCATACAACTCACTGTGATTTATATACATTTACATGTAGAGAAAATTACATCGTTTGCATTTCACTTATTGCATTAAATATAGATTGTTTCCTTGAAAGTATTCATTTAAATGTTATTTAGTTTTAAAAGGGTCTTAAAAACTCATAAATTTAATCTCATAAACAGGTTTTAGACACTCATAACTCATACATTTACTCTCATGACCTTTAGAAACCCTAAATTTGGTAGAGCGTTGTGTTACTTTGAGTGTGCGGCAATACAGTTATTGAGCAATCACTCTTCAGATGTTTATGTCAAGGCAAAATAAAGTGTTGTAAAAGTGAAGATGATGATGGGAACCCTGCCAACAAACAGAGTGTGACGTTAAGGTCAAACGGTTCAAATCAATTTAAAACCGTTTTATTACGAATAGTCTCTGGGTTCAATATCCTTACTGACTGAACTAATGCAAATCAAGTAAACTGCATTTCTGACATTGATCTATATGTCTGCATCCATGGTGAGCAGGACAGTGAATGCAAACGCCCCCATGGAGAGATGCAGGAATCCAGAGGGGGGTGCAGGAATACAATTGGCCCCCACTGGAGAACTCTTATTAAAGTTGAAGGTGTAATGTTTTGTTTAAAAGAATATATTTCTCATTCACATTTACTAAAAGCCATTCATAGGGTTTTACATTAACTATTAGCAAGGAAGATTTACAAACACATTGGCTGCATCCCAAATCACTTACTACTCGAGTAGGTACTACATTTGAATTTGAATTTACTAGACAACTGTTAGAAAAGTATGTTCTATATAGTGTGAATGTGAGAAGTATGAATGGAATTCGCATGTATTACATCCGCCATTTCTCATAATTACGTGACCTACCCGCATCAGTTGTGTCACTTCACACCCATTCATGAAATCGTGGTGCATCATGAGACAGCCAATTGAATGCGTACTTCAGAATCTCGCCGGAAGTAGGTACATCTCGCATACTGTTTTTTGAATACTATGAATTCGGACATACTACTCGGCTCCCATACTGTTTTTAGCGTACTATATAGTATGGAAGCATAGGATTTTGGACACAGCCTCTGTTTTCAGCTAAAACACTTTTAGTAGTAGTTATTTTTGGAGTGTACATATATAGGTCGTTTATCCAAATCTGACCTATCAGATGAGGCCTTTACTATCTTCATCCCCACCTCTTCAGTAATTGCTGTTAGCTGAACCTAGAGCTGGAAATAAATACCAATGCCCGGAAACATGACAGTAAATGACATGACAGCAGCCAATAACAATCAGAATTTCCACTTTTTTGTGGTGTTTCAAAAAACTAAATGTTTGCATCTCGACATCGTTTTTTTATTTTTATTTAATTAGCTTAGAAAACATATTACTTGTTTATTTTAGTATGATTATATATATATATATATATATATATATATATATATATATATATATATATATATATATATATATAATTTTTTTTTAAATTGCTGATAAAATGGTTTGCAAGTTATTTATATTGAAAAAAAAAATATTGCAACACTCGCGTATTCGCAAATCGTATATTGATTGTTTTCCCATATTATGCAGCCTTAAAATAAAGTTTAAAATAAATTTTTTATTTAGCAAAGCTATATGCTATATTTATGGAGAGTGCCAGATACTTCCCAGGAGGTACTTTTTTTGCAGTTTTTGTTTTCGCAAATCCACCAGAGGCCACTGTGTGCACTTTTTGAGATCTTAAATTTCTCTCATGAGTGGCATTCGTGCCTGCTCTTCTTGCGTAATCCACCAGAGGCTGCTGTTGTTTGACTGACTGACTTCCCTAAATTCAACCAATAGTGCTTTTAAAAGCACCGACAGTTTTATAAAGCAATCCAGAAAAAGCCCTTGCCTGATTTTTACCACATTTTCAGATTTTACCACATTCTCACCCTGTTATTTACTAGTTTATTTTATTTTTTGGCTTCTGTTTTTGTCTTACTCGCTTTCTGGAATCGTTCTTCACCAGACTCAAACCCGGTCGTCATGGTCAACTCCTCTCTGGGTTTCAAGTCTGCCGACGTACGCTGCAAGCTACTGGACAAACTGGTAACAGCGATAAAGCCGTCCATACAGAGGTAAGTGCAAGAAGGAGCGTATCGTGCGTATCATACGTCCCGTATCATTCGTTTTAAAGACAAAATGCAGCCATACGTACTTCTGGCTACATAATTTGCGAACTCCAGAAATGTAGATAGGGCTAAATTTTTTTAAATGAGCCTATGTTGCAACAGTATTCTGTAGCCAATAAAATGACAACCTTGCTGTGTAAACATACACCAAGATTTGTTACAACATGTGTGTTTTACACATCCATGTGCACGCATCTTAAATACAACTCTATTTGTTCTTCATTTTCCATCTTGTTTTTAGTCTATTTCCTGAGTTAACCATTACCCTCATTGACGTTTGTACTACACTGTTACTACTAACACTTAAAAAGTGCACATTTGACAGCATTCAAAGTATTCTCAGTTTATCCACAACTGTCTTGTTCTGCTCTGACGGATGAATCAGGCTTTATATTCACTTGAAAACACTAATTTCATTGGCTTATATACAGTAAAATGAGCTTAAATGCTTCAGCATCAGGATCTTAACTCAAGAGCCACTTGATATTCACATCACACCCAAAGGTCTGTGAAGTGGCGAGTAAAAAAACAAAAGTTTGCCTTAATTAAGGAAGGAAATGTTCCACAAACAAAGCAGAAGCAGAGGGAACCTTTAAAACACAAGTTTTGAGAGTTGCCACGTGAAAATACATGTAAAGATTTGCTAGTTATGAAGCGTTTTTAAAGTAAATGATACAGTGAAAAAAAAATCCAATGAACGGAATTTATTCTCTTGGTATTAAATCAGTCTTGTTTTTGGTAAACTGTCTTTTAACAATCCCAAAAGCGTCAACAAAATAGACTGCATGCGGAAAATAGCAAAAAATAGACTGCCTCCCTCATCCCACTGGCAAAAAAGAGCCATTTATGCTATTCCTGAAGAATTTATGAAAATCTCCATAGCAACTGTGAATCTTTCTATAGAAGCTGTGTACAAATCATTATGGCTTACATGAAGATAAATAAATAAAGCAGTTATTTTATTCCACCCACTTTCGTGCTTTTACCTTACTTGCCCCTGTTACTATATACTGCACAAAAATATATGGATCAGTTAAAGTCAAGCTAAATATATACATTTATACTCAAAGTTGAATTATTAGCCCCTCTTTGATTTTTTTTTCTTTTTTAAATATTTCCCAAATGATGTTTAACAGAGCAAGGAAATTTTCACAGTATGTCTGATAATATTTTTTCTTCTGGAGAAAGTCTTATTTGTTTTATTTCGGCTAGAATAAAAGCAGTTTTTAATTTTTTATGAACGATTTTAAGGTCAAAATTATTAGCCCCATTAAGCTATATATATTTTTTCGACTGTCTACAGAACAAACCTTCGTTATACAATAACTTGCCCAATTACCCTAACCTGCCTAGTTAACCTTATTATCCTAATTAAGCCTTTAAATGTCACTTTAAGATGTATAGAAGTGTCTTGAAAAATATCCAGTAAAATATTATGTACTGTCATCATGGCAAAGATAAAATAAATCAATTATTAGAAATTGGTTATTAAAACTATTATGTTTAGAAATGTGTTGAAAAAAATTTTTCTCTCTGTTAAACAGAAATTGGGGGAAAAATAAACAGGGGAGCTAATAATTCAGGGGGCTAATAATTCTGACTTCAACTGTATATATACATACAGCATACACAATGTTTATATCAAGTATATTACTAAAAGCTATTCTACTCTTATAGTCTTGACAGACCTAGTCACAGTTTTATGCAAAAATCGAATAAAATGCTTTAATAAATTTTAATGTGCATGAAGAGATTTAAGGAGATAATAAATATTTTAATCTCAAATTGCAATAATGTTTGACATACATTTTCAAAAGCTGAAGTGAATACAATATTTTTAACTCATTCCAAATGCTGAATAATTAGTTAAAACCTGCTAATTAACCAGTGAAGTAATCAACTAGTCCATTAAGTCTGGAATATAATAATTATTAGATTAATTGATCAAAATAATGATTTGTTGCTGGCCTAATTCTCAGTACAGAGTAACTAATAAATAAAGGAAATCACATGACTTTAGCAAATAAATTCAGTACAACATACTACAAATACTTTTTTCTAAGTATGTAGAAATAATAATTTTTTTTATTATCATCTCATCCCAAAATCAAAATGTAATCGCTCTCAAATAGTTCCAAACCTTTATCAGTTACTTTCTTCTGTTGAACACAAAAGATATTTTGTAGAAAGCTGAAAATCTGTAGCCACTGACTTCAATAGGTTATTTTCACAAACATTGATGTCATTGATGATGCATGAAATTCAGATGGAGGGCAGGAAGTGGTTCTTTTACATAGGAATCGCTATCAGAACATTAAAATGTTTATGTTTTGTGTTGTTTATAATTGTTTAAATCGGCCAAAATAAGAAAGTTTTTGCTCAAAAAAGGGAGAAAGTTCAAGAAACTGTCAATACATCCATGTGTACAAACTTTTTTAAAAGGATAATTCATTTGACAGCATCATGAGGTTATATACAGGCCTAGCTATGTGTATAAATATGTTAATGTGTTATATAAAAATCAGATACAAACACCACCACACTTATACAAAATCCAGGAGAATATAAATAACATATCCTGCCATGTAAACACTGCAATGAAATCTCTATCTTGTTTCACAATAATCCATGTGTTTAATGGCATTTTGCTGGAAGAAACAACCATAACATTAACGTCTATATGCACAGCAGCAGTGAATGTTTGTAAAGTTCATCGACAGAACAAAAAATAAATGCAACCCTTGCAACAAAACTAGACGGTTATTATTGTGCAGCATTTTGTCCTCCTTACAAAAATAAATAAATAATTTTGTATGCTTTCATCTATTTCGTATTGTCTTGAAGATATCCGCATGGCGAAAAAACTGAATTTCGCACGTCACCAGAACTACGTGATTGAAAACAACCTATAGTAGGAAAAACAAATACTATGGAAGTCAATGGTTACAGCTTTGCAGCTTCCTTTAAAATATGTTCTTTTGTGTTCAACAGAAGAAAGGAACTCATAAAGGTTTGTAAGTCTTTCATGAACAAAACAAAGTGTTGCTCAAAGATGCAGCATTTCTACTGTTTGTCTATTTAACTTCAGAGGAATAAAAACAGAATGCATTGTGTCTGCCACATTAGTGATTGTGCAATGTTTAGAAAAAACAGCACTTTTGTGCTATAATTTATCTAATAACTTTATCAAACAGGAACTAATTATATGGCTCTTTTTTATCATTTTGAGGATTTGTCCTATATTGTAAAAACTATTCATAATTTTTGTTAAAAAATTGCAGCTATTAAAATATGTTAGAAACTGCATTTTTTTTTACATTTTACAGTAAACTACCGTATTTCATTTATAGCAGTAATACACAAATAGTCACTTTCACACAGTGATACCAGTAAATATCCAGAAAACTACTTTACCAGTAAATTAAAAAAAAAAAGCACAGACAAGGACGCTCTGGAATTTTTTCGAAAAAGACTATTCACACATCCATTCCAAAATACAGGTAAATTCTGACATGATTAACTAGAAATGAGCTCTAAACAGCTGCACTTGTGCTTGTAAACATAGAAGAAGTCTGGCTTTTGTTGTCTTGCTTTTGCTCACTTTTATTTAAAGCTTTAGCTTTGAAACATTTTAAATGTTAAACGTTCACACATTTGACTACATTACAAATTCTGTGGATGAATGTATTGTGAACAACTTTGATGAAAACATATGGAGGAATACTTTAGTATGTTGAGATGTACATAATATGTGTCTGTGCTGGCGCTCACTGGAGAACCGGAGCTGGTGCTTTAGTGCACACGTGTCAAGCAACTAAAGCAGAGCTTGAAGGTAAACAAATAGCGGTTAATCATAAGCATTTTATCGATAATTTTTTGCACAGTTGGCATTAAGAAGGAACATATAAACATTATCTGACTTCCATCTAGCATGATAATAATGAAAAAATATTAGGGCCTTTCTTTTCATAAACAGCGCAGATGCATTATATAATGAGACTGTCATATAATGATAAACCGATGATCATCACAATTAACTTCTACAAGCAGAGAAATACAGTATAGGCCTTTTTCTTAGAATGCAAAATTACCCATTATGCTTTGTTTGTATGCTTAAGGAGGATGCTAAGAACTTCCGGTCTGCAGTTGATGCGTATGAACAGTCACATTCGGACAGCTTTGAAACGATAGTTTTGATTTATTTTACTTGCTTTTGACGTCTTTGAACTAATCCTGTTGTCGATCAGCGCCACCTCCTGGACTGATTATTTAAATAATGCAATCTAATAGGAATGAACAACATTTTGTGAGTCATTTACCACTACCAATCTGACGGCATCTTGTGCCTTGTAAATGAAGCAGCGTCATCGCTAAAGTGATCCTTTTTCTTTTTTTTTCTAAATATATAACCAACCCAAACAAATGTAATTCACTAAAATGTTTGACACGCACAGTCTGTACTGTCCCACTGACACACTAATTGAAAGACTGGCACAAGGTGAAAATAAAGTGGTATTTTGAAATGACAGAAAAACAAATACCATGGTAAATACTACACAACACAAACTAACTAAATGAAACATAAACGGCTCCCGATTAGAATCAACACGCAGGGTATCAATCATGTACTTTTATTTTTTGGAAATTGCATAACTTAACGTCACATGTTAAGTTTTATGTCATTAATATGGTTTGCTCCATTATGCAGTGATCTATTGCGCATGTGTGTGTGTGCATTGAAGAGCTGCTGAGCACAGTATAACAGCTGACAGGTCAGGAACACTGACGCTGTATTTCAGCAGCTGATCTGATGGCAGACACTGAATCAGGAGAGCGTTTTTCTCTCGTGCTTGAACCGCATCTGACAGAAGTATAACGGCTTTAACACACACCTTTCAAAATCAAGGTTGTGGATCACAAAAACACTCCGTAAGCCACTCAAAACGGTATTGACAACCATTTTCTGATCAAGATTAACCAGTTGTAAACGCTGTAAACGGAAGTTCTCAGCATTCTACCGGAAGACGCTGGTCGCTATAGCGGCCTTCATGCTGCAACGAAGAAAAAGGACTATATAGGAGCTCAGTGTCATTCAAACACCGTCATGTTAACATAGTAATGCAATAAACATTATTTATTAACATTAGATGTAATGTACATCACTAATGAGAAAAAAAAAGAAACCTATTATTGTAAAAATAGGGGGTCACCACAGCAGAATGAACCGCTGGAAAACTTATCCAGCATATGTTTTACACAGCGGATGCCCTTGCTGTGATGCGACAGCGCTCTGTGCCACCATGCCGCCCGGTTGCAGATTTTTAATGTGCCATTTTTACAGTTGTTTACTATTAAAAATCACTACCGTTTTTGTGCAGGACAGTGTACTTGTCAAAATTCTTCAATCACATAATTTAGTGGACTATTTTCTGCTTAAAGTGATGAGCGATCAGAAATAGGTGTTCACAGACACAATAGTGGAATAATGAAATATACCAGACTACACAGATTGATTAAACCCTTAAAGCTGACTATCGGTATATTTATTAGTTTATTATGTCATTTATTAGTCTATTAGCCCCATTCGTAGCTCTCAATAAAACTGGCCCAGCTCAAACAAGCAGTTTCTGACTGGCATATAACTGACTAAGGAAATAAAACTAGCATATATGTCTGAAGACAAGGCCCATGGTCTGTAACCTCTCAGGCTCAATGGTACGTCCAGCCCAGGTTATTATACTACTTTCTGATTAGCACAAGCTAATACTACATTGTAACATTGCCCCTGCTTACTTTTATATCACGTACTAACTTCTTTGTAGGATCAACTGCTGGCTCTGAATGTTTTACTTTTTCCCGTAAAGTAGGTTAATCAGATTTTCAGCCTTCACAACATTTGACGCAGGTCTCCTTCTCACATACTTACTGTTACGTTTGAAACCATATATATATGTACAGCACTTGTGGCATTCAGTCCACCTCACTACTTTTCCCTGTTGCTATAATACTACATACTAGAGCAAACATGAGCTACTGTATAATACTGCAATGTAGAATATCTTTCAATATACAGTATAATAAAATAGGTACATTTTCACACATGAGAGGAAAATGAGATAAATAACAAAGAGAACAATAGTTGGTGTGCAATATGCAACATGCTGAACTGCATTTAAAACAGCATGTCAGACCAAATAAATAAGTACAAATAGTAAAATATTAATATGAAAAAAATATTGCAACCAAAATATTTTGTGACACTGCAGGACTGTCAAATTAACTTGGGAGGGAACGTAATTAAAAATATTGGAAAATAAATCGAATTGAAAATTCTAACATTTAGTCACAGAAAAGTTCAGTTCTGTTCATTTTCTTAAAAATGTAAAGTTTCTGTTCAATCAAAGATTACTGTAAAAAGCATTTATAATGATTTCTATTTTAAATAAATACTGATGTAAGGAATCCTGAAAACATTTATCACAAACAAATATATATATTTTCCAAATAAAGTTAAGTTGAGTACACTCCAAGAATTACTTTTGATGCTTGTTCAAACTACTTAATTAAAATGAGTTGGCACCACACAACGCTTAATTTTTTATGTTCAATCAACTTAAATTTGTAAAAATGATTTAAGTTAGCGATTTGTGTTGCGACAACATGAAGGAATTATGTGGAACCCAGCATTTTTTTCAGTGTATAAGTGTGCTTTCACATCTGTAGATTGATTGCTTTGTTTTGAAACAGGGATTAAAATTGTTGCAATGTTTATTTTTTGTTCTTGGTGCAGTTCGCTTTCACACGGCAAAGTTTCTGAACAGACCAAAATAGGTTAAACAAGTCAGTGCGAGTAAACGCACTGGTCTGTTTAGAAACTTATACACTGTACAAAAATGCTGAGTTCCACATAAGTCCTTCATGTTAATCATTTTTACAAATTTAGGTGGATCCTCACATTGATCAGTTTTACGGTTTATTTTGTCCCGCTCAGTTGTCATGCGTCCTTATTTTCATTTTTGACAATGAGCAATAAGACAATATAAGTGAAAAGCTGTGCTTTAATTTTGAATGGTGACACCCACAGACATCATCACCAAATATAAATCAAAGGTAAGACTTTCTCATACTTGGTCGTTGACTAGAAATATGCATTATAGGCTTCACATTATAAGGAGAAATAACAGATAAACCAAGACTGCAGTTCAGTCAATTTTCCTAACGGATAAACAGCTCTCATTAATAGTTAGCATGCTTTCACTTTCATATTTAACATGGATCACATTTACCGGTAGAAATGACATCCCGCCTTATTCATAATTCTCTCTTCATATAGCCGTATATATGGCTATTACATATCCATAATACACTGTGATATAGCTGGTTGTTTAGTTCGTAGGGATCGTATTGCTTTTTTACTACCATTGATACACTCCAGAGTTTGTTTCAATCGAGTTTTGGTGCGGATCCGAGCGCAATTGCTTGATTCACATATGCCAAACGAACCGCACTAACTGGGGAAACACGCCAGGTTCCGAAACAAAAGTCTAGGTGTGAAAGCACCTAAGAAACTTCCATAAAAAAACTTTTAAAACATTACCACCTCCAGCTGTTTTACCAGCAGTGTACATTATGAACAGTGTTGGTTAAGTTACTTTTAAAAAGTAATAGATTACAAATTACTGACTACTACTGGAAAATTGTTATCTGATTACATTACTAATTGCTTCATGTAAAAAGTAATCAGATTACTAATTACTGTAAAGTTACTTTTAAAACATGTAAAATATACCTATAAAAATACAAAATATATACTGCAGCTCTTTCAATAATTCAATATTCACAGAAAAACATTACAATGGGTTGATCACAGCAGCTTGACATTCAAAATACTTAAAGAAGTCATTGAGAAAACTGTATACCTGTAACCACTGACATCCATAGTATGCTAAATCACTGCAGTGTTTGGGTGTTCTGTGTTTGTCTGAGGCAATAAGTCTACCGAAATGTGTATATTCCTTACAAAGTATGAAACTGATCAGTCAGTTCTTGTCACGTGACATGGTTTTCAACTCGTGCACCTGGGAAATGCCCAAAAGACGCAATATGTAAATGGCCCCATAAGCAGCTACGCTTCTCTTCACATACCAAAGATACCTTCTCTCTCAATCCTGCACAAAAATCAAATTTAGCCTGTTTAGGCTGAGTTGGGCCTCTGTGTTTTTGGGCGCCGGTGTCCTCCTTGGTGACGAGTATTATAGAATGCTTTCTATTCAAGTGGTTGAACAAGTTGCTGATCGAGTTAAAAGTAGTCGAAAGTTCTTTAGAGACTGGACATAGACTGAATTTCACAGCAATATTTTAGTTTTTACACACAATGAAATCAAAGTAATGTCTGTATTTCCACTTGAAGAAGCAACCAGTCTTGTCAACACAACAGCCACTTCAGCTCGCGTTCTCCAGCAATTCAAATGCGCATGCTTATTAACTGACATTGCAGCGGAAAACGTGATTTAAAAGAAGGATCTTTTTTCTTCTAAAAGCTGTATTTGTAATGTATTTATAACGTTGTATATAGTAATATACCTGTACATACACTTGTCAATTTGTATATTTGCATTCAATACTTACTTCTATTTTTTAGAATATATTTATTATCTGTTTTTGTCCTGTCTCTGTAATCCTGTTGCACTGTAGAAGCTCTGTCATGAAAACAAATTCCTCGTATGTGTGAACATACCTGGCAATAAAGCTCTTTCTGATTCTGATTCTAAGTAACACAATTACATTGACTTTAGTAACTATAATCAAATTACACAAATTTAAAATAATTTTTTACATCACTGCGTTCCCCAAAAATGTAATTAAAATAAATTTAATTGAATAAAGTGTTACTGTGGAACGAGTTACAACCAACTCTGATTATGAGAAATGACATACAGCATCATGTGTCATCTACCCATCTGTATGCCAACTACGTACTATAACATTTGTGTCTATTCTTAAACAGAAGTAGACAGAGTTGAGACACTGTGAAAAAAATGCAGGCTTCCATACAACTCATTCATGTTGTCCCAACACAAATACATTAAGTTAACGTAACTAATTTAAGTAGATTTAACAAATAAAACAAACCCCCATAAAATCTCCAGAATTGGGTTGTTTCAACTCATTTTAAATAAGTAGCTTAAATAATCAGCAAAAGTCTTTTTTTGGGTATACATAACTCCATAAAGTAAATCTAAGAGCAGTAATATTGCATGCCAGTGTTAAGAAAAAAACATTGGCTCCCTCAGGATCTGTATTGATCCTGCAGACTCATTTTCTAGCCCTGCTGTTTCACCAAATCGCTTTGACAGTTGCAAGTTACAGCTCTACTCACAATACTGCAATGTAGCAGCAGCAGCGCTGGCTGCATTATAACAGCAGCGTCTAAAGCCATTTCATTAAAACCAGCAACTCCAAACAGCCCGCAGAAGCATTTTCTGTCCTCCTAAAAGCCTCAGGGGGAAAACCTACATAAGCACAACTGTCCACAGCAACTGACGCTGTTTTATCCACACAGCTGATTGACAAAAACAACGTACCTACTGTAGGATCATGCCCGTCTCTTATCCATCCTTCTGAATAGAAATGTCCCGTTATGTCATGCAGTAAATTTGACCGACTACTTCTCAGGACTTGTAAGGTTTGTCCCCTTCCCACACCCACAACCTCCCCTCCGCCAACACACACACAAACACACATACACACACAGACACGTTTATCACCTGGACTCTGACTGACAAGCGAGTACAAAGGCAGCGTCACACAGCGATGTGTGTTTAGTCATGACATGAGCACTATAGATGGTTGCAGGAATTGGATGTACGTGTCAGCATTTACACTGCAGATACATGAGCTGGTTTATCACGGTGTAAATCATTCATTCGTTTGCTCAATTAAAAGCTAAAAACACAGTGAACAACAGAGTTGCTGTGAGCCATTCAGAACTGCACTGATTTATTGATTGCTTTGAAGGAAACTAAAAAAAGGCATCTTCCTGATTTTAACATTTCAGTGATGAAACTTATATGGAACGGTAACACTTGACAATAAGGTTGTGTTAATTAATGTTAGTTAATGCATTTACTAACATGAACAAACAATGAACAATACATTTATTACAGTATTTATTCATGTTAGTTAACATTAGGCATGGGAAGATAACCGTTTTTAAGGTATAACGCGGTTTGAAAAAGTCAAGGTTTTAAAACCACCAAAGTTTTCTGCTATAGCATTCCTAAGGTATGTGTAAGATTTTTTATATACTTATTTTTAAAGACAAAAGTATCTCCATCAGAAAAAATAAACAAAGATGCCATTTTAAATTGTACAGAAATCTGTGCTTTTGAAACTAATGAAGACAGCAGAAGTCGATGATTCATTTGAATTATTTAGCCTGACATATTTACTGCTGTAAAATATTTAAAATGTTTCTCAAAGTAAAATATATTGTGTTCAAAGGGGAAAAAAGTTTTAGTTTTTTCAGGGTGTCCGCAGAGTCTTAAAATGTCTTACATTTCAAAAACTAAATTTAACCCCTTAAAAAGTATTCACTGAAATATGATGTTGTGGGTCTTAAGTACTTTTAAACAGGTCTTAATTTTTGCTAATTGTCCATGTAAAGCTATGGCCAATTGGTACAACCAACAAATCCATCTAAAAAAACTTTTTATGAACTATTTAGCAATATGGTTTAATTATCTTCCTTGCATCCTTACAATAACATTTGTTTAACAGTTCTCCATGTTTTTATGCATACATTTATGTTGTGCAGAAATGTTGTTTATTATCACTTTTAAAACGTGTCTTTTTTAAAACGAAAGGTTATGCATATATATATATATATATATATATATATATATATATATATATATATATATATATATATATATATATATATATATATATATATATATATAACCGAGTTTGCTTGTTTTAATATTTTAAATATTTGGCTAAGAAATAACTGAATTCAAATTTTTTAATGAGGCAAGTAAAAAAAATCCACTGGTTATCACAAAAAATTATTAGCGTTTCGCCATATAAAAGTCTGAAATTTCATTCATAATAGTCTTAAAAAGGTCTTTAAAAGTCTTAAATTTGATGTGATGAAACCTGCAGAAGCCCTGTTTTTACCCAGATATTTAAAAAAAGAATATCTTTTAGAGCAGTAATCACAAAACCGTCAAACAGTGAAACCGTGATATTTTTATCCAAGGTTATCATATCGTCATAATCTTATACCGGTCCATGCCTAGTTAACATTAGTTAATGAAAATACAGTTGTTCATTGTTAGGTCATGTTAACAAGCATGAATTTGGATGCTAATACTACATTAGTAAATGTTGGACTATGATTAATAAATGATGTACAAGTATCGTTCATAATTAGTTCATGTTAGTAAATGTGACCCAATCTTGGCTGAAAGCTTAAAAATACTAAAGTCTTGAAAAAACAAACAAGCTAATACTGGATCTGGTTTGACTAACATTCAGACTGTTACATATTTAAGACTGATCCTAAAGATCAAAAAAACAATGTGCAAACCTGCAATAGTCACATTGTAGGATCTGCAATGTTGAGTTGGGAATTTAAAATTCCACAAATTCCTCCCGACACACAAATCAATATCTTATGCAAGGGAAATGTGGTTCCCATCCTGTCTATATTGAACTGTAGTTTGCAACATTAACTGCCGCTCTACCAAACGGTTCACCATGTTTTTACTGTTTTAAATAATGACTTAAAGTAATGTAAAGAATGACTGTTTTAAATAATGACAAAAATAATCAAACAAACGTAATCCTGTTGCACTACTTGATTTTGGTTTTATTGTAAAAAAAAAAAAAAAAAAAAAAAAACATTTTCAATGAGAATCTGAAATATTTTATGGCACTTCAAAAATAAAATGATTTAGTATTTCAAAATGTTTTATTTTGATTATGTTTTTAAATGAATTGGTCTTACGCTTTATATTTTCATGTTATATGTATTAATTCCGGTACTTTTAATATAAAACGACATATCAACTATTTGGTAGAGGCTGATATTTTAGAAATTATGGGATGTGTTGAAAAAAAATGCATTGAGTGTGTTAACTAGCTCCATTAGGAGTTAAGAAATGCAATCCAAACATCTTTTTCTTGGTGGGGTAGTTAAAGAGTTAAGCCTTTGATGCAAAAACTCTCATGGGTAAACATGTTGTCTCGTATTGTCAGGAAACTGACTAATTTGTACAAATCCATAAAATTTAATTCATAAGAAAACAATTTTTCAACCCAGGCTTATTTTGAAAATGTACCGCTATATACATTTCTGAAGAGCGCCAAATACATCCCGGGAAAGTACATTTCTTTGCAGTTCTTGTTTTCACGAATCCACCAGAGGGCGCTGTGTATGCTTTTTCACATCCCAAATTTCTCTAGCGAGTGCCAATCACGCCTGCTGTTCTCGCATATTTCCACCAGAGGCCACTGTCGACTGACTGACCGATTGACTGATAAATAATAAACTGAGTAATCACATTACAGTTTGTTTTAATCTAATCAAACCGGAACACACTGAACCCTTAGAAGAGCAAGATACCAAAGTTTGTCATCAATTGATATATGCGTTTGAACTCAACATTTCTCGTAAAGGTCATGTCCACTCCACACTAATACATTTTAGTTTAAAATGCATATTTTCTCTCCTTTCATTTTAGGCAACGAAAATGTATCCTCTTGATACATTTTTTTAGTGGTCTTTTTTGAAAGTGGTCTTTTTTCATCATAATGTAGACTGTGAAAATGGAGACTTGTAAAAAGAATGCCACATGAGATGCAGATTCAGAATAATAAATATCTGTAAGTTGTTTTTTATTTTGCAAACAATTAAAATATTACAAATGAAGACATTAGCTTGACACGATCTTTAGGCATGCTTGTTATTTGAATGTGATGTCAATCCGGCAACCTGCAATTGCGTCATATTGTCGAATGAAGCCTGGTAACCAAAACCCTATCCAATATTTTCCATTTGAACAGTGATACCTAGTTCAACCACTAGGTATCAATTCTACATATTTGACCTTTATTACCAAACCAGGCTCATTGTAGATACGTACCCAGGTCTACATTCCTGGGAACCGCGGAATACGTACCCAGAGCTACCTCTACTTGCAGTTTTTGTTTTTCGCAAATCCACCAGAGGTCGCTGTGTGCACTTTTTGATGATCTCAAATGCCATGTGCACGTTCTCTTCTTGTGTAAATCCACTAGTGGCCGCAATATACATTTTAGCCGATCAGCTTGCTATTGACTGACCAACTAACCCACCCACCTTCTTTCCTAAACCCAACCGATAGTGTTTTCAAAACGATCTAGTAAGCAAAAGCTGTCACGTTTTATTCATATATAATAAAACGCGACAAAAAAATCATATATATATATATATATATATATATATATATATATATATATATTATTTATTTATTTATTTATTTATTTATTTTTTCATTTTACCTGGTTTCTGGAACTACTCTTTGCCAGACTTGAACACTGTCATCGCGATCCACTCCACTCTGCATTCCAAGTCCCTCTGCATATTTGGCAAGTTACTGGGTAAACTGGTAACACTGTAAAAAAGCCGTCAAGCCGTCAATACAAAGGTAAGTGGTCAGCGGTACCGTGCAAAAAGAAACTGATGCTGTTGGCGGCATCATACCACCCTCATATCGTTTGTTTCACAGCCAGACGTAGCCCCATGTACAGATTTGTGGTTTCTCAGAAATGTATACCTGGGTACGTATCCACAATGAGCTTGTGTTGTTTAATATTCATGTGCAGCACAGGGACGAAAACGTTTTCTGTCATTTCAGTGTGGATGAACAACTTTGGGAAATTATTTGAAATTATAGTGTGGATGAAGAGCCTTTTTATCAAGATTAGTGTAGTTTCAAGAACATACACTGTAAAAAGCGATTAGTTGACTTCATTTAATGAACTAAGTGCATAATTATAAACATAACAGTTCCTAGTAAGTTCGAAGTAAAGTCAACTTTTAAGTCAACTAATTTACTCACTTTTTTATGTAAAGTAGCTAACCGCTTTTTTCAGTGCACTGTAAAAATACTGGGTTCCATGCAATTCCTTCATATTGTCTCAACACAAATCCATTAAGCTAACTTAATTGTTTTTACAAATTGAACATAAAACAATTAAGTTATCTCTACAAAAATCTCAAGAATTGTGTTGATTCAGCTCATTTTAAATATGTAGTTTGAACAAGCAGCAAAAATATTTTTTTAGTGTGAAATAATGGTGGTAAATGTTCTTGAAACCACCAAAAACTCTACAAAATAAAACTTTTAGAAGGATCATTTGAGTCTTAACCTGACTGGAAGATGACATTTTTGTCAAATGCAGTGTAGTCAACGCAAAGCAGGGTTGTACAAGTTGTCAACAGTGCTTAACTAAAAAGTGTCTTCTAGTTAAACATTAGGCCATTTGCCCTGATCTCAAGATGATAAAGTGTCCCCTGATCGAAGGCAGATAAATCAGAGGGCGAGCACTTACAACAAAGCAGAACCGCACTTAATGTTTGACAACCTTCACCCCTGCTCACTCCATGCAGTTTCCATCCACTGTACTTGTCTGTGGATTTATTCAACAGCACCGCAGTCACTGGTTGTATTGCAGATGTTTGATCAACATGCTTGAGAAATACAGGCAAAGCATCAGAGCATTGTTGAGTGTTTACACCAGAACACACTCGGACAAGTGCCCTCAGTCAGGAATCAGGAAATCATGTGCTGTCAGCAGTTGCGGCATAAAAGTTGCAACGTTTGCACTTGGATAAATCATTTAAAGACTGAATTGTCAGGAAACAGCATATCGATTTCTCCTAATTATATTGATTTATGATATATGCTGATCATTATTACCTGCCGTGATTCATAGCTTCTGCATATTTCACTTTTCATTCCTTTTCATCAAAATTGTATTGCTGTGAAGTAAAATAAATGGAAATAACTTAAAATGAAAATATTTAATAGTCAATTTAAAGGCTTAACTAGATTAATTAGGCAAGTTAGGGTAATTTGGCAAATCATTGTAAAATCGATGGTTGGTTCTGTAGACGATCGGGAAAAAAAATTGCTTAAGGGGCTAATAATATTGACCTTAAAATGTTAAAAAAATAAATAAAAACTGCTTAATTAAATTAAACAAATAAGACTTTTTCCAGAAGAAAAATATTATAGGAAATACTGTGAAAAATGTCTTGCTCTGTTAAACATTTTTTGGCTGAGTATTTGAATAGGGAGAAAAAAAAATCACAGTGCTAAGAGCTAATAATTTTGACCTTAGCTGTGTATACATAAATATATATATTCCGCAAAATGCAGAAATTTTTTCTTTCCATTTGTATGCATTAATAAATTCCATAACACTCTCACCAGTCCTAACTCCTTATTTGCGTCTAATACCCCAGTTTGTCACGGGGGCATGAATGAAATGTTCATGAAGGCGTGAGTGAAGGTGAAACTGCCGAACTGCAGTTAAAGTCACCCAAAATTACAGGAAACTCTTACATGAAAGCACTTAACGTAAACACCTTAATTATATTATTGTCTATTAAGGTTAATAACTAGATTACGAATGTCCATGTAAACGTACTCAATAGTGTCTTCGAAGTAAGTGAAAGATCCAGAAGGGCATCCTGCTGATTTGATTCAGAAGGGCACCAGTCAGGTATACATCCCTGCTAAAATATCAAGGTGAAAGTGATCATAGCTTGCGTAGAATAGACCCAGCTCCCAACACAACTTTAAGAATAGATTAACGGCGATATTTTTTTAACGCCCGATAATAGTCTTGCGTTAATGCAGCATGTTAACGCCGATAATGGCCCACCACTAATGTATTCAAGCACATGTTTTACGCAGCGGATGCCCTTCTAGCCGCAACCCATCTCTGGGAAACATCCATACACACTCACTCAAAATACGGACAATTTAGCCTTCCAAATTCACCTGTACCACATGTCTTTGGACTGTGAGGGAAACCGGAGCACCCGGAGGAAACCCACGCGAATGCAGGGAGAACATGCAAACTCCACAGAGAAAGGCCAATTGACCCACCCAGCCGAGGCTCGAACCAGCGACCTTCTTGCTGTGAGATGACAGCACTACCTACTGCGCCACTGCGTCGCCCCTATATATATATATATATATATAGGGGCGACGCAGTGGCGCAGTAGGTATATATATATATATATTATATATATATATAATTAGGGCTGCTCGATTGTGGGAAAAATCATACTCACGATTATTTTGGTCATAATTGTAATCACGATTATTCAAACGATAATATAGTGGTCAAAATTATTCGCCCTTCTGTGAATTTTTTTTATATAAAAATATTTCCTAAATTATGTTTAACAGAGGAATTTTTCACAGTATTTCCTATAATATTTTTTCTTCTGGAGAAAGGCTTATTTGTTTTAATAAACCAGCTAGAATAAAAGCAGGTTTAAATATTTTGAAACCTATTTTAATACCTCAATATTATTAGCCTCTTTAAGCAATATATATTTTTGATTGTCTGCAGAAGAAACTACTGTCATACAATGACTTGCCTAATTACACTAATTAAGCCTTTGAATATCACTTTAAGCTGAATACTAGTATCTTGAAAAATATCTAGTAAAATATCATGTACTGTCGTCATAGAAAAGATAAAATAAATCAGTTATTAGAAATGAGTTATTAAATCTGTTATGTTTAAACTGTGCTTTAAGCATCTTCACTGTAAGAAAAAAACTTTAGCTGCAAAAGTCCTTCAGTCAAGAACAGTGAGGGATTTTCTCCTTTTGTTGTTTGATTACTAATAAAAACAGGCGGCAGCAGGAATATTGCTTGTTGTTAAGAATAGTGCGGCTCTGATATAGTTTCTCTTTCACCTTTCTTTTGATTCTCAACTTGTTTGTTTATTACACAAATGAGAGATAATATGCACAATCACTAAACACCGTGCTCTGACACAAATGTGCATGTATTTGACCATTAAATCGCTCGCATTAAGATGGCGTAAGATGTGTGTGCTCTGCTCGTCTCCGAACCTGTCCAAGGCTAAGCGCGGCGCGCACACACACAACAACATGTGCTCTTTCACGCTTTTAAAAATATGAATGATTCGAACGTATATCAATGAATGTTGCGCATCCCATGTTGCAAAAGTTACATTACAGTACATTCTTTTAGTCATTTTCACATGGAACTGAGCTTTGCAGAGCAACAAATATGTACAACTAGAAAGGGGACGGTATATGATGCAATAATCGTTTATCTCGATTAATGGTTTTTCATAATCGTTAGAAGCCGAAATCGAAAACGAGGATGATATATATATATATATATATATATATATATATATATATATATATATATTAGGGGTTGCACCGACAAGTCGACTTTAATGTTCTGCCATGACGCTTCTTGATTGACGTCAACTACTCGAGTTGTGCAGATCACCTTGTTTGACCTGAACTACATGACAGCTTTACACATGAAGGTGATTCACTCAATGAAACTGCCCTCGGATTATTTAAAGTAATGGATGAAAAAGTCATGTGATTGGCTGTTGCGACTCTGCGAAGCGTAGATGCTGTGACATTTTGTGAGTGAACAGTGAAGCGCGCAGTCGTAGAGATGTGGCAAACTTCATAGCATGTGTAAATATAATTCCCGGTAAACATGGTGAAGATGTGCAGCGAGGAGACTAATAACCATCTAATCTAATAACCAAGATGAGCCAATAACCGTGAAAAATGCCTGACTTGAGCAGGATTTTGAGCAGCTTTTTAACGCGCACCATCATAGTGGTAAAATAGGTGTTTGAGCCAGCCTAATCTCATGAAAAAACATAAGTATTTTACATTTTGTCAGTTTAGTGGCTAATTTATATTAATTCGTATGAGTTCAGTCTTACAAAAATGTACCATTTTCGAAGGGAGGTCTGGCTCCAAATTCCGCCCCTAAACCCAACCATCATTGGGTGATGAACAAATTGTACTGAATTGTACTAATTAGATCGTACGAATTCATACTAATTAGGGGCCGATCACACCGAACTCACTTTTTGCGTTGAGAGGCACCTTTTTTGAATGGTTTACTAACAGCAAAGTCAACTCTGAGCGGAAAAGAGTTACGTCACTTGCGTCTTTTTCATTCTTCCTTTAAAAGAAAGCAGAGGCGGGGTTTCCGTTGAGGTCCTTGCAGTGTTTGTGTTGTCAAGACAACAACAGAGACTTTTGAAGATGGAGGAGAGACTTGTGGTTGCTGTTTTGAGTTATCCGATGTTGTATGACTCACAAATCTTGAATATCACAATATTATTAAGTATTAAAATTATAATAATATCAACAGCAGCACTCTCGGCTGATTCAGTCATTGCCTAGTGACATGAAAAAGCGTACTGCGCTTCTTGTTTTCTTGTCAACAAAAAAGGTAGTGCAGTGCGCCTTGCGGTTTTGTAACGTAAATTCGCATTCGGTGTGATCGGCCTACTAAATCAGAAAAGTAAGAATTGCCGTGAGAATGCGTTGTTTAAGCAGGACTCTGACAGTGTAATAAGGCTTAACGTTATAGCCTAGGCTTTGTTTTTCGTGCATTATTTTGTTATGAAATAACATCACATAAATTTGTGTGCTGATGACATATGCATTACCTCTGCACTAACATATGTTATTGTTACATACTAACTAAAACCTGCAGTGATCAATGTGTTGGCTGCATTTATTTAGCACTAAAATTAGCCCGTGCTAATATTTCATTATTAACTTGACAGTGCAGTTGTTTTGGTCTAAAATTAGTCATTGGTAGGCCTCAGATTTCCACAGATTTTCAGCCCATCATTGAGTCTATTGATTTAGTTGTGTGTAAATGTGTGTAAATTTATATTTATTCAGTTTTTAAATAGATTTTAGTAATATTATTGACAAATATAAAATGTTTATATGATTTACTTACAAAACAGTTTGTAAAGTAATATTTTCTGTCTTTTAGTAGATATATGGTAGATATATTATATAGGAGACTTGCTTTGTTTACCAAATAATTGGATTTACATTGTAAGCATTAAATAAAAGTGTATTATTTTTTTTATTTAACATATACCGATAAACCCAAAATCATTCCACATAAATCCACAGATTTTTCCCAATATTCTGTGCAGAAATGGCAAAAAATGTCTGCAGATTCTGTATGGCCCTAGTCATGGGTAATGTTGCATTGTTTTTGCAAAGTGTTATGAGCTGTCTAGCAAATTGTGTTTTATTGATGATGTCACCAGCGACTAGTTGACGTCAACTCAACTTTGATAACATAAAAGTTGACTTCCAAAAATCTAAAGTTGTTCAACCCCTAATACCCCTATATATATATAAATATATATAAGTATAAAATATCTATAAATTATATTGCGAATCACTGGTACAACCCTTCCTACTCCCCAAGAACTGTACTTATCCAGAGCGAGCAGAAGGGCTGCCAAAATCACTTTGGACCCCTCACACCCAGCACACTGCCTCTTTGAACTTTTACCTTCTGGTCGACGCTACAGAGCACTGCGCACCAGAACAGCCCGACACAGAAACAGTTTCTTCCCTCAGGCAATCCATCTCATGAACACTTGATGATAATTATTGTGGAACCAACATCACTACTTGTCATACACTTTTATACACATATACACTTATTTAACAACACACTTTACATGCCAATTTGCACATAACAGCTGCATATATAACGTTGTATATAGTAATAAACATGTACATACACTTGTCAATTTGTATATTTGCATTCACTACTTCTATTTTTTTTTTAATATATTTATTATCTGTTTTTTGTCCTGTCTCTGTAATCCTGTTGCACTGTAGAAGCTCTGTCACGAAAACAAATTCCTCGTATGTGTGAGCATACCTGGCAATTTCTTATTCTGATTCTGATTCTGAAAGTAATTTAATCTATGAAGTAATTTAATAAATATCTGCATTTTTCACATAATGCCAATTTTAAAAAGGACAGACAAGAAACAATTTGCTAAGTAATTATTGCATTTATTTGAAGGTACCAATCCAATGATTACTCTATCTAAAAATAAGAATTTACCAAAAATATATAGATTTTATGACACATTTTCCAAAAGAATAAAAAATATAAAAATAGCATGAAACAAAATGCAATGCAATGCAATAAAAAATGTTTAAAATAAAACATGGATAGCCAGGAATGGCAAAAAAAAAAAGTATATTAAAAATCTATTTCAGTTTATAGGTCTAATCTTAAGTTGCATCTTTGGTAATTTTTTGTTTTTGAAATTTAGGAGAAATATCAGAGACAAAGTTAATTCTTCAACACAATAGAACAGAGTATTTCCACAGCAATATCACACTTCTTTTCAGCAGCCAGTCCGGCACTCAATTGTCCCTCCGTGGACCCCTTAAAAACAACATCTGAGCAATAACATTTTTCTTTTAATCCCCAAAACTACAATAGCCGTCTGGAGTTGTAGTGCGATGGAAAGAGGCTTTTGTTTGACTTCAGTTTATCACTCCGAGCTGGCACAGGATTATTACAGTGCAAATGAAATTCAAATATTGGCTTACAGCTAATCAGATTCTTCATCAAGAACATCAAGGACAAACAAGAAACAAATATCACAACTCCAGTGGCGTTCGGTTCTGACTTCTTCTGATATTTGATGTGTTTATTCATGCTCATTGAGTTCAGCTGAAAGCAGTGTGACTCGCTGTAAGTCTTTTCCATTATCAGAAGTTCACTGGAGTTCAGAGCTGATCTGCTTGTGGAATTTAGACGCTAACCTTTAGTACATTGTGGGTTAAGGCGCAGACTCATAATTCTAGCTGTTACTTTGCTAGTTTACTTTACAAGTCAAAGCAAATGGTGCTTGAAAAGCGTTTGGTCAAAATGTTCGAATGTACTAAAAACTTTTTTTTTTCTGTATAAATGCGAACCACTGGGGAGAAATCAACAGAAAACAAGCTGTAAAATACCATTTTCAACTAAAACTGGGAAAAATTTATGCATTACAGTGTTTTACCGGCATAAAAATGCTATTTTCTTGAAAATTTTACTGTTGTTTCTCTATAAACGTGAAAAACGTGACATGCACATGAGTACTGATTGTTCAGTCTCTACCTAGTCACAAGTACCAGACAACCAAAATAGCAATTACGGAGTACATACACAGTGTTGTTAGTAGTTTTTAGTGTATTGTTGTAAAAGGAGATTTTTGTTTTACAATTATACAGTCTATACGAAACTTAAAGAAAACTAAGAAAGAAAGAAAAATGTTGCATTTGCTTTCGTCTTGTAAACACTCTCAGCTTTAATACTATGAGTAATCTTTATATTTATATTTAAAAATAAATAACAGTGTTCCCTCTAGGATTTTTTCCAGCTGTGGCGGCAGGCCTTTTTTTTACACCGATCTACCAACTACCTGTGGCGTTATTTCAATGGCAAATGTCGTGAGCACAGTATTAGAAGTCAAGATCGCAAGTAATAGCCTACGAGCATGCAGATCTCTTTGCTTGTGCGCGATTTTTTCTGCTTGTGCACAAAACTTCTTGCACGCCCCCTCAAATATATAAGCCGCTTTAAGAGCGCGCAGATCTTCTTGTGCGCTCTCAAATAAACGCTGCTGAGGTGCGATTTAGTGCGTTTATGTAATGAGTATGTCTCCAGTGTTTATTAGATTTGCTAGGAATATTTATGAATGCCTCCGGTATTAATGAGTCCTGAAATAAAGTAAAACAGCTATACGTCGTGTTTGCTGTACTCACACACCACGCACCTGTCACAGTCAGCCAGTCAGTCAGTCAGCACGTAACCTTAAAGCTGTAATGTAGCCGTGGCAGGATGAATCTTGGCATGGCGCCCTCCATGGGAGAATGAATGTAGCGGAAACCATGAATAATACTAAAGCTCAGCAATACTTTTATATCTGAAATATGCAAAATATTGACCAAAAAACTGGTGTACAAACTTATTTTTATTAAGAAACTGAATAAATTTATATAAACTGAATAATACTGAATACATTTGAAATGCAGAAAGACTGATAGCATACTCCAGTAAACTTTGTTTTACAATGAAAATATCGATATTTCTTGTCTTTAAAAGACTATTTCATTTTTTCCCAGGCATTCAGGATTACGGACAACTTCAAATAAAATGAGTGTAGGTAACTCAAAATTTACTGAAAGTTAATTCTACTCATTTGAAAATAGTTTTGAATTCAGTGTTGAAGGTAATGAGGTAATTAAATACCTCATTACTTCAACTTAAATGGAGTAAGTTCACAGTACTCGTATAGATTCGTTTTTTAACTCAAATGGATTGTTGCAATCTGTTTCCTCAAACGGTTCAAGTTGCCTTAACTTATTAGGTTTTACAGTACTCAGTTGGTTTGAGTTCTCTTCATTTATTGGGTTTTTCTGTGCTCAAATTGCTTCATTTACTCAAATGGATTAAGTTCACAGCACGCATTAAGATTAGTTTTTGAATTTAAATGGTTTGTTGCAATCGGTTTCCTCAAACGGTTTGAGTTACCTTAACTTTTTGGGTTTTAGAGAGTATATATTTATATAAAGATTACACTAATAACCACTTAGAAAAGTGTTTAAAGATGTGTTACTAAGATGGTTTTGTTTTAAAATATATGCATATACTGATATATACTTTTACATTATAAGATAAAGTATTTAGGTACAAGAGGTACTTAAAGTTAAGAGAACTGTCACTAGGGTGATACTTTTACAAAAAAATTACTTTTTAGCTACTAATATAAACTCTTAAAGTACTAATTTGTATTTTAAGATGCCAATATGCATTGTTAAAAAATATCTGATAAATAACACTTTCCGTAATTTATGATTCTCGAGTGTATTATGGATTGCATTATGGGATGTTGATCTTTGATAAAAGTGACTTTTATTGACATTTTAGTAGTTTTTAATTATATAATGTATAAGGAAATAATATATAGAGAAATAAGTCTGTAAAATAACAGAAAATGTTCTGGCAGTTTGTTACAAGGTTTTTGTACAGTAGTATAAAACACCAACTCAGAGAGTATATCACTTTAAACTATTAAAAGTCTTCATAAACATCACTCTTTTTCAACTTTTTAAGGTTAAAAGTTGTCAGAAGAAAGATCAAGGTCTCATATTGCAATTCAAGAGCATAAATAATAAAAAAATTTATAAAAACATGAATCACAAAATGTGGAAAACTGTTGTGTAATTGCAGTTTATTACAAGCTTTAGGTACCATGACTTACAACACCAACCCAGACAATAAAACACTTTAGACTATTAAAAATGTTCATAAAAGTTACTTTTTGCCAACTTTTTAAAAATTGTTGGGAGAAAGATCAAGGCCCCATAATGCAATTCACAAGCATAAATAAATAGGGAAATTCCAAAAATTTAAACATGAATCACAGAGAACTGCAAATTTACGCATATTTTTTTAGACTCTTTCAGGTAACTTTTGTAACTTTATTTCAGAGACTGTAAAGTACATTTTGACAAAATACTTCCTTATTAATAGCTTTTTTTCTCTCTTAATTATCTTGATGATCTTAATCTAACTCTGCAATCTAAAACTGATAACAGAAAAAAATACCAGCTTTGAGCTTAGCATACCCGGAAATCACACCATTTTTTATTTCTGATTGTAATGTGAGATACTAAAAAACGAAAGCTGAGAAGTTCCTCCATCATCTGACATCTCAATGCACCATGCTTTAAAATTCCTCAAATCTGCAGAGGTCTACTGTACAGTACATGGCCAAAATCCATCCTCACACGTACAGAACTTTATCTTATCTGCTCGCAGAAGTTCACCAAATCTGATAAGACCCCGTTCCGTGTGCTTGCAGATTACAATCACAATTGCATAACCCTATCAAACTGAGAGGTAATATGTACTCACATAGTCCAGTCTAAATCAGGTGTATGCAGGAGTTTTCAGCTCAAGGCCAAAGGTGCGTAACCCACTGAAAGAGCACTAGGTATCCAATCTAGTGTTATCAATGCTATTATTCCTCTTGCCTATGGAGAATTCCAGAGCGCAGCACAATCTCTTCTCATGCCTCCTCCTCACGCTTTTACTGCAGTAGCCCAAGATCAAGACACAGTCCCACTACAAACCTCTCTCACACACACACCAGAACGCTTGTAAGAACTGCTAACACTCTCTCTCTCTCTCTCTCTCTCTCTGCTTTTGTGCTTGTCTTTCATAAACACCCTCTCTTTTTACCCCCTTCTTTCTGTTTTACTCTCTCCCTCTCTCTCTCTCTCTCTCTCTCTCTCTCTCCCTCTCTCTCTCTCTCCCTCTCTCTCTCTCTGGCGGAGGTTGGGGTTTGCAGCAGCAGGACTCTTGCCAGTAACTCAGCTGTATGCAGTATTGATGGAGTTGCTCAGGGATGCTAACACAGCATGAATTTTCCCAGCGCTCCACTTTCCCTTTCACTCTTCATATCCCCCCCTCTCCTGCACCTCCGTCTCTCCTCTTTTTTATTTGTTTGTCATCCTCTTAAACTATCAATCTGCTTCCTTTGGCTGACCACTATCTAAATCACACCGTTCCTGTGATCTTCTTTATTCTCCTTCGATTTATTGAGCTTGTTCTCTTTTAGTGTCGTTTTAGCAGATGAAATCCTGCTGTTGTGTGTATTGCATGCGTTATGTTTCCCTGGAGATGGTCTTTTTGTATTGTTAGTGGTCATTAGTAGCGTATGTTAAAGGTTTTGAGATACGTCATGTAAAGTTCTTTTAATTGTTCACTTGAGAGTAAAGAGAAGTTTGAAATACCCAAGCATTCATTTTCCTTCGGCTTAGTCCCTTTATTCATCAGGGGTCGCAACAGTGGAATGAACCGCCAACTTTTCCAGCATATGTTTTACATAGCGGATGCCCTTCCAGCTGCAACCCAGTATTGGAAAACACCCATACTCTCTTATTCACATACACTACGACCAATTTAGTTTATTCAATTCACCTATAGCGCATGTCTTTGGAATGTGGGGGAAACCAGAGCACCCAGAGTAAACCCACACCAACATGGGAAAAACATGCAAACTCCACACAGAAATGCCATTACGCTTATTTCACGCGGCCGCCATTTTAAAGAACCTAAACTCACGCTTGAGTTTAGATGAATGTAGATATATTCTGAGAACTTTCCTCTCAATTACAAAACAAACACAACATGTGGATTTCTACTGTGTGTGTGTGTGCGTGTGTGTGTGTGTGTGTGTGTGTGTGTGTGTGTGTGTGTGTGTGTTACAGATTGCTCATTCATTCATTCATTCATTCATTTTCTTTTCAGCTTAGTCCCTTTATTAATCTGGGGTCGCCAGAGCGGAATGAACCGCCAACTTATCCAGCATATATAAAACATGCAGCGGATGCCCTTCCAGCAGCAACCCATCTCTGGGAAACATCCATACACACTCATTCACACACATACACTATGGACAATTTGCCTACCTGTAACACATGTCTTTGGGGGAAACCGGAGCACCCGGAGGAAACCCACGCGAACGCGGGGAGAACATGCAAACTCCACACAGAAACGCCAACCGACCCAGCCGAAGCTCGAACCAGCGACCTTCTTGCTGTGAGGCGACAGCACTATTGGGGTGTCAAAATTAATTGTTTCTTTGGTGCACCGCGATGCAGATGCGGACAATTCGGTATCGGTTCAGTAAAAATCATAACCGGTTATTATGTACTGACATCATTCATCTCATATGCGCTCTGTCGCAAGGGAAGCGAGCGTGGATATTTACAACACTACCGGTGCTAACTACTTAAAAAACAGCAAGCAAGCACGCGTGGCGTGTGTGTGAGTGCGTGCGCGTGCATGCGTGGGTGCATATGTGTGTGTGTGTGTGTGTGTGTGTTTGTTTGGTGCTGTCTATGTTTGTGTATGTGTGTGAATGAGAGACAGTGTGGTACTGTGTGTCCATGTGTGTGTGTGTGTGTGTGTGTGTGTGTGTGTGTGTTTATACGGACAGCTTGTTATAGCCACGTTTTTTTTCTTTCTCAAGCGAACAGTTCACGCAGCCCCATGTTTTATTTGAGTTGACTATGAAACACTTTGAAGAGATTTTGTATGAAACAGGTACGAATGTACAGAGATCTTCATAATCCGTCCATGCATGATCACAGGGATAACCAGATGACCAACAATTCTGGGCTAGAAATTGCAACAGTAGTGGCAAAGGAGGAAAGTTTTTGTTCAAAAGTTTAGAAAAACTTGAAGGATAAGCTTGTTAAAACCAAAAGAGGCCATGGAAAAAGTGGAGACCCATTCGGTTTTAATAAACAATTACAGAATATGTTTTTCCTCCATTCATAGGTTTTACACTGATGTATATGTCACAATTTTGAATTTAAAACAATTTAATATTTACAAAACTAAAATTAGGTCACAAATTATTTCTTTGAAAACTGGAAAAGAATATTTGATCGGTTTACAATATACTGATGACCTGTTTTTCTAGGCTTTATTGGTGATAATGGTCAAGAATGTTAGACCATTATTCCCTTTTTAGCATATCAGTAGAGGACAAACTAGCCAGACAGTAATGAATTGTTGAGTGGGTTAAATAATAAACAAAAGTCTTTAGTTTTTAGATTTTTAGTAAGTGTACTTTTTCTGGCTTTTATTCTTGCCATAATAAAAATATATATATATTTGTATAACAACCCATGTTCTGTTGTCATTAATATTTTAATAAACTTCAAAAGCTGGAACTGTCCGAGATAAGAACAAAAGCAAGTGATGTATTAAAAAAAGAATCTTGAATGGTTACAAAAATCTTTTTAATCATTCAAATTATGAATAAAAATAATTAGTTTAAAAATCTTGATAAATATTATTAAAATGACGAGGTTCAGGAAACTTCCTACTTCTCTGTTTATTCGACTGAATTTACGGTGAGTTTCTTTGACCGCCCCCTGTCATTTTAAAGAATATCACAAGGTCAGATGCGTCACGTATTAAAAACATATCCGTTTCTTGAGGTGCACGTGCAGTCAGTGGAGGTCCGTGACACGGCACCAGACGAAAGTATAAATCAAGCTTAACACGCACCGAGAACACTCAAATAACTGCATTAGAATTAGGGCTGGGCTGATAATCAATATTATATTGAATCATGATAAAATTTATGTCAATAACAATGATAAGCTTTGGACTTTTTTAAACTCAATATTAATCTAAGAGCCAATCAAATTTGCATCAATGGGAATATAAAAGTGTATCTCTTTTATTGGAGATGTTATTAGAGATATTAGAGATGTGTCAAATTTTCATCCACTGAAAATTTATTGGGGGGAAATGGTATGCCATTTAATGGACCCTCTAATTTTTGTAGCTTCAGTCATTGTTGGGGTACTCTTCTAAATCTGGAAGCATTAACAACTTATATCGAAATATATATTGTTATGGTTCAATATGGAAAATAATTATCAAGATTGCATTTTTGCCATATCGCCCAGCCCTAATTAGAATGCTTAAAAACCGCTTAAAATATTTTAATAACTGCAAAATAAACAAAAAACAGACGACACTCTAGCAACTACAGTACATGGCGACTACATAAAAAAGCAACCCCAAGCAGACCTTTTAGCAGTGTACTCAGAGCATTACAACATGCTAAAAACCCAATTAGAACTACATACGACAAACTAATATCAAGCAGACAACTGCATAGCAATGTCTTAAATATCTCTCAGAACACCCTAGCAACCACCCACTATGCTTAGCAACCACCCGTAATATCTATATTTATCTTTTCTCTGTTGTGTGTTTTGACTGCCTTTGTAAAATGGACAAAGTAAAAGACAGGCTTCTCACATTGTAATTATTAGTGAGAGTCAAAAGGCTGCGAGAAGCTCTTTCTGCTGCACTCATCACAAAAGACAAGCTCTCTGATTTCATATTCATTAAATATGTTGTCGGATAAGAGAACAATTTGATATTGAGAAAGGACATGCTACATTTCAGGGGAGAGTCACTGATTCAAGTTGTGCTTGCCAATTAGATTCAAATACATCTAATTATCTGTCAAAGAAACGGTTATAACAATTCATTAAAGCAACATTCCAGTTTTTTACAAGTCTGCTAGAGTTAAACAGTTGAGTTTTATCATTTTTGAATGCATTCAGCCAATTTCCAGGTCTGCACTTTTAGCTTAGCATAGCATGAATCACTGACTCGAATTAAACCATTAGCATCTCGCTCAAAACATTCAAAAAAAGAGTATTGATAATTTTCCTATTTTAAAGCTCGACTCTTCTGTAGTTACATCATGTACTAAGACTGATGGTGTAACGCGGGGAGTGACAGAGACAACTGAGGTTAGGATCCACGTGCAGGTTTATTCGTTGTCAGAGAAGCAAGGGTCAACACAGGTGCAAACAGATGTATATAGGCAGTCCAGAATCGTAAACAATCACAGGCGAGAGGTCGGTAGGCAGGCGGCAGACAAGGATAAATCAGTAGACAAGGCTAAGGTAAATACACGGAAAGACAAGACAAGGAAACGCGTTGTAAAGTCACTATACAGTAGACAAGACTCGGCAAAGGCAGGGAGTGAGTGTGATGTATAAATAGTGTGTGTAATCAGTCCAGAAGTTGCAACAGCTGTGGGAGTCTAATCAATGGAAATGGGGAAGCATGTGTGTGTGTGTGAACAGAGTGCATGTGTGAATATGTAGTCCATGAATGGCGGATTTGTAGTCCATGTGTGAGAGAACCAGCGACCTGGGAGTATGATCGCTGGTGATCGTGACAGAGCCCCCCCTCTAAGAGTGGCTTCCAGACACTCCTAAAACTGATCAGGCGGGAGGTGGAGCGGAGGCGGAAGAGGGGGAGGGATGGAGGGCCAGGACCATGTAGAGGAGGAGGACCTGGAGCATGGAGCTGAGGAGGCCCTGGATCATGGAGCTGAAGTGGCCCTGGATCATGGAGCTGCGGAGGGCCTGGAGAGTGGAGCTGCGGAGGGCCTGGAGAGTGGAGCTGCGGAGGGCCTGGAGAGTGGAGCTGCGGAGGGCCTGGAGAGTGGAGCTGCGGAGGGCCTGGAGAGTGGAGCTGCGGAGGGCCTGGAGAGTGGAGCTGCGGAGGGCCTGGAGAGTGGAGCTGCGGAGGGCCTGGAGAGTGGAGCTGCGGAGGGCCTGGAGAGTGGAGCTGCGGAGGGCCTGGAGCATGGAGCTGAGGAAGGCCTGGAGAGTGAAGCTGAGGAGGGCCTGGAGCATGGAGCTGAGGAAGGCCTGGAGAGTGAAGCTGCGGAATGCCTGGGGCACAGAGCTGCGGAGGGTCTGGGGCATGGAGCTGTAGAGAGCCTGGAGCCTGGAGCTGTAGAGAGCCTGGAGCCTTACTTTCAGCAGACATCGGCGGGTCATATGAACCTGGTGGCCATTCAGGAAGCTTAGGCGGCGGCCATTCAGGAAGTGCAGGCGACGACCATTCAGAAAGCTCAGGCGGCCTCCATTCAGGAAGCGCAAGCGGCGGTGGCAACCATTCAGGAAACTCAGGCGTCAGCGACCATTCATGGAGCTCAGGCGGCGGCCATTCAGGAAGCGCAGGCGGCGGCCATTCAGGAAGCTCAGGCGGTGGCGGCGGCGGCCATTCAGAAAGCTCAGGCGGTGGCGGTGGCGGCGGTGGCCATTCAGAAAGCTCAGGCGGAGGCGGCGGCGGCCATTCAGGAAGCTCAGGCGGCGGCGACGGCGGCCATTCAGGAAGCTCAGGCGGAGGCGGCGGCGGCCATTCAGGAAGCTCAAGCGGAGGCGGCGGCGGCCATTCAGGAAGCTCAGGCGGAGGCGGCGGCGGCCATTCAGAAAGCTCAGGCGGCGGCGGCCATTCAGGAAGCTCAGGCAGTGGCGGCGACCATTCAGGAAGCTCAGGCGGTGGCGGCGGCCATTCAGGAAGCTCAGGCGGCGGCCGCGGCCATTCAGGAAGCTCAGGCGGCGGCCATTCAGGAAGCTCAGGCGGCGGCCATTCAAGAAGTTCAGGCGGCGGTGGCAGCCATTCAGGAAACTCAGGCGGCGGTGGCAGCCATTCAAGAAGCTCAGGCGGCGGTGGCGGCTGTGGCTCTGGCAGTTCTGGCGGCAGTGGCTCTGGCAGTACTGGCAGCAGTGGCTCTGGCGGCGGCAGTGACTCTGGCAGCGGTTCTGGCGGTGACTGAGTGTCTGGCAACTCTGGAGAATTTGGCAGCTCTGGCAGTGACTGAGGATCTGGCAGCTCTGGAGGATCTGGCAGCTCTGGAGGGTCTGGCAGCTCTGGAGGGTCTGGCAGCTCTGGAGGGTCTGGCAGCTCTGGAGGGTCTGGCAGCTCTGGAGGGTCTGGCAGCTCTGGAGGGTCTGGCAGCTCTGGAGGGTCTGGCAGCTCTGGAGGGTCTGGCAGCTCTGGAGGGTCTGGCAGCTCTGGAGGGTCTGGCAGCTCTGGAGGGTCTGGCAGCTCTGGAGAATCTGGCAGCTCTGGAGAATCTGGCAGCTCTGGAGAATTTGGCAGTTCTGGCAGTGACTGAGGATCTGGCAGCTCTGGAGGATCTGGCAGCTCTGGTGGCGGCAGTGGCTCAGGCAGTGGCTCTGGCAGTAGTGGCTCTGGCGATGGTTTTTCAGGAACTGGAACTATGGCAGGAACAAAGGCAGGAACGGACTCGGAACAGGAAACCATCTTGTGAGCCGGAGAACTGGAAGCAGCCATCTTGTGAGCTGGAGGACTAGAAGTGGCCATCTTGTGAGCTGGAGGACTGAAAGCGGCCATCTTGTGAGCTGGAGGACTGGAGGCGGCCATCTTGTGAGCTGGAGGACTAGAAGCGGCCATCTTGTCAGCTGGAGACAGGAGTATGGGTGTTGCCAGCATTAATGTGTCCGTGGGATGTACAGCAAGCCCTGTTGTCCTCTGGTCCTGCTGTACATTGCCCCCTCCCAAAAAATATTTAGGGGTCTCCTCCACCTCGCCCACGGTGAAGGGGGACCCACTCATTTGTAGTGCCAGATCAATGTATTTTTCTAAAGTTCCTTGGGGTTCATGCAAAGGCATCGTGGAATAAAGGGGCTCTGAAAGTCCTCCACGAAAGAAAATCATCAAACACAACTCACTCATAGATGTTAGGTGTGCCAGTTCGATGAATTCCTCCACGTACTCCTCAATAGACCGGGCTTCCTGACGAAGACGCATTATTGCGATACCCGCTGGATCCATGTTTGGGTGGCCGAGTCTTCTGTAACGCGGGGAGTGACAGAGACAACTGAGGTTAGGATCCACGTGCAGGTTTATTCGTTGTCAGAGAAGCAAGGGTCAACACAGGTGCAAACAGATGTATATAGGCAGTCCAGAATCGTAAACAATCACAGGCGAGAGGTCGGTAGGCAGGCGGCAGACAAGGATAAATCAGTAGACAAGGCTAAGGTAAATACACGGAAAGACAAGACAAGGAAACGCGTTGTAAAGTCACTATACAGTAGACAAGACTCGGCAAAGGCAGGGAGTGAGTGTGATGTATAAATAGTGTGTGTAATCAGTCCAGAAGTTGCAACAGCTGTGGGAGTCTAATCAATGGAAATGGGGAAGCATGTGTGTGTGTGTGAACAGAGTGCATGTGTGAATATGTAGTCCATGAATGGCGGATTTGTAGTCCATGTGTGAGAGAACCAGCGACCTGGGAGTATGATCGCTGGTGATCGTGACAGATGGATAATCCAAAGTTAGTATTTTCTAGAAAATTTAATTTTTTTTACTTTTTTACTTTTTGGTCTAATCCAATTCAATGATTTATGCAAAGCTAAAAGTGCTCCCAACAGACCCGGATATCAACTGAATAGACTCAAAATGTAAAAAATCAACTTAACCAATTTTCCATAAAATAATATTTCAATTTCAATAATAATAATTTTTTTTTTTTAAATAAAATGTACAATAAAATCAAAAATATTTCAAAATAAAAGTGGAGTGTTCCTTTAAGCACTAATAATTAAATACATGTGCATTAGTGATTCAGTCTTGCTCCAACAGTCTTGCTACTGCAGCTGTGTTTTATGAATGCATTCAGACAATCTCCAGGTCTGCACTTTTATCTTAGTTTAGCATAAACCATTGATTCAGATTAGACCATTAGCATCTTTCTCAAATAAATGTTTTGATAAATGTTCTATTTTAAAGCTTGACCCTTCAATAGTTATATCTTGTACTAAGATCTCGAAAAATATCAAAACTCTTTTTTTTTATTCTTTTTTTTTAACAAGATGCTAGTGGTCTAATCCGATTCAATGATTTATGCTAGGCTAAGCAAAAAGTGCTCCCGCCAGAACCAGATTTCAACTGAATAAACTAAAAAATTATAAAAATCAACTGTTCAACATAGCTGACTTGAAAATGAGCCTATTTCAAAATAAAAGTGGAGTGTTCCTTTAAGGCACTAATAAATAAATGCACGTGTGTTAGTGGTTCAGTCTTGCTCCGACAGTCTGTTTTAACTACAGCCATCTGGCATCTTTGAAGCATCTGGCAACAAATATATAATCAAACTTTTAGTTACCTCCAGCAGAAAGCAAAGATCCTTAGAGAACACATTATGCCCTCTGCTGGCAATGGGGAAAAATCAGTAGAGATTAATGGTGGTGTGCTGAGGAAACATCAACTGAAGGATAAAAGGACAAGCATAATAATCATTTCATAAGGCATTTGTTTCCTTCAGTTAAGTGTCTCAAATATGGCCTTTCCTAGAAGAAATACAGATATAGATACAGGTCACAACATACTATACAGAAGATCAGAGATCTAATGAATTATGGATCAGCCTCATTGTCTTCCATGAATGTTAATGTTTTCTTCCTGGAGAGGTGCTTTTCCTTCTGTGGAAACATCAGTGAAAAAAATCAATAGCTTTAGTTTGTCAAGGGCATGACATCTTATTTATCAGGTTACTGGTTGGATGGTTGGACTGGTTTGAAGATGTTTACATTTTGTTTTGTTTTTTTTGTAAAAAAAAAAAAAGATTTCTATATATGCACCGTTAGAATAATCTTAAAGAAACAGTTCACCTAAAAAATTTTAATTACCACATAACTTACTTATAAATTACTTCAAGCCATCCTCAACAGTCAGAGTAATTACAAATTTTATCCTGGCACTTCTACGCTGTAATAATCCTTACTTGTACTGGCATTTTTTACTACATTTCCAAATTTACCATCGCACACTCTAGAAACCCTGATAAGGTACAGTAAATGTCTGTCGCATTTGTAAACATACACTACCTGACAAAAGTCTTGTCGTTGATCCCAGTTGTAAGAGCAAAAAATAATACCTTGACTTCTAGTTGATCATTTGGAAAAGAGGCAGAAGGTAGGTTTTTCTAATGAATCATGTTGAACTGCATGCCAATCATCACAAATACTGCAGAAGACCTATTGGAACCCGCATGGACCCAAGATTCTCACAGAAATCAGTCAAGTTTGGTAAAGGAAAAATCATGGTTTGGGGTTACATTCAGTATGGGGGCGTGCGAGAGATCTACAGAGTGGATGGCAACATCAACAGCCTGAGGTATCAAGACATTTGTGCTACTTATTAGATTACAAACCACAGGATAGGGCAAATTCTTCAGCAGGATAGCGCTCCTTCTCATACTTCAGCCTCCACATCAAAGTTCCTGAAAGCAAAGAAGGTCAAGGTGCTCCAGGATTGGCCAGCCCAGTCACCAGAAATGAACATTATTGAGCATGTCTGGGATAAGATGAAGGAGGAGGCATTGAAGATGAATCCAAAGAATCTTGATGAACTCTGGGAGTTCTCCAAGCTCATGGGAGTCATACACAATATTAATTCTTTTTCCACTGCAGCATGACTTTATATTCTATACTGTACATTATTTCTGTTAAGTGACAAGACTTTTGTCTTAGCAAAGCCAGACCTTAATGTCCAAATTAAATAATTAAAAATCATTGTATGATCATAGTTTATTTTGGTAAAATAAGCGTAATCTAGAGGCCTTTGCCTTTCATATAAGCCACTTCTGATACCAAATAAAGCCAAGTTATTATTTGTTGTTCCTAAAACTTGGACAGGCGACAAGACTATTGTCAGGTAGTGTAAATTATATACTGTAAAATCATCCAAAAAGAATGTTTAAATAGACTCACAACGGCAACAAAGATGTGCTTTTTTGAATATTAGCAATTAAATATCCATAGTAAACATATAGGGACTCTTCATGATGGTAAGCAATAACAGAATTTTTATTTGGATGAACTAACCCTTCAAGCTCAGTCTAGCACCTAACATCTGTGTTTGGTTGTAGATGTAGTCTCACTCACTTTGTACTTGCTGACCTACGTTTGAGAGGAAGCTCTTATCTGAACAATACACTAGATCTCTTTTGCTGCCAAGATTAGTCGAGCACTAAAAGGCAGCATGCATGTCCTAGATGAGGGGAAAAAGCGAATTCATTGTTTTCCACCTTCTGCTTCTCTGAGCTCTGTCTCACCCTATCGGTCTTCTTTCATTTCCTCTATACTTGTTTTAATGTTGTTCTAACTGATGCCAAAATATCCATTAGGGATGTTACGCAATGTTTTCAATCCAAAAACACATACGGCTGGTGAATGACGGTGTGTTGAATGCGGTCTGATCAAACCACACACTTTTGATTTAGTATACCCTCAATTATCCAATGACTGATGGTTTTGATTAAGGTGCTATTGAATGAAAATGTGGATATATCTAGGCAAAGCTGAATAATAAGATTTAGATTTCAATACATGGTAATGACATATGTATGAAGTGCCTTAAACGCTGTTGTTTCCACGTTCTGAAGTAAATCCCATGAGTGTGAAATACTGCTGGAAAACAGGCCAATCGGAACAAAGCACAGACTCTGATGCTCCACACGGCATCATTAATATACATTTTCTAGTGAGATTAAAACAGTTGTAATTCATTTTCCCTTATTTTTATGTATAAAAGAGATCATTATTATTTCCTATGAACAGCGTGGGACTCTTATTTTGAAAACTGGACATGCTTTAAAGTTCATGGCTGCATCATGAACTGTTTGAGGGAGCAGCCATTTCTAGTGGGGCCAGAGATGCATGGGAGCCACTTGTAGGGTTGCAAATGAGCTTGTAAAACCATTTCTGGAGATTTATTGCACTTACGTAAGCCACATACGTTCTATGTAGATATTAGAGAAGATTTTAAACATAATGTATAAATGCACCCTATGGCACCTTTTAACAATAATCAAATTGATAATTAAATTTCCATTTACTTACTGTTGTTCTGCATCTTTTTGGAAGAAAAAAAATATGACAAGTAGAATTTTATTGTTGGTCAAGTTGTCTTTTAAAAAACAAATCCTTCAAAAAGAACATCAATTGGCCTATAATAGGACATTACTGATTTTCACAGTTTTTATGATATTTGTGTGGCACAAGGACTGATTTTGCACAGAATAACAAGATTCTGTAACTAATTTCAACTTTCAGCAAACAAGTTCACATCTGACACTAAATTTATAGGTAGGAGATTTCTAAAAATGAAAATTCTTAGAAAATGTGAGATCTGTTTTTATCTTGGTCTTGTATTTTGAACTTTGAGGTGAAAAAGTGAGAATTTTTTGAGTCACAATTATCTTTTACATTTTTTATTCCATAGCAGAAACTGTTAGTCATAGATAATAAAAGACATCAAATAATGCACAAAGTAAAATAACAAGAAAGAACGCTTGTATTTACTATACCTGGATAAAATTAGTAATTTTATCATGTGAAAGTATTAAGAGGTAACTGATATATTTTAGAAAGAGGGCTTTGAAAGTCACTTAAAAACCTTTAGAACATGTAAATCATTTCATCCAAATTTTTCCACTTGGGTGTTATGCATTAACAGGGCAAATAATTGAGCTGCAGTCCCATACATTGCTTAAAAAATGCCTTTTTGTGTGTTTTTTAGCATTAAAGCTAATACATCTCTCAACTCCAAAGAGATTGAAACTTTGAAAAATGATAATGAAGCATTCAGTTGAAGTCAGAATTATTAGCCCCCCTGTGATTTTGTTCAACACATTTCTAAACATAATAGTTTTAATAACTCATTTCTAATAACTGATTTCTTTTATCTTTGCCATGATGACAGTAAATAATATTTTACTAGATATTTTTCAAGATACTAGTATTCAGCTTAAAGTGACATTTAAAGACTAACTGGGTTAATTAGGCAGGTTAGGCAAGTCATTCTATAACAGTGGCTTGTTTTGTAGACAATTGAAAAGAAGTATTGCTTAATGAGGCTAATAATGTTGACCTTTAAATGGTGCTTAACTGCTTTTATCTGAAATAAAACAAATAAGACTTTCTCCAGAAGAAAAAATATTATCAGATATACTGTAAAAATGCCCTTGCTCTGTTAAACAGCGTTTGGGAAATATAAAAAAATAAATAAATTCACAGGAGGGCGAATAATTTTGACTTCAACTGTATTTCAGTTTACCTCTTGAGAGCTGATTATAAAAAAAAATCCCCACAGGATATTACAGTTCCAATTGAAACAAGTTCAACATTTCAAAAGTTCAGCAACTTTGTTTAGTTAAGCTAAGATGTTTTTCAACCTTCAGATAAAAATCAAAGCTATATGATTTCCGTCTTTCGGTAATGCAGAGATCTTGGCCGCTGTTCTTGACAGCGTGCTATCATTTCAGTTTGTAGCTTCACTTCATGATCGCCCATGCAGACTGCAACAAACAAAAAACTCCCTCCGACAACTAATAGAAGTCCAGCAAACCAGGCAGAAAACATTGCTTCTCCATACTCCCATCCGGGCATCACTTCAGGACGATCGTCATCCCAGAATTTCACAACCATAACATACGCCATAAAGGAAACAGCCGCAAGAGTCGTGACTCCAGACACAACTACAAAAACTCCTCCAAGGATCAGCAGATTCCTCTTCATCCTCTCTTGACCTGCGCCAATCTCGACTCCGCGGAGTCCGAAAAAAGCAGCCACCACACCGAGAATTCCTGTGGCGATGGAAATGCACATGAGAACCCGGCCAGCGAAAGTGTCTGGTGGAAGAGCTAAGAAAGAATCGAAGGCTTTGCAATGGATGCCAACTTCCTCTGTGTAGATACACATGTGCCAGAGACCTTCGTACCAGTTCTCCATTTCATTCAAATCAGAGTTCATCGTCTTCCATAGGGGCAAGAAGGTTGTGACGAATGTTGTGACCAAACCTCCGAAGGACACAAAGAGCGAAGCCTTCTGGACAAACTTTGTGGTGAACAGCACCATATTATCTCTCGTCTGGGTTTGTCTGTCTGTCCATCTGAGATTTTCAGCTCTTCTGGTTTTCGTCTGGCTCCTCCTTTGCTTTAATAAAAACCCACCTGTTCCTGCCGGATAATCCTGGAGCCCTTCACAACGGCAGGACTGTTTTTCAAACTGATGAATATCTTCGCCGAGGACAATAACTGCTTTTTTGAGAGGAAATATGATACGTCTAGTTTTAAGTCTGGACGTACGAAGCCTGAACAGAGCAGAGTTGGACTTGATTGAGTTAGAGGGGAAAGAGAAAACAGTTAGTAGTTAAATAGTTCACCCAAAACTAAAAATTCTGTCATTATTTATTCACCTTTCACTTGAGTTTCTTCTGTTGAACATATATGAAGACATATATGATGCATACATCATTAATACACCAAATTCTTCTTTGATTCATTTGAACAGTTTATTGCAGCATAAGAGGTGTGATACCTGGGTTTTATGATAATACCATTTTGGTTTTGTGTTGTTTGTAGGCATGGGCTGATATAAGTTTCTGACGGTATGATAACCTTGGATAAAAATGTCTCTGGTTCATGGTATTGTGATTACTGCTCTAAAAGAAGTTTGAAAACACAGATTTATTTACAACTTAAAAAGGCATCTTTGGATAGCTTTCTTTTCTGTGGATATAAGTAAGCCACTGCACTGTTCAAGTCGCTACAACATAGGCTCATTCTGAAAACTTAGCCCTATATACATTTCTGGAGATCGCGAATTTTGTAGCCAGAAGTGTCTATGGCCAAAGTCCCTTTAAGGTAAGTCATTTCACTTGGCGGCCATCTTTAAAACGCCTCTTGAGCAGTATGTCTCAAACTTCAATTTCTCCAAAATTGCTTGCCAAGCTTACGATTGGATTTCATATTAGGAATCAACAATAATATTGAACAACAATTGTCTCTTTAGTTTCATTTCTAAACGTTCAAATCACACAAAATCGGCAGAAACTCACGCTGGTCAATCAGTGCTTTTTAAAACAGTGTCGGTTGGGTTTAGGGAAGGGGTGGGCGCTGGTCAATCGGTGCTTTTTAAAACACTGTCGGTTGGGTTTAGGGAAGGGGTGGGCGCTGGTCAATCGGTGCTTTTTAAAACAGTATTGGTTGGGTTTAGGGAAGGGGTGGGCGCTGGTCAATCGGTGCTTTTTAAAACACTATCGGTTGGGTTTAGGGTAGGGCATGGGCGCTGGTTAATCGGTGCTTTTTAAAACACTATCGATTGGGTTTAGGGAAGGGGTGGGCGCTGGTCAATTGGTGCTTTTTAAAACACTATCGATTGGGTTTAGGGTAGGGCATGGGCGCTGGTCAATTGGTGCTTTTTAAAACACTATCGATTGGGTTTAGGGTAGGGCATGGGCGCTGGTTAATCAGTGCTTTTTAAAACACTATCGATTGGGTTTAGGGTAGGGCATGGGCGCTGGTTAATCGGTGCTTTTTAAAACACTATCGATTGGGTTTAGGGTAGGGCATGGGCGCTGGTTAATCAGTGCTTTTTAAAACACTATCGATTGGGTTTAGGGTAGGGCATGGGCGCTGGTTAATCGGTGCTTTTTAAAACACTATCGATTGGGTTTAGGGAAGAGGGTGGGCGCTGGCCAATCTGTGCTTTTTAAAACAGTATTAGTTGGGTTTAGGGTAGGGCATGGGCGCTGGTTAATCAGTGCTTTTTAAAACACTATCGATTGGGTTTAGGGAAGAGGGTGGGCGCTGGTCAATCTGTGCTTTTTAAAACAGTATTAGTTGGGTTTAGGGTAGGGCATGGGCGCTGGTTAATCGGTGCTTTTTAAACACTATCGGTTGGGTATAGGGAAGTGGTGGGCGCTGGTCAATCGGTGCTTTTTAAAACACTGTCGGTTGTGTTTAGGTAAGGGCGTGAGCGCTGGTTAATCTGTGCTTTTTAAAACACTATCGGTTGGGCTTAGGTGGGGGAAATCAGTCAGTCAGTAAGTCGAGAGCGGCCTCTGGTGGATTTACGTGAGAAGAGCAGGTACTCGTGAGAGAAATTTAGGATCTCAAAAAGAGTACACAGCGGCCTCTGGTGGATTCGCAAAAACAAAAACTATTACTTATTTGGCACTCTCCGGAAATGTATATAGGGCTACATTTTTAGAATGAGTCTGGGCTGGGTCTATAGTATGTTGTAAGTGATTTGTGTTTTAGATGCTTGCTGAATCGTGGGCTGACCCCTAGCTCTTGATGTGGATGCTCCTTTGTTGCTGGAGATACTGTTGCCCTAAATAAATCAAATATAATAGTCTTTGACAACAAAAAACAACAACTTACATATATCTTGAAATGGTTTAACAGTTCGTTTTAGTAGTATTAAAACTGTGACTTTCTCAAACCACTGTAAACCTTTTATCATCTCATGCCTAGTTGTAAGTCACATTATCTTAAAATTATAGGCTATGAATCTTTTATATGTATATTTGTTTTTCTTACTATGGATTTCAATGTTTACCCATTTACAGCTTTCTTCAAAACATCTTCTTTTGTGTTCAACAGAAGAAAGACACTCATAAAGGTTTAGAACCAATTGTGCATGATTTCAATTTTTAATTTATGGGTGAACTGTCCCTTTAAATTATAATTGTTTCTGATAACAACAAGACTTGATATTGAAGAGTTTGCTTTGGGAACATTATGTACCTACCACAGTTTTTTTTCTTCACTGAGGCTCTTCTGATATTCGGAGATCAGTGGTTAGAAATCGGACACCTTGACCTACATGCTGAGCTGGGCTCATCCATACCTCACCATTTGCCCTTGAACAGTGGACATGGTTATCTTCACCTTTATGTAGAATAAGCTGCATTTCATGATAGCAAGCCTTTAATCTTAAGGATTAATCCAAGTAAATCATTCTACAAAGTAATGCAAGGGCCAAAGACAAAAGAGGGTTTTCAAGCATCAAACAAAATACCTTTTATACAATGCGTGCCCTATTCAATCTTATTTATATTTAATAAAAAATGATTACTACTGCACTATGATTATAGAAGATGCACTCTTAAATGCCATTCAGAGTAAAAAATAGTTTAAATACCAATAATCTCATCAGGCATATTTAAAACAAGAATAATTTAATGACATCTTAGAGCTTTTTTACATTTATTTCAGTCAGAATTTTTTTTTTGTCATCATTCACTTACCCTTCACTTGTTCAAAACCTATTTGAACACAAAAGAGTATATTTTGAAAAATGCTGGTTGTTGACGCCTATTGACTTCTATAGTAATTTTTGTTCTACTATGGAAGTGTGTGCCAGCAACCAGCATTATTTAAAATATCTTCTTTAGTGTTCAACAAGAAAAAAAAGCTCATTAAAGGTTTGAAACCACATGAGGGAGAGTCAATTTATTTGCGTTTTGAGTGACCATCGCTTTAAAGTGACAAAAACGAAAAACATGTTCTTTAGAGATATTTATTTAAAGAATCCTTATTAAACAACAACTGCATATTAGCGTATTAGAATGATTTCAGAAGGATCATGTGATGCTTGAAATGATTGCTGGATCTTATTGCTGAAAATTCAGCATTACCATTACAAAAATATAGTACATTTTAAAACATATACACCTTTTTTTTTTTTAATAATGCATTCCAAATATTAAATATATAATAACACGTCAATAATATTTGTACCAAATGTTTAATTATAAAACTTGCATCAATTTGTTTACTTTATTTCCATCTCAATATGGTTCAGAGAGTAAGGAATGTGTTTAATTACCACTCAGTATTTCTCTCAACATTGTGAAAATAATGTGTTGTGGTTTTTCTTTCTCTCATTTGTAGTACCTCTCTGATTAAGAATTGTTAATAAAAAGAGTTAAACTATAAAACTTGCATCAACTTAATGCATGCTTTTCTCCTGACAGATGATAAAGAAGAGGAAAACACTGAAGGAGGGATTCCAGGAAATAGAGTTCCTTTTGAGTAAGTAACCATTCAGCAACCACAAAGAACACATCTAATTATAATCAAATGAATACGTTTAATTAAGTTAAGCTTCTAGACATTGTATTGAAACTTGAATAAAAAAAGAGACTTACCTTTACTTAAATGCCATTGCTAAAAATTCTCACTCTCAGAAGAATTCATTATAGAGGCTTATCTTCTAATATCTGATGTAATCAGATCCACAGATAATTTGACTGGTTAAAGGTCAGGGATTGATCTGTGCTTTGAACATCATCGGTAGGTTAGTCGTTTGTGTAGATCCTCAAGGGGATTCAGGCTAGACTCTCTCGACTTAACCATAACCTTTGCAACTGCATGAAAGGAATGAAACGATTGAACTGGTCGGTGCGATAGAATCAATAAAGTCGACTCTAAACCTATACTAATGTTCAAAAACATGTTCAGTAATCAACATTTTCAGGTAATAATAAAGCCTGATGTCTGTCTGGGTGGCCTGACAGACGCTCAGGTTTAACTTTTGGCAGCATGTGTGGAACTCAGGACAGAGAGATCCTCTTTGTGCTGCCATCCAAAACCTTTCATTTTTCTCTCATCGCCCCTGTCTGGGGCTCAGCTTTTATGGCTTTCTGTTGACAATGACAGCAAATGGGATTTCAGGTAATAATGTTTATATTTTACTTTGAACATTTTCGAGACGTGAAGTTTATTTATAAACTAATTTCAAGAGGATCACGTGCTTATGATTGCTTGCTGCCGGTCCTTCATTATTCAATTTATGATTTACCAATCAGACGATTCCTAAGCCACTATAAATACCCTAAGTTCCACATAACAGCCATCTTCGTTTTGAAGAATCCCCCCTTCCCCCCTACGCCGCCTCCTTTCCTAGATGGGTGACACGGTGGCCCAGTGGTTAGCACTGTTGCCTCACTGCAAGAACGTCACTGGTTCTAATCCTTACCAAGCCAGCCGACGTTTCTGTGCGGAATCTTGCACAGGAACTTCAAGCAAGATACAAAAATCTAAAAATGACTCCAGACAAAACGACTGACAATAAATCCAAAAATAAGCAACTACAAAAACAGGGTAGGAATGTTAACAAAAACAATTAAGAATCCAAAAATCTGCATATACTAAACTGGGTATAATTGCTAATAAAAACAAACAAAAATCCAATAATAAGCAAATACAAAACTAGATAACCAAACAAACATACCAGACATGAAGGGCTAACAAAATCCTAAGGCAACTAAAACACAAGACAAAAGGGTTTATAAAGACAGGGCTAAATTAACAAACAAAAAACAGCTGTAACAGAATACAATCAGAAGTGCAAAGGATTATAGGAAATGAAGTTAAACTACAAAACAAGCTAGTGCTAGTGTCTAAAAGAGGGCACTGCAACATGTGACACCACCATCCAAAAACATGCAACTTAAGTTAATTGTCTAATCCAAATCAGCACCATAGACATGCTCTTAGTAAGTAATCTCTTAAGAGCAATCACTATCTGTTTATTAGCTATTACTGCAGGGGAGTTCTCGAGATCTACCTGAGCTCAAACTCCCCTCTCGCCTTGCAAATGGGAGGGAGTCCTGGGCTCGAGGATCTTACAAGCCCAGGGCTCTCTCTCGAGACAACACACCAAACAAGCTTTATAATCAATCTTCAGCTAAGTGTGAACTCTTGAAATTAGTGAGTTTGACTTCAGTAAAGAGCACCTTTTTTAAAGTTTACTACAAAAATAACGCTTTCAAAGGTTTACCTAATAAAGTGTTCAGTGAGTGCGCATACCCAAGCAAAACATCTTAAATGAGGAAAAATTGTTGAGTGAAAAATGATTTTGGTCATGAATTGTTTGCATCTTTAGTTGTGGATTGCTATTGGTGGATCTCATGTGAGTGACATTAATTCTGCATCATGAAATATGGAATCAGGTTGAGGTGTTGCAAATGGAAGAGGAAGTTTTGACAGATTACAAGAGCACATCAATTAAATTCCAAAAATAACATCCAGTTTTAATTATGTGGTGAGATTGATGTTCAGTGATATCTATCAGGTAGTAGAGAAAGTCTTCAAAATCAGCCACATTGCGTAAAGCAGGGGTCACCAATCTCAGTCCAGGAGGGCCAGTGTCCCTGCAGTGTTTAGCTCCAGCTTGCCTCAACACACCTGCCTGGGTGTTTCAAGCATACCTAGTAAGAGCTTGATTAGCTTGTTCAGGTGTGTCCGATTAAGAGTCGGAGCTAAAATCTGCAGGACACCGGCCGTCCAGGAGCCAGTTTGGTGACTCCTGACATAAACGAACAAAAACAGACACTTATGGATTAGTTTGTGGCCATTCCTCATCTGGTGTCTACATTCTCCCTCTTATCTTATACAGTATATACATGCAGAAAATAAAACCCCCACAAAACATGGATGGTGGACAGTTTATTAAGGCATAGTGTCCACAGGCCCAACAGAACACTCTGCTTCATCTCAACGATTACAGTAAAGCATACACAAGGAGTCTTAACATTGACTGTTGTTGTGATTATCTGCTCATATAACTATATTAAACACTGACATAAATCAGGATAACAACAGCAGCATAGAGTCACTACGGTTCAGGTATAAATAAAGTACTAGTGTATTCATAAAGTGCAGAAAGTCATGTCCAGGTCATTTTTAAATCGCCAAAATCAAAATTTGATATTCTAATTAATATATGTAGAGTAAAAAACTGTATTGCAAAACAAAGTTCTTTATGTTGGATGATCATATTTGTACTACTTGTTGCAATGCTTTTAATTAAGCACAAAAATGGAATAGATTATTTATATACAGAAGACTACATTTTTCTTTGGGTTTTTAGATGAAGAGTGGTGTTTTCAAAGCTTTCATTATGTCGGACACATAACTGGATGCCTAATTATATCCAGTTATATCCAGATGGTTTTATATCCAGGATTTATAAGCCATTATATCCAGATAGTTTAACTTTACGCTACAAGGTTAAACTATCTGCAAATGCAACTAAATGCAAATCGAAGCTTCAGTAAAATGTACAACCAGCATGATCCTCAACCAATTGGGTGAATAAAATCTAGAAAAATGACTTGATCTCATTGTAGACGGGTGTGAAGCAGGATTCTATAGGTTGGGAAGAGGAAAAAGGAAGAAAATGGAGTGGAAGCATAAATTAAAAAAGCGAATAAAAGATAGGCTGGGACGTGAAAGGGAAGGAGAGTCTAAATATCAGAGCTCATCTCAGTGCACTGTTTGTCTGATATGTGAGATGCCAGCGAGTCAATGATGTCCAACAGCAGCGGTTGGCTGAGCGATCGCAGGTTGGGGAGCTTGGAAACCTTCAGGGGAGGAAGGAGAACCAAAGAAATAAATGGTAAACAACACAGGCCATGCAAGAGACGGCAAATAAACAGGTTAAAATAAAAAGAAATTAAGCTAACAGGACCAAATAGCACCAGAATGTCAAACATGTTCAGGGAGATATGCTCAAAAAGGCACTCACTGGCATTTTATAATACTCTATTTGTTTGGTGTTTCCAAAACTGAGAGATTTTATGACTACTGGAGTAATCAAAGCCATTTACACGACAACGTTTTTAGCCAAAAACAAGAAATTTGGGGGGGAAAAGCAAGAGCATGTTACTTCAATCCTACAATCTATACTTGCTTTCTGTTCATTTCAGAGTTGAGTTGACTTTTTTAAGGGTTTTTTATATGACCAACCTTTTTCAGTCCAAGATCCCTAACCTTGGCCTTGCTGAAAGGCAAGATCTATCCATCAAAAAAGACTTAAAGCTACATTTTTCATTTGTATTTCCAGCTTGAGACCTACTGTATGTAGAAGCACTAGTTTAACCTACTTTAAACTTTTTAATTGATCCAATAACTAATAAAATCTGTGAAGATTATTGGAGGGGTGAAAATTTGGGTGACATTAGCAGTAATCAGACCATATGAAGTGGCAATAAACAAACAAAAAAAAAATTGATAAGATGATTTTCAATGACGCTTCTGCAGGTAGCTGACATTAGGATTTCATAAATGAGATGTAATAAAATTCTAGTACTGATAAAAGTAACTATTATAGCCTACAGCAATAATAAATATAATAAAACATTATAATATAGTTCAGCAATTATAACTGTGGTATTGTACAATATTTTGCAGCATCAAACCACAATGTTATAAGCAGTGGGATATTATTGTAGGAGCTTATAGAGTCTGATCACAATGAATGTGTTGTTTCAGTTGAGAAGCGACTTTTGAAAGTGTTTTCTATTAGCAGTGAGATTTTTGCGGGCTGCTTATGTGCCTTATGTTTTTGTAGTTTAAAAAAAAAAAAAAAATTATATATATATATATATATATATATATATATATATATATATATATATATATATATATATATATATATATATATATATATATATATATATATATATATATATATACACACACACACACACACACACACACACACACACACACACACACACACACACACACAGTTGAATTATTAGTCCCCCTGAATTATTAGCCCCCCTACTTTTTCCCCCCAATTTCTGTTTAACGGAGAGATTTTTTTCAACAATTATGTTTTTAAACATAATAGTTTTAATAACTCATTTCTAATAACTGATTTATTTTATCTTTGTCATGATGACAGTAAATAATATTTGACTAGATAATTTTCAAGACACTTCTTTACAGCTAAAAGTGACATTTAAAGGCTTAACTAGGTTATTAGGTTAACTAGGCAGGTTAGGGTAATTAGGCAAGTTATTGTATAAGGATGGTTTGTTCTGTAGACTATCGACAAAACATATAGCTGAAAGGGGCTAATAATGTTGACCATAAAATGGATTTTAATAAATTAAAAACTGCTTTTATTCTAGCCAAAACAAAAAACAAATAACAAATAAGACTTCCTCCAGAAGAAAAAATATTATCAGACATACTGTGAAAAGTTCCTTGCTCTGTTAAACATCATTTGGGAAATATTTAAAAAAGAAAAACAAATTCAAAGGGGGGCTAATAATTCTGACTTCAACTGTGTGTGTGTGTGTGTGTATATATATATATATATTCGTAAAATTCATATGTTCGTAAAATAACCTTGTTTTCTTGTTTTTCGCTTTGAAATGTAGATATTTGGAGTAGAAGCAAGACAACAATTCTAAGTAAGAAAAATATTGGTTTTGCATAAATTCTGTATAAATAATGAAATGCAATTCATCTTTGTTACACCTCCAAACATCATAATTTTTTGTGCCCAAATGTTTTAAACTCTCTTGAAATGCTCAGTCACAGGCCTTAAAAACACATGCAAGTGATAAATCTTCGCTCTATTATGGTTAAACTTAGTTGTGGTGACTCTACAAATCACGTGTTCTATTGCTCCTTGATACTATAATACAGACTCAACATTGCATATCTTGCACAAATTGCAACATTATTGTGGAATATATTTTTTATTTTTTTGTATCCTTTTCTTTTCTTTAAACAGTTGTATTTGTATTGCTTAAAGGTGATATATTAACTGCACTTCTTCTGTTGAGTGTGATATGCCTTGCATAATAATGAAGCATTTTTGCAGAAGTAGATAAAGCCGATAGAAATGCAAAAGTCTGATTGTCTAAAATTAACTTGAGCTCTGCAATGAAACTTCCTGTGGTTGAAACTGAACACAGAATATGTGCAGTTGAGAAAGTCGTATGTTTTAATGTTGTTCAGAGAATTCATAGAAAAAGAGGACGCATGTATGGGTGCGGCCAATGGAGGACTGGAAAACAATTGACAAGTGACGAATTTCACTAAACTCCACCTGTTAATATCAGTTGCCTATAAAAGTTAAAGTTAGGAAATGAAATTGGTTGCGCACCTCCTGAATGTAACATTTGCATTGCATTGAGGTGAACAGAATTCTGTAAATCGAATTATTCTTTTGTATCTAAAGAATTACTTCTAAGATTTTTGACATTGAAGAAAACCCTCTCCTGACCTTTTTTATTGAACGCGCATGAAACTGATTAGATATTCCAACAATATCGATGCTAAAATGATATATTCTGCAGCCCTAATACACGCCAACTGCAGTCACTTCCCAACAGCTACTGTATACTAACAAGGTGACAGCGCCAAATACTGGCCTGGCATACATAATACAGCAGTTTTGCTGTAAACGCGGATGGTTTTGAAAATGTTTTTAAAAAATTCTAAAACGCATGAAAAGAAACGTTTGTTTTTGGCTAAATTGTTGTCGTGTAAACATAGTCTTGCATAATAAAAGCCATTTGTGGTTTCAGATCTCTCTGCATTCAAAATCATATACACCTCAAACAGCTTGTAGAGTGTATCCACATCACACAGAATGTCTTGGTGACGTTTTTTATTAGTTGTGTCGAGGTAACCAGCACACGCTTAGAGCTGTGGTCAATAGCACACCCACCTTGGTGAACTGATGGACTATAATATGCAGGCAGTGTTTCTTCATGTCCAGAGCTTGAGTTTTATCTGCAGCTTCCAAGATCTGAGGATTAAAAAAAATAATACAAATTCTTATTCTTTATCATCAATGGGTTTGACAAACACAGTCTTCAAAGGTTTTGGGTTTTTGAACGTTTCTTCTGCTCTTCAAGACTGTAGTTATTTAATCAAAAACATAGTAAATGACTATTTGAGTGATTTCAAATGACTATTGAAATAAATTTATTCCTACGATGCAAAGCTGAGTGTCACAAAAAGTGTCACATGATTCCTCAGAAATTAGATTTGCAACTCAAAATTGATTAAGAAAACGTTTTTTTAATGTGCTATTACAGTTCGTTGATAAACAGAAAGGTTTTACACCACTTCCCAGGCAACTTGAAGAAGAATGTGCGTAACCATATTTACCTTAAATACTGACTTAATCATATATCATCATATAAGCTCAGCCATAATCATTAATAAATTCTAATTTATTCTGAAGTATGTTTAGTTTAGGAAGGTTTCTATGCAAGTGTTATAAATCAGATGAATTAAAAATATATAAATCAGATTCCTGAACGTTTTTAAACCTCTTTACTATCACATTTGATCAATTTAATCCATCCTTGCTGAAAGTATTAAGTAAAGAAAAAACTTTACGTTTTCAAACCTTATAGTTCAATTATTTTTGATACATGACACATACCTGTAAGACATTCTCTACAGTAACGTTCATCTCCAGATTTTGCTTGCAGTAAGCCTGCAGTCTGTTGTTGGAGAAACCATAGTAATAAGGTGCTGCAAATAGGTATCTGTGCACTAGTCAAAGGCAAACACGATTTAACAAATTATACCAGTCACTCCTTTAAATGTAAATATATTAAATACTCCATTTCATTGTCCACCAGTTGAAAGGCTGCAAGCATGATTATGATTTGTCGGCAGCTAGCTCTCTGCAACTCTCACATGGTCACCCACTGAAGCTAAGCAGGGTTGTGCCTGGTAAGTACCTGGATGGGAGACCACATGGGAAAGCTTGGCTGCTGCCGGAAGTGGTGTTAGTGAGACCAGCAGGGGGCGCTCAACCTGTGGTCTGTGTGGGTCCTAACGCCCCAGTATATTGACAGGGACTCTATACTGCTCAGTGGGCGCTGTCTTTCGGATGAGACGTTAAACCGAGGTCTTGACTCTCTGTGGTCATTAAAAATTCCAGGATGTCCTTCGAAAAAGAGTAGGGGTTCAACCCAGGCATCCTGGCCAAATTTGCCCACTGGCCTCTGTCCATCATGGTCTCCTAACCATCCCCATATGATAATCATATGTTCTTCGTTCTTCTCTCCACCAATCAGCTGGTGTGCGGTCTGGCGCAATATGGCTGCCGTCGCGTCATGGTGGATGCTGCACATTGATGCTGGATGAGGAGATTCCCCCAATGTGTAAAGCGCTTTGAGTGTCCAGAAAAGCGCTATTTAAATGTAAAGAATTATTATTATTATTATTATTATTATTATTATACTGTTAGAAAAGATCCACCAACCAATTTTCTATTTAATATATGACTAAACATAGACATCTTGGCTAAAAAAGGCTCAATAAAAATCTAAAAGACATCTAACAATAGTACATAGTCTTTTAGCTATCTATTATCTAAAGAGATCTAAGATATCTATTAAACACACACAAAAATAAAAAGCTTGCTGAGAAACGAGCACAACTCTACTATTACTATTAGAAATCTACTAAAGTAAGCTATATTATTTGAGGTATCAGCCATATTTGTAGTTTTTGTTAGTATTTGTTAACATAATTCAGATTTTTCAAATATAAACAGTAAAGGAGGTAACAATAAAAAAAGGAGGTTAGGGTAAATACAGGAAGGATGCATAATCAAAAATTATACTTAATTTAATACGTTGTAAAATAGCATTTAATACTTTAAGGGCCTTGAATTTCTCTAATTTTAATACTTTTAAAGACCCCGTGGACACCATATTATAAGAAGTATGCAATTGGAAAGAAAGGCTTTATAAAACACTGTAATGACATATAAAGGATACAGTGAGTCCTCTGGAGGCATGTCGACGTCCCCATAGTAAATGTAGCGCAGCATGGACTCAAAAGCCTGTGTGCTAGGAACCATCTCTCCTATAGAAATGTTCACTTGCCCGTCCTCTGGCATGAAGGAGCGGAACATGGCCTCAAAATAACTGAAAACATTGAAGCAGTCATAAATTAAGAAAAGAACTGTCAAGAAATTTTTGGGATGGCATAGTATAGGGGAGAAAACAGCTTATTTAGAAAGAATAAATACACATTGCATATTTTTATGCAATACAAAGATGACTTAATGCATAACTAAATCAGTGTTATTATTAACTAAAAATAAATATAATAAATTATATTTAAAAATACAGTGCATCCGGAAAGTATTCATAGCGCTTCACTTTTTCCACATTTTTTGTTACAGCATTATTGCAAAATGGATTAAATTCATTTATTTCCTCAAAATTCTGCACACAATACCCCATAATGACAATGTGAATAATTTATTAAAAATAAAAAACCTGAAAACCTTTGCCGTGAACCTCTAAATTGAGCTCAGGTACATTCTGTTTCCACTGATCATTTTAATCCATTTTGGAATAAGGTGATAAGATGAAAAAATGTGGATATAGTGAAGCGCTATGAATGCTTTCCGGATGCACTGTACATGATGTATTTGCTTTCAGTAAATATTTTAGTTAGATGCCATGGTTAAATGTCCTAATTTTTGTTTTATTTAAGTATTAAAAATACTAATTAAACAAACGAATGAATGTATGTTCATAACAAAAATTAAAACAGAAGAAAAAAGAATTAATGACTAATAAAGTGGATTAAACATAGTTCAAAATATTTATAACATTAATAAAAAATTTTAGTTTGTTCATTTATTGCCACATCAATAACTTGTCTATTTCATGGAAAGATCAAAATAGATAAAAAAATATTACAGAATAACAACTACATATTTCAATAATAATTGATGCAAAATAAGTAAATGTAAATATATAAATAAATAAATAAATAAAAGATGACAAATTGTATACAAATAAATTAATGAGACTAAACTAAACCAGAATACACTGCTGTCAACTTGGTATTCCATTACATAGATAAACGGCATCTAATATAAACAAAAGCCAAGTGTGATATTGCGTTTATACAACAGTTTGATGGCATAATCTTTTAAATAAAAAAGAAAATCAAACACGGAGAGTCTCAAAACTTCTTTAGGAGGACATCAGAACAGCAGAAACCATTTCTCATTCACAAATGTCACTTTAGAACTGGTATTTGAATGATTCTCTAGCGTAGTGTCTAAAATTATGACAAAACAGGTGATTTTGCTCACATTTTAAGATTAGAAGGCTGTCACTTACCTGTTCTGTAAAGATTTGTTCAGCTGTAGTTTTAAACGTATGCTGAAAAAAGGACTAGGGACTTATTATGCAATCTCTGTCACCATCTTGTGGTGGAACGTCAACCGTCTTTGCTCTGCTCAGTATGACAGGCTGGCCGCCAAAACGCTGAATCTCCGAAATTATTAATATTTAATATAGGCACTGTCCTTATAAATAAACCACATAGTTGCAATCTAAACAACTACATTCTAGCATAAAAAAGCCTCAAAACTACTCTGCCACTCGTGTGGGTGGAGTAAAGAGGGTAAAGAGGCTGTACGTGTGCCGATATTACTTTAATATATCATGGCGATCAGCCAATCAGATTCGAGAACCAAACAGAACTGTTGTATAGATGTATATCAAACTTACATGCGAGTGGATAGAAGTATCATATCATAGCAATGTCATGTATACGTAATATTTAGAAATACATACTTATCTCTTACCTACTTCTATGTAATAAGGAGTATTGCAGCATTCCAATGAGTGCTCCATTCCATTCATTCATTTCTCTAATACTTTAAATGCAAGGCAAATACTGTATGTTATGTTATTATAAGCCCAAGTGTTAGTTGTGTCCATTACCTGGAGCGAGCAGCCAGTATGGCCTTATGAGCAGGACGCGGATGACCATCCAGCAAGAGGATGATGTCACAGAACTCATGCCCCGCCCCTTCCAGATAAGCCTTCATGTCCTGCACTAAAGATGTGCCTTAAAAAGAAAAAGCAGGATGATTTTGTGCCCAATTTCCATGTTTTGGATTCGTCCTTAAAGCTTGCTGAACTAAAAGACTAAGAGAATGTGTTAATCTTCACCTATGTCCACCGGCTGATCTGAATAGACTCTGGGAGGAGGCTGCTGTTTGCGTCTCACGATCTCTACGATGAGCGGAGTGGACAAGTGTTCAAACTCTTTAGTCATGATCACCTGGTTAAAGTGACTCTCCTTCACCACGAAGTTCAGACAATGCTCCTGAAAAGCAGAATAGAAGTTCCAGAAAGGAAAGGTGATACAGAAGAAGAGTTGACTTTCTAATAATAGGGTTCCCATGGAATTTCAGGAATGTCATGGACTTTTTAAAAGGTCTGTTCCAGGCATTGAAAGGCTGCGTCCTTTGCGTTTTTACCTTGAGCTGGTCCAGCTGAAGTTTGTCTGCATTTTCACACACACTCAGGACGTTCTGCAGATCCACCGACGCTTCAATGTATTGAACACAGAGCTGCTCCAGTCTGGACAGTTTAAAACTCAGAGCAAGTTTATAAACGTCCATTATCAACAGCACATCCTGAACATGACCTGTGGAGAGAGAGAGAGAGAGAGAGAGAGAGATATGAAGACAACGTGAAAAAAATAGGAGTCTGTGACGCTCTTTTTGCTTATGTAAGGGGTCATGATGCCCTGTTTTTATTTATTTAGGCTGCATTTACACTGCATGGTTCAAGTGACCCAATTCCAATTTTTTTTTCTCCCATGTGGCACAGATCGGATTCGGCCCATGTATGTGTAAGCAGGAAAAAAAAAATCACATGGATTCCGATTTACTCAAATCAGATTCAGGCCTTGTTCATGTGTGGAAATATATCTGATATGAATCCGATCTGTGAGAGAGACACAACGTCCGCCACGTAAACAATATAGTCTAAACTAAAACTATTGCATACATCACATGCATAAATCACGCCATGGAAATGACGTTAGGATGCCTACTGGTTTACAAAAGCCTAGATTAAAAGAAGATGGCCAAATGAAAACTTTTCTGTTATAAATTATAGTAAAACTACTTGTCAAAAAGAATTTAAAAAAGTAAAACCTGCGAACAGATTAAATAAAGGAATGGAGAAAAAAAGCACTCTTTTATTATCGGCTTTCAGTGAGCGCCTGTTATTTTTTTCCTAGTCATTGCGTCTTTGCAGTGTGCAGTGTAAATGCGGTCAATCAGATACCAGTCACGTTTAAAAGATAATGTAAGCGGGTCATCAAAATAAATCAGACACAGTCACAAAATCGGAATTGACTATCAAGATCTGCAGTGTGAACGCAAGGCAAGGCCAGTTTATTTATATAGCACATTTCATACACAGTGGCAATTCAAAGTGCTTTACATAAACAGGAATAAAAGAGACAAGAAAATAAAAACAAATATTAAAAATGATTAAAAACAGATTAAACAGGTTATAAAAGATTGAAAAAGATGAGAAAAACATACTGCGATCTGTCGGATGTAGCACAGTGCTCATTCAGTAAAGGCACAGCTAAGCAGACGTGTTTTCAGTCTTGATTTGAATGTGCCTAATGTTGGAGCACATCTGATCATTTCTGGAAGTTGATTCCAGCAGTGAGGGGCGTAGTAGCTGAAAGCCACTGAACTCTTGGAATTTCTAGTTTATATGATCCTAAAGATCTGAGTGATCTGTTAGGTTTGTATTCAGTCAGAATATCTGTAATGTATTGAGGTCCTAGACCATTTAGTGACACTAACACATCTTTAATAAGGACCTGAGGACAGGTGTGATGTGCTCTGAATTCCTGGTTATGGTCAGAATCCTGGCCGCAGCGTTCTGGATGAGCTGTAACTGTCTGACTGTCTTTTTGGGAAGGCCAGTGAGGAGGCTGTTACAGTAATCCACCCTGCTGCTGATAAATATATGAACAAGTTTCTCTAAGTCTTCACTGGAAACAAAGCATCTAATTCTTGCAATGTTTTTGAGATGATAGTATGCTGATTTACTAACTGCTTTGATATGACTATTGAAACTCAGAACTGACTCCAGAGTCACACCAAGATTCTTGACCTTATTTTTTGTTGTTTGACCCTTAGAGCCAAGGTACGCATTCACCTTGAGAACCTCATCTCTGTTCCCAAACGCAATCACTTCAGTTTTCTCATGATCCAAAGGTTGCATGTTCGAGCCCAGGCAGAAATTATAGGTGGGGAAGTGAAAAACCAGCATTCTCTTCCACCTTCAATGCCACAGCTGAGGTGATTCCATTGAGCAAGTGACCAAACAACAACTGCTAGGTTAGGCTTCCCTGCCCTGCTCTGGGTTGTGTGTTCATGGGTGTAAGTCACTTTGGATAAAAACAACTACTAAATGGTATAGTAAATGATCTGCTGAACGTAGTACGGTGGTACCAAGAACAACAGTACAGTATCAATAGTATATAGCTAGTCTCACTGTTTAATGCTATTAGTTTACAGAAAACCATCACTTGCAGCAAGTCAGGAGAAGATCACAGGAAGTGCCATTTTTAAATACAGAGCATAAAACACAACACTTTAAAAATACAACAACAATGCAACGCAATAAAACATATCTGATCCAAGATCAACCCAACCAAAACCTGTCATCTTCTTGTGGCAAACAGCCACATGTCAATATGCAAGAACAGGATCTGCTGTATGTCCTCCATTATTGTTTATGCGAGCGTTCACATCACGTCTAAATGCATGGAAAGATGCGACATGGACCACTTCCACTTCATCTCTCTGTTTGCATGCACGTATCAACATTTCAGACAATGAACTTGAGTGTGCAAAGAAACAACATGTGAACTGACCATACCACATTATTACAACTTGGTACTGTTGGCCATATACGGTACCATACCGCTTAGCAGAAACAAGACACACTATTTGGTCTCAAATGTTGAAAAGACAGCTGTGTGCTCGCCACTGCAACTTCTGCAGAGTTTTTCTTTTCCTACTTTTTTGGGAGTATCAGTTTATGACCACTTAAGCAGATCTTAAAGACAAACAAACCAAAAAACGGAAGATAATCTTGTTTGGTGTAACATACCTCTACGGGGATACTGTATCTTGTCTGTGTACAGGAACTGCATCAAAACCTCAAATGGTTGAGCGTCTGCTTCTCTGATTGACACTTCTAATAAAGGAGGACCCCTCGAGGACCTTCCAGAACTATCCTTCTGACTGCCCGAGCCAGACTCATCACTCTCCTCATTACATTCCAGCTTACTCTTCTATAAAAAGAAGGTAAATATTACTTTACATTCTGGTGAGCCAAATGAAAATCTGCATTTGAATTGAATTGATGCAAGTCAATGGAAGGTTATTGAAAATTTTAAAATACAAACAGTTCATACAAATAATATTAATAATCAACATTACCAGTTTAAAAATGATTAATTTCATGTTTAATGAACATTTAATATATTTATAGGGCAATAAAAACACATTTTATATGTGAATAAGAAACAAGTGTATTTATATTAGGGATGCTCCGATCGATTGGCCGTAGATTGGTATCGGAAGATAATCTAGGGATGCATCAATCCCGATACTTGGATCGGATATCAGTTAGATACTGCATATTTTTGCTGGATCTGGTATCAGCCAGCTGGTACCGATCCAAATGCCATCTTGCACATACGCTATAGTCGGTGTAATTTATAAGCCAACAAAAGCCACGAAGGTAGCCTCTTATAATGCACTAGAAAGTTGTCATGTAGACTACTATATCCCAAATGAAGTACAGTTGAATATTCAAATGGTTAAATTCATGTTCACTTCAGCGCTTCCCTCCGCTGCGCCTGTCACTCATTCTGTGTGTCGCGATCATGACAACAGGAAAACTTTCTCCAAGACTAATTGTTCCTGTTAATATAAGTGATCAGTGGAGAAATGCATTTAGTTTTGCATTAAATGGGTTCATTTTGACCTGCAACAGGGAGATCATTGCTGTTTCTAAATCATGTTGCGCTGTGTCTGTTAGATCAGCAGATCGCATTCACAACACTGGAGTAGAGAGGGTCATTACCTGCAAAGGACTACCTGAAACTTTAAATGGGAAAAGGCTCAATAATACATTGGACAGATCCTCAACGCACTGATTTCTCTTAGTGTCTTAGTGATGCAAGTGCTTCCTTCAGGCACCAGCTGCGCAGACGCGACATGCGTCGCTCCGTAAGATTATTCTTACAATAAGTTTATGTTCTCTCATCTTTCCAACTGAGTTTATTCTTCCGAGGGGAATACTTTAAGTGGTGCGAATAATTTGTAAAGCCTGGCTCATTGTGGTCGATTAGATTAATAAAAGTGAAACTGACGGCCCAGCGCATATGAATTGTCATTAACAGAAAATTATTTAGCCTAATATAGGCTATTCTGAAACTGTGAATATTTCACTGTCATTTTATATATATATTGACATCTTATTTTACAGACCTGTTTGTCAGTTTGTGCACTGAAGCATAAGCGGACCGTGTTTTAAACTTCACCTCGAATATTCTGGTTTATTCTGTAGATAATTGACCAACAAAAATACATTAAAATAACCAACAAATTATACCAAACGAAATCAGTTTCAAAAAGATAATTTTTCAGACAAAAATCATCTTTCAGTTTCTCCTTTTCACTCGCGGATGTTTATTTAGTAAAACGAATCGAATGTTTATTCAGTAAAACGGTTTACTTTAGTCTGCTTCAAACCTGCAGGAAAATATCAGGCTTTGCTAAAAGGCGGATTATTTTACCAACGATTAGGGTCAATAGTGGTTACTTATTACAGATTTCAAAGAAAAAAATCTTAATATTGAAAAAGAAACATAAGCTCGACCACAACAGATCAGATCAATGTCATAATGAATGCACAAATAATGTAGCCCATAGTTTATAGCAAGCATCATGTTTAGATTGTGCCATCTGTCATATACAGTAGGCCTATAGGTCTGTTATTTTTACTAAAGAAGATTTATTATTTGAGTTTATCACCAGAAATGTAGAAAATGTATGTTAAAAAATAAATAAATAAAAAAACGGCACAGGATCGGATCTGTATCGGTCGATACTCAGAATTTTGGTATCGAGATCGGATCGATTCCAAAAAAATGGTATCAGTGCATCCATAATATTTATGACTCGATCGGTACTTGCCAATTTGGCCGATCTCATGAAACAATCACAGGTGTTTGCTTACGGGTTTAGACGCAGAGGAAGACGCACATCTGCAGCGCTACCACACGTGAGGAGGTAAATGATATGTGGGGGTGGGAGTGATTGTTGCGGTGCCAACACAGCAGCTAAAATACATACAGATGTCGTGTGGCCTCTGTTTACACAGCTTATTGGCGCGACTCATGCGAGTGATGGTCTCTTTGTTGCAGTTAATGCATATTCAGTGTTTTGAGCTGCTGTCATGCAACCAGAGCGATCTCCCCTACGGTCATATTCATAGCGGCTTCGTGACGCCCGCAAATTAGATAAAATACCCAGCAAATCATGGAGACGAGAGTGAATTAGCAAAAGAACAGATCGAGAGAGGCATGGTGATATTCTAGGCATTAAATTTGTTGATTAGATGAATCCTTCTCTCAGGTAAGTCGAGATCTCCACTTAAGTATTATACTTAAAGGGAAAATGTGCTTTATGCATTATAAAGCTTAAAGCATCAGAATTGGTACTGGATATCTACCGATCACCATGACAAGCAATCGGTTCTCTGTATCGGCTGCAAAAATTCTGATCGGAGCATTCCTAATTTATATTTTTAACCCTTGTGTGCTGTTGGATCTTTCTCTGTTTCAGCAAATGGAATAATTTTTGGTGATAAATCTTATTTTGACTAATATATTTGCTTTGAAAACATACAAAAACGCAACAATACACTCTACACGCAAATTGACTACCCTTTCATTATGTTAGTGGCTGTTTTTGCCCCATTGACTTCCATTAAAATGACATTTTTTGATTGCGAAGTCATGACACCATATAATCATGCATTCTTGATTAATGCTGGTTTTCGGTGTCGAAGCTGCTTTGACACAATCTACATTGTAAAAGCACTATACAAATAAAGGTGAATTGAATTGAAAAGAGGTAAAATTTTTTATTTTTTACTGTTGATCATCAGTTGCAGTGCAAAAGAGCTTAGTTTCTAAGCTAAAAGGTTAATGCTGCCAACTGATGATCAACAGTAAATATGATACATTTTACCTCTTACCAACACGGAAAACCACCAACAATCAAAAACGCATGACTATATGGTGTCATGACTTTACAATCATTATAATAAAAGCCAATGGGGCAAAAAAAAAAGGCCCCAACAAAACGAAAGGGTAGTTAGAGTCAAGAGTACACAAGGGTTAAGAAAAACCTCTCCATAACACATAAGAAATCACTCAGTCAGTTTTCAGTGTTTCTACAGGTTTCATCAAGTCAAATTAAGACTTTTTAAGCCCTTTTTAAGACCATTATGAATGAAATTTCTGATATACACAAGTCTAAACACTAAGGATTTTTTCTAATGCCCAAGTTAAAACATAAAAAAACAAATAAATACAAATGTTATTGTAAGAAAGACAATTGAGCCATATTGGTAAACTTTATTGAAACTTGCTAGTGATTGGATGGGTGTTAGCCCAATTGGATAGCTTTACATGAACATAGGAAAATAAAGACCTGCTTAAACTGAATTAAGACCTACAACACAATATTTCATTGAATTATTAAGACTTAAGGCCTAAAATGTAATTTTTTTTAAATTGAAAACATTGTAAGTCCTTGCGGATACCCTGTGTTTTATGACTGTACACTGTATCTATATTCAGTAACAAAAAGGAAAACATACTAAACCTGTTTCTGTCTATCACTTGCTTGTAGAATCTTCTTACGGAGCCACTTACAGCGAGCCGTTACTATGGCAATATGACCCAGGACCTTCTCCTCCCTCTGTATACAGAAACAGCACATACAGAAGAGGTGATTTATTACTACAACTAAAATGTAGACAGAGATACAGAATGAGACTACAGAAAAAAAAAAAGTGTTTTCCGCAGGACAAACTAACCTCCCCTAAGATAAACTCGACATCACAGAACTGACGGTTCTCCCACAGTTTGCCATAGTCCTCGTGAAGGGTGCACTTTGGATAACAAGAAAACTAGGGCCAACAACAAAAAAAGAAGAGTTAAAAAAATACAATGTGGTTAGACAAAGCAGGTGTATTTCTAAACATCAAGCACTCACCTGGAATCTGTACATTTCTCCACTGCGTACATTATTGTCAACAGTTCCTCCAAAGATGTACATGGCATCGTGGATAACAGCTGCTGCATGGAACAGCCTCCCACTTGGCATCTGAAAGAAATTGGCATGACAGGTCATAATTATTGTTTACAAAAAAATACCACAAACCAAATGGAAAGCATTTTTCCTTAAACAAATGGGGGATGAATGAACTTAAATGTACTCAAAATGCTAATTAATAATAACAACCTCCACAATTGGGTCACAGATGTTTTAACAGTTTTAATATAAATTTACAGCCACAGACAGATTTAATTATGTATTTAATAAAAATTTACTCATAAAATCAAAACTAACCATATTGATTTTGTTAGCTAACATTGCTAGTTTTGTGGTGAACAACTCAACTGTGCATATAATTAAGAAAAAAAATGTTTGTCCTTGTAATCTTTAATTGAAGTCTGAAAATGCACTTCCTGTTTGGTTTTAGTTAAATTGTCAGATTACGTCTGTCTGAGGTATTGGGCGTGGCTAACATACTTAACCACGCCCCTCCAACTGTCAGTTTTGACAACAAACAGAAATGGTGAGGAGGAGGAGTCTTTTAGGTTGTAATAACTCTTCCCAATCCATTTTCCTAATCTTTCTCAATTAAATGCCTACATTACTACAATCAGCTTGCAGTAGAAAAAAACCGGCCACGCCCACTGTTTTCTCATTTAATATTCCATTTCTCTTGGAACTGCATCACAATATGAAAAAAACTGTTGCAGCTTCCAGTTCATGCAGACTTTAAATTATTACCACAAGGTTAAAAAGGATAGTTCACACAAATAGGAAAATTCGGTTATCATTTACTGATCCTAAACATATTTGAGTTTCTTTCTTCTAATGAACAGAAAATAAGATATTTTGAGAAAAAAAAAAACCTAGAAGCTGGTGACCAGTGACCTCCATTGTATTTTGTTCCCACTTTGGAAGTCAGTGGCTACTTGGGTGAACTACCCCTTTAAATTGTTATAATAAAAATGTCATCATACAAGTAAAATCAATGGAACAAAAATCTTATGTAGGGGGAACAAGTTACGACTAATAAAATAAGCAAAAAAAGGTATGTAGTCTTAAAATCACGATACAAGATAGGAAGTGACAGTTTTTTTCCTCCATATTGTGACATAAGTCAATGTAAGTTTGTAGAGGATCACAAGACTCACTTTAAGATCATTTTTAACATCTAGCCTAACTAATATATATAAAAAAAATAAGTAAACAGCTAGTAAAAAAATAATAATAATACAAATTAGTAATATACAGGGTTCATACACATTTTTACTACAAAAATTCCATGACTTTTCCAGGACTTTCAAGTCAATTTTCATGACCTAATGTTTCATGTAATGTCTACATATATGTGGTAAATCAGAAGCAAAACAATGAACGTTAAAATTACAGCATATCATAAAACATGCAACACTCTCTTTAGTTTTAATTAATTTTTATATCCATGTAAAACAGATGATGCTTACACAGCACTAATGATGTGAGAGCATGTCTTTGGTCAAGATCTAACCTTCATTCCAGTATACAGATATTTGGCAAACTAATTTTAGATCATCCTAATAGTTTGTTAAACTAGTAATAGTAGATAAAACTACTTCTATTATAAAGCCGCGATCACACTGCACTTTTCGCTCCAGACTTCCATTCACAGGCATGCGAATGCGGCAGACCATAAACGAAAGCATGTGCAACAAGTTTTGCATTTCACTGCATTCGAAAGTTCAAGCTTGGTGAATTCTTACCAGCGAAATCAAATCAGGTGATTGCGTTAAGACTAACAGAAGATACTTTAAAATAAGTTAAAATATGGAGCAATCGCTCTCTTTTATTAACGTCTAATCATATTGTTTAACACCACCCCTTTTCACAGCGCCATATGACAGAATTTCACAAGTACAAGCTCTAGTGTGACTGCAGCTTAAGGGTTTTTCTGTTTTCCCAAAACTTTTCTAGACCTGGTAAATGTCATGTCAAAATTCCATGACTTTTCCAGGTTTTCCATGACCGTATGAACCCTGAATATAAAATAGATTGGAAAAATTTAATAAATTACTCACAATAAAGTGGTTCTAAACATTTACGAATTTCTTTTTTCAAAACAACATATTCGGAAGAATGTTTGGGGGAAAAAAACCGCCACTGACATTCATAGCAGGAATAAAAAAACACTTTTTTCCAGCATATCTTCCTTTGTGAAAAATCATACCTCGCTGTCTGTGCTGGGCTGGATGACCTCCCATGTCTGCGAGTCCACATCGTAGCAGTGCAGTTCATTGGGGAGAGTGTTGTCTGCTGCCCCACCAAACACATACAGGTGACGGTCAAACGCCACCATAGTGTGTCCATAGCGTCTCTGAGGGGGTGGAGGCGAGCCACGCAGCAGATGCTCAGTCGGGATACGTGTCCATCTATGGAAAAAACATTAATTCTAAAAAGTATTTTATGGTTCCACTTTGAATCAAGATTGAACTGAATTAAAGCTGATTACTAGCATGCTTGTCTTTAATAGAGTAGCTAAATATAGCTGAAAATGAATTCATCATTCATCATATTGCAACAACACATTATTTTCCTGTTTATTAGCATTACAGAAGTAAATGTGACATTACTTTCCAAATCCCAGTCCTCGCACCCCACCGATCCACATATTTAGCATGTCTCGCTTATTTAACCTAGCTGATTCAGATAACCAGCTCATTAGAGGAGCTCCGTATATGACATAATATACCTCTGTAAATAAATACAATATAAATCACATACCACAGCAGTGTTTCCTCTAGGATTTTTTCTAGATGTGGCGGCAGGCCTTTTTTACACAGATCTGCCAACGACCTATGGCATTATTTCAATGACAAATGTCGTGGGCGCAGTATTACAAGTCGAGATCACATTTATGTAATACGAGCATGCAAATCTCTTTGCTTGTGCGTCGATTTCCTCTGTTCGTGCACAAAACTTCTTGCACACCCTCAAATATACACTGCTCAAGTGCAGATTTTCTTGTGCTCTCAAATAAACGCTGCTGAAGTGTGATTTAGTGCGTTTATATAGTGAGTTTGACTCCAACATTTATTAGATTTGCTAGGAATATTTATGAATGTCTTCAACAGACCTATAGAGCAGTATTAATGCGTCCTGAAGTAAAGTGAAACGGCTATAAACTCCAGCAAGATAAAGTCATAGTATGCAGAGCCCCAGACCTTTATTTTTTGAAGTATAATTATGGAAACTGTGTTCATCATAACTGAAAGCGACGTTGTGTTTGCTGGCCTCACACATCACGCAGCGGTCAGTCAGTCAGCATGTAACCTTAAAGGGTTAAACAAATAATACACAGCAGTACTGCGGTTACAGAAAAGTTCGCTGTTGAAATTTACTTACCTTGTAATACGTTTTGGTGCGATTATAACCCGCTATTAAAAAACACGACTGAATGTTTTGAATGAGATGCTGTAATGTAGCCGTGGCTGGATACATTTTGGTGTGGCAGCCCACCACAGAAGAATGAATGTAGCGGAAACCATGCACGCACTAAAACACCATTTGAACGAAAGATATATGATCTCTTCAATATGAAATCATGGCAGAGTCCACTTTGCAGTGCACTTGTTGTTAAATTTGAACAAATGTCAGATATGAAAAGAGAAACATACCAAATATGCACGGTGGGTACGAGGAGCGAATTGAAAAACACTGCTTTAAAGGGATAGTTCCCCCAAAAATGAAAATTGATTATTTACTCATCCTCAAGTGGTTGCAAACCTTTATGAGTTTCTTTTTTCTGTACACAAAAGAAGATATTTTGAAGAAACCTGTAACCATTGATTCCTTAGTATTTCTTTTTCCTGCTATGGAAGTCAATGGTTACATGTTTCCAGCTTTCTTCAAAATATCTTCTCTTTGTGTTCAACAGAAGAAAGAAACTCAAAGAGGTTTGAAACAAAAGTTGGCTGAGTAAGTGATTAGAGAATTTTCAGTTTTGGGTGAACCTTCCCTCTAAAAACATATTACACATGAAATGACATCGATGAGTGTCCTCTCAGGAATGCTCACATGTGGCCTTTGAATTCAAACTGAAACAGGTTGTTGGTAATCTTGGCTCCACTTTGGCCGGAGAAGACAAACATCTTATCCCGGCATACGGCTACTGGGAAATTACAACAGGAGGGTGGGATTTCACCGCTTTGTTCGATCTAAAGGAAACAAAGAATGCAGTATATCAGAATATTATGACATTTTTTATAATCTTAACCTCTTAAGGCCCAAGGTGTTTTTTTTTTTCTCTTTGCTATTTGGGCTTATTAGAACCTAATTAGAATAAAACCTAAGTATCATCTTTTGATACAATGTACTTTTAGAGAAAAATAATGTCCATATATGTGGACTCGTGGTCCGAATTCACATAAAACACCTTTTCCTGAATTTTTTTAATGCATATATAACATAGAATTTGTTTTTTTTTACCTGCTTTGACTATCAGATTGTAAAATCTATAAAATCAGTTTTTAAAAAATCAGTTAAAAAAAAAGTGTTTGGGACATTTTATATGCTGCAAAACAGTTGCAGGATGACACCATATGTCTGTAACAAAATTTACAACATTCTAAGTATTTTAAATAGCCACTTAAGAACTAAAATGTGCTGTCCACGGATGTGGCCACTCAAGCCCTAGGAGGTTATAGGAATAGTTGACCCCAAATTTAAAATTGTTATCCTTTACTTAACCTTGACTTGTTTCAAAAATAAGATATTTTGAAGAATGTTGTAAATCTGTAACCACTGACTTCAAAGGTATTTGTTTTTGCTACTATAGGTTTCCAACATTCTTCAAAATATTTTTTGTTTTTTTAACTAAACAAAAAAATATATAGGTTGGTTTGGAGTCAATAGTGAGTAAACGATGACGGAGTTTTAATTTGGGGGTGAACTATCCCTTTAAAAGTAAAAATTAACTAAAACAAATAAAAACTGAGATGCGGGAATTCACATAGTTATAGTGATCTCTACCAAAATGGTGCTTTTGCCACCTTTCAAGAAATCCAAGAAAAAAATAAACTTCACAGCAGTAATTTTTTCAGGTTCTTGCAAGTCAGAAACTATGTACACTCTTACTTCCTAAATCCACAACAATTAATCCTTCCTGTCTTGACATTTGTCTGAAGGTCCATTTTGGTATGGATAAAATTATTTCCCGCTTATATAACATCCTCCAAGCCCATACTGTGTACTGTGACCTATTTTATTTGAGTTTATGTATATATTTTGTTCTCTTTCTTTTCCTTCTGTAATTCTAAACTAAGGATTTTTCTGTCAACTCAGATAATGGTTTACATATCTATACTTAGATTTTGTGTCATTTGAAAATAGACCCAAAAAAATGTGTGTAAATATAAATATATAAATATAAATATATATATATATATAAATATATAAATATAAATATATATATATATATATATATATATATATATATATATATATATATATATATATATATATATATATACACACACATACTAACACTTGAAGTCAGAATTATTAGCCCCTTGAATTATTAGCCCCCCAGGTTAGGGGGGCTAGGCAGGTTAGGGTAATTAGGCAAGTTATTGTATAATGATGGTTTGTTCTGTAGACTATCGAAAAAAAATATATATAGCTTAAAGGGGCTAATAATATTGACCTTTAAATGGCTTTTAAAAAATTAACAACTGCTTTTATTCTAGCCGAAATAAAACAAATAAGACTTTCTCCAGAAGAAAAAAATATTATCAGACATACTGTGAAAATTTTCTTGCTCTGTTAAACATCATTTGGGAAATATTAAAAAAAAAGAAATTCAAAAGGGGGCTAATATTACTTGTACTCAACAATTATAGAAGGAAAAATATTTTGTTTTAATTTGATATGGTTAAGTAAAATGTGGAGGATCTTTATATATTTGCAAACATTATGTAATCTTACATATTCTCCAAATAAAACAAACAAAAACTGTTCAAATAAACTCATACAAACCTCTTCCCAATATGCCTGTTCACGATCCTGAAGACCGATGGTCCACATATCATTCAGCCTATCCAAAACACACACAGAGACACAAACAATTCATACATATTTGAACAGAGTATAATTTTATAAATAAAGGCTTTTAGACTGGAATATAATTAATTTGGACCTTCTAAAGCTCTGAAATAAAGGAAACAGCACACTTGCCTGGCATTTCCATCATATCCGGCGAAAATCCAGAGTTTGTCATTATAAACCGTGGCTCCATGAGCTGACCTGGCTACCAAACTGAAACATAAATTACATAAAAACGTGTATTAGAGAAACAATAACACAAAATGCAAAAAAAAAAAAAGCCTTTAAAAACTGTCATTTACCGTCCTTCCACTTTCCATTCTGTCCACTGTCCAGTGGCAAACTTGTACTCAAAAAGGTCATTTTTGTTTTTTAAGTTAGAGTTTGAATAGATGTCTCCAGTGTAGCCACCTAAAACACCAACAAGAAAATGTTACAATCACTAAAAAACCCCCACAGAACCGACTCGAGCTGAACAATGATACTGCTGTGTTCTGTAGAGCTGGAGATTATTTAAAGGGATAGTTCACCAAAAGTTTCTTTCTTCTGTCGAACGCAAAAAAACCTGTAACCATTGCAAGGCTCAACAATAAGGACTGCCCGATGGCCCCGGGGCCAATGTGAGAGACGCTCAGGACAGTAGACTGGCCCGAAAGTTTGATTTGCCTGTGACTACTTGTCAATTGCATGCAATTACAGCCTTAGAATCGAGAAACAGTTTGTGCTTTTAAGCCTTTAAATGCTACCTTCTCTGTGATGTCGTAAACACCATATTGCTTTTTAGTTCCTCTTATCTGATTGGATGTTATGAGCATGTTATTTTTTCCATCACCTGGTAGCAACCAGTACAGCGAAGAGACGGCAATATGGTAGCAACATTACATTATGAGGTTAAAAGAATACGTCTGTTTCTAACGTCTTGGAAGCAGACATTTACGTGGGTACAACATGACGAAATTTTTTTTTTGTTTTACAGTTTGCCATCAGTTTGGCAGGTTAGCCACCTTTTGTTTTGCAATAAAATACCTGCACATTTTCCATACTGCTCTTTTTGTTTACAAAACATTTAGATTTTTGCTCATTATTACGGAAGCGTAGAGCTGCCACCCAGGTAAAAAAAAATCTGAGCTTTATCACGTTTGTACAATATACTTTTCACGTTCTTACAATATAATATCACGTTTGTACAATATAATATCACGTTTGTACAATATAATATCACGTTCTTACAATATAATATCACGTTTGTACAATATATCACGTTTGTACAATATAATATAACGTTCTTACAATATAATATCACGTTTGTACAATATAATATCACGTTTGTACAATATACCTTTCACGTTCTTACAATATAATATCACGTTTGTACAATATATCACGTTTGTACAATATACCTTTCACGTTCTTACAATATAATATCACGTTTGTACAATATAATATCACGTTTGTACAATATACCTTTCACGTTCTTACAATATAATATCACGTTTGTACAATATATCACGTTTGTACAATATACCTTTCACGTTCTTACAATATAATATCACGTTTGTACAATATAATATCACGTTTGTACAATATACCTTTCACGTTCTTACAATATAATATCACGTTTGTACAATATATCACGTTTGTACAATATACCTTTCACGTTCTTACAATATAATATCACGTTTGTACAATATAATATCACGTTTGTACAATATACCTTTCACGTTCTTACAATATAATATCACGTTTGTACAATATATCACGTTTGTACAATATACCTTTCACGTTCTTACAATATAATATCACGTTTGTACAATATAATATCACGTTTGTACAATATACCTTTCACGTTCTTACAATATAATATCACGTTTGTACAATATAATATCACGTTTGTACAATATAATATCACGTTTGTACAATAAACTTTTCACGTTCTTACAATATAATATCACGTTTGTACAATATAATATCACGTTTGTACAATATAATATCACGTTTGTACAATAAACTTTTCACGTTCTTACAATATAATATCACGTTTGTACAATATAATATCACGTTTGTACAATATAATATCACGTTTGTACAATATACCTTTCACGTTCTTACAATATAATATCACGTTTGTACAATATATCACGTTTGTACAATAAACTTTTCACGTTCTTACAATATAATATCACGTTTGTACAATATAATATCACGTTTGTACAATAAACTTTTCACGTTCTTACAATATAATATCACGTTTGTACAATATAATATCACGTTTGTACAATATAATATCACGTTTGTACAATATAATATCACGTTTGTACAATATACCTTTCACGTTCTTACAATATAATATCACGTTTGTACAATATAATATCACGTTTGTACAATATACCTTTCACGTTCTTACAATATAATATCACGTTTGTACAATATAATATCACGTTTGTACAATATAATATCACGTTTGTACAATATACCTTTCACGTTCTTACAATATAATATCACGTTTGTACAATATAATATCACGTTTGTACAATATACCTTTCACGTTCTTACAATATAATATCACGTTTGTACAATAAACTTTTCACGTTCTTACAATATAATATCACGTTTGTACAATATAATATCACGTTTGTACAATAAACTTTTCACGTTCTTACAATATAATATCACGTTTGTACAATATAATATCACGTTTGTACAATATAATATCACGTTTGTACAATATACCTTTCACGTTCTTACAATATAATATCACGTTTGTACAATATATCACGTTTGTACAATATACCTTTCACGTTCTTACAATATAATATCACGTTTGTACAATATAATATCACGTTTGTACAATATACCTTTCACGTTCTTACAATATAATATCACGTTTGTACAATATATCACGTTTGTACAATATACCTTTCACGTTCTTACAATATAATATCACGTTTGTACAATATAATATCACGTTTGTACAATATACCTTTCACGTTCTTACAATATAATATCACGTTTGTACAATATAATATCACGTTTGTACAATAAACTTTTCACGTTCTTACAATATAATATCACGTTTGTACAATATAATATCACGTTTGTACAATATAATATCACGTTTGTACAATATACCTTTCACGTTCTTACAATATAATATCACGTTTGTACAATATATCACGTTTGTACAATAAACTTTTCACGTTCTTACAATATAATATCACGTTTGTACAATATAATATCACGTTTGTACAATAAACTTTTCACGTTCTTACAATATAATATCACGTTTGTACAATATAATATCACGTTTGTACAATATAATATCACGTTTGTACAATATACCTTTCACGTTCTTACAATATAATATCACGTTTGTACAATATAATATCACGTTTGTACAATATACCTTTCACGTTCTTACAATATAATATCACGTTTGTACAATATAATATCACGTTTGTACAATATAATATCACGTTTGTACAATATACCTTTCACGTTCTTACAATATAATATCACGTTTGTACAATATAATATCACGTTTGTACAATATACCTTTCACGTTCTTACAATATAATATCACGTTTGTACAATAAACTTTTCACGTTCTTACAATATAATATCACGTTTGTACAATATAATATCACGTTTGTACAATAAACTTTTCACGTTCTTACAATATAATATCACGTTTGTACAATATAATATCACGTTTGTACAATATAATATCACGTTTGTACAATATACCTTTCACGTTCTTACAATATAATATCACGTTCTTACAATATAATATCACGTTTGTACAATAAACTTTTCACGTTCTTACAATATAATATCACGTTTGTACAATATAATATCACGTTTGTACAATATAATATCACGTTCTTACAATATAATATCACGTTTGTACAATATAATATCACGTTTGTACAATAAACTTTTCACGTTCTTACAATATAATATCACGTTTGTACAATATAATTATTACGTTCTTACAATATAATATCACGTTTGTACAATATAATTATCACGTTCTTACAATATAATATCATGTTTGTACAATATAATTATCACGTTCTTACAATATAATATCACGTTTGTACAATATAATTATCACGTTATTACGTGAAAACTTTATTGTTTAGGCTACGTTTACCTGGTGCGATCAGAGCGTGAGAAAATGTCTCGTTTAACAGAGTTAATTAAGTTCTATTTTATGCTTGGATTGAGACATGGGGAAATTTTGCAGCTACTGATCAGCTTGGACAATGTTGTTATTAGCATGCCAGTTTTTAGGTAGGCGGGCTCTTTGTCTTCGCACCTGACAATAAAGTTTTCACGTAATAACGTGATAATTATATTGTAAGAGCGTGAAAAGTATATTGTACAAACGTGATATTATATTGTAAGAACGTGATATTATATTGTAAGAACGTGATATTATATTGTAAGAACGTGAAAAGTATATTGTACAAACGTGATATTATATTGTAAGAACGTGATATTATATTGTAAGAACGTGAAAAGTATATTGTACAAACGTGATAAAGCTCAGATTTTTTTTTTTTACCTGGGTGGCAGCTCTACGCTTCCGTACATTATACATTTATTAACATTTTTTTTTAATTCTAGATTCACGCATGTTATTTTGAGACATTATGTAAAATATGTGTTTAAGAAATAGCTGGTAACTTTTTTTGTGTTGTTTTTTGGTGGTGCCAGTGAAATTTTTGGCAGAATAAGTAAAAATCTGAACCACTGTCCCGATCAGGCCAGTAGAAAAAATTCTTCGCGTTGAATCCTGCATTGACTTCCATAGTTTTTGCTTTTCTTAATATGGAAGTCAATGTTTATAGGTTTTTAGCTTCCTTCAAAGCATCTTCTTTTGTGATCAAAAAGGAAAGAAACTCAAAGGTTTGGAACTACTTTGGAGTGAGTAAATAGTAAATTCACATTTTTTGGTGAACTATCCCTTTAATTGAACAAAATAAATACTGAATTTCACAATTATGGAACTGAGCAACTCCCGAAGTGACTTGAGCTGAATACTGACACAATTGTATTTTCAGTGCTGCTGTACAACAGAATCTGAATGAATGTCTCATATTTGATGAAGTTTTCAGGATTGATTCTTTTATTTTCCCATTCATTACTGCGAAGCTCCTTCAAAACAATCTGTATTAATAAATAAAGGTGAACTGACACTGAAAACCTACCAAACACAAACATGCTGCTTCCATACACAACTGCAGAGTGGTGATACCTCGGCGCTGGTGGGGTGCCAGTAGTAAATGCCCTATTTGATTACAATAATTAACATCAGAAAGAACAAAAATATATAAATTATATAATATAAGTAACATAAAACCTCACCGACACCATGAGCAATCCTTCACGTCAAACCGCAACAGGTCGTTAAGCATGTTCTTGCTGAAAAATATGTATTAGGAGAGTCAGATCCATTTGTACACTACCTGACAAAAGTCTTGTTGCCTATCCAAGTTTTAGAAACAACAAATAATAACTTGACTTCTAGTTGATCATTTGGTATCAGAAGTGGCTTATATGAAAGGTAAAGGCCTCTAGATTACGCTTATTTTACCAAAATAAAATATGATCAAGCCTTGATTTTTAATTATTTAATTAGGACAGTAAGGTCTGACTTTGCTCAGACAAAAGTCTTGTTACTTGACAGAAATAATGTACAGTATAGAATATAAAGTCATGGTGCAGTGGAAAAAGAATGAATATTGTGTATGACTCCCATGAGCTTGAAGGACTGCATCCATACATCTCTGCAATGACTCAAATAACGTATTAATAAAGTCATCTGGAATGGCAAAGAAAGCGTTATTGCAGGACTCCCAGAGTTCATCAAGATTCTTTAGATTCATCTTCAATGTCTCCTCCATTTTACCCCACACATGCTCAATAATGTTCATGTCTGGTGACTGGGCTGGCCAATCCTGGAGCACCTTGACCTTCTTTGCTTTCAGGAACTTTGATGTGGAGGCTGAAGTATGAGAAGGAGCGCTATCCTGCTGAAGAATTTGCCCTCTCCTGTGGTTTGTAATGTAATGGGCAGCACAAATGTCTTGATACCTCAGGCTGTTGATGTTGCCATCTACTATGCAGATCTCTCGCGCACATCTATACTGAATGTAACCCCAAACCATGATTTTTCCTTGACCAAACTTGACTGATTTCTGTGAGAATCTTGGGTCCTTGCGGGTTCCAATAAGTCTTCTGCTAGTATTTGTGATGACTGGGATGCAGTTCAGCAGATGATTCATCGGAAAAATATACCTTCTGCCACTTTTACAAAAGATCAACTAGAAGATGAGTTATTATTTCTTGCTCTTACAACTGGGGTCGACAAGACTTTGTCAGGTTGTGTAGGTAGGTATGTTATGATAAAAATGTAGATAAAACTAAAGTACTCACCCATTGTCTCCTCCAAAGACATATATGGCATCCCTGTATGCCACAACAGTATGCTTGCTACGCCTGCAAAAAAACAAAATCCAATATTTGATCCTGGAAAACAAAACCTCATCGAACCAAAAAACCTTTAAAGTTTAGCAAAAATACATTCAATGGGTCAAAAATTCTTTCCTGCCAAAAAATAATTTGAATATTAAAGATCATGGTCCATGAAGGGTGGAACAATGGCTCAGTGGTTAGCACTGTCGCCTCACAGCAAGAAGGTCGCTGGTTCGAGTCACCGCTGGGTTAGTTAGCATTTCTGTGTGGAGTTTGCACGTTCTCCCCATTTGCATGGGTTTCCTCCGGGTGCTCCAGTTTCCCCCACAGTCCGAAGACATGGGCAATAGGTGAATTCATTTATTCATTCATTATCTTTTCGGCTTAGTCCCTTTATTAATCTGGGGTCGCCACAGCAGAATGAACCGCCATATGTTTTACACAGCAGATGCCCTTCCAGCTGCAACCCATCACTGAGAAACAGCCATGCACACTGTGGGTTGAACATGCTACCCACTATGCCACCATGCAGCCCCAATAGGTGAATTGAATAAACTAAATTGGCCATAGTGCATGTGTGTGAATGTGAAAGTGTATGGGTGTTTTCCAGTACTGGGTTGCAGCTGGAAGGGGATCCACTGCGTAAAACATATACTAGATAAGTTGGCAGTTCATTTCGCTGTGGCGATCCCTGATGAATAAAGAAACTAAGCCGAAGGAAAATGAAATAATTGTTCCATGAAGATTTTACTAATGTTGGCAAGTTGGGACTCTTTGGGAAGTTGCGCTATATGTTGGTGCGCTGAGCACTGGATAATCTTCGCCGACTGTTAAATTAGACATTTTTAAAAGTTATTTTCTCAGTATTCACATTTTTTAAACCCTTAGCTCCCAGATTTTCATATAGTTTTATCTCGGACAATTATTATCCTATCACATATACATATATACATATATATATACATACACACACACATATATATATATATATTAATGACAGGATAATAATTACTTATTTATTATACAAATTACACTTATTTATTTTCACAACCTAGGAAAGGTCTTCATTAATCAACATTCCTCAAGAGTGTCAAGTACCCAAATTAGCCCAAAGGCTAGTTTTCATTGATTGTCCTTTGGCCAGATGCTATAAGGCTAGAACAACAACAAAACTACGAATTCAAATTAAAAACAAGAAGACTCAAATATACAAACAAACAACAGAAACTTATGTTTACAATGCTGATTATTAAGAACCTGTAAAATTACACTTTAATTAAACGATACACATCCTCTAATACATTGTGGTATTAAATTCCACTGATGTAATGCTCTAAAAGAAAAAAAGTGTACATTTTGTGGTCTATGGTCACATGTACACTGTTTTCAGAGCTGAAAACAGAAGAGCTAGCTAAAAACTGTTGTAACGTTAAACAACCGGTATACCTTGCACCCACAAACTCATCGCACGGTGGCAGCCTCCTCCAGCGGTGGACGGTCTCGAAAGGCCCGAAGTTGAGTGTCAGATATTCAACACTGTCCGAGCAGCTGTGGTCAAAATCCACACTGGGAGCTACTTTAGACTTACAAGACATGGCTCCAGGAAACCATGGCATTCAATTTACATCCAAGGCGGCTTTGTCCTACTGAAGGAACAGCTTTACGACGAAAAATAATCCACTACCATGTTTTCTGGTCGTTTGATTTGCTTCGAGATCATCTAAATCATGTTGGCCCAAAATATTAATGTTGTTTACAATCTTACCTACAAATCTGACGAGCTAGCTACAAGTGTATTTTATCATCTGCTACTGTTTACAATAATCCAATCGCATAATAGCAGTCGTAACCTTAAACGAACGTTCGATTTTAACTCGTCGATAATATAGAATTGAAATAATATTATGAAATGTACGGTAATATTCCAAAATATTTCTTCTAGCCGCTGTGCTTAAGCCATAGACGTCTAGGGAGGAGCCGAGACTAACGTTACTTGACATGCGCAGATTCACAGCTTTGAATGGAGGAGATCAAACTAGACGTCATGATAATGATAAAACACACAAAAGTAATTACACGTGTTTTATTCATCACCACATATCACATTTCATCGGCTTAAACTTTTATTTATATTCCTGAACGTACAAAAAAAAATAAAAACTATCAAAAGCGAAACACGATCAAAGCTTACGTGAAAAACGTAGGGAAGAGATTGCGTTTTCATTGGGTAAAATAGAAAGGGGCGGGCGCAAAGCAGGAAAGTGACTGGATCTCGCGGCAACAACACAAAACGCGCCAAATTTCTATGTCGTCACAGTGTGAACAACGGAAATATAATTTTGGTGCAGTGATATACACTGAAATAGTGATAACGTAAATGATATTTACATTTATAAGGACATATTACGTTTTACCGTTATCTGATGGAGCAGCAGCTGCGGTATTAGTTCCCTCGCGCTGAAACTGTGCGAAGACAGATGACCGGTCAGCTTGTGTACAGTAAACGTGACAACAACTAACTTGTTCTCTAATATTCAGTGACTGCTTTGAAAGTCTCGCAGACCTTAGTGAGAAATGGTTTTACAAAACAGTGGACGATATAAAGCAGACCGAGGTGGAGATCACGACAACCAGCAGTAAGTACTCATAATGTTAACAGATACTTCAGCTAACGTTAAAGTTAGCAGTGTTTGATTCAGAACAAGCAGAAATGTTACATAGGATGCTAACAGCCATGATGTTTATTATGGATTATGATATAATATGTTGAAAGTTTACAGTCAAGGTTTGGGTAGTTGAGCTTTCATTACGTTTTAAGGATAAAACATGTATTAAAGTGAATATTGTTATTATTACAGTAGATGGTCACAATATTGGTCTGTTTTTAGTAGCAATTTATTATTGCTTTTTCCCAGTTTTTAGTGTTAATTATGTGCTGATGTTTTTATTATTACTTTTGAATTAGCCTTTACATGGTAATTCGTGGTAACGTTTACAGTAATATTTTATTTCTTAACGTTAGATAACTATATTAGTTACTAATAATTATTAATAAAATACATCTGTAGTGTTTACTAATTTAGTCAGTGTAGGTTTCAGGATATATTTATGCATTATTAAAATCAAGACTTATTTATTGGCATTAATAAATGCACTGTGAAATAACATTAACATAGATGAGTAAGAAATGCTAAGCTTGCTAAAATGTATTGCTTGCTTTTAGTTCATGTTAACTACTGCATGTTAGCAAATGTTCATCATTGTAAAATGTTGCCACTTATTTATAAATTGACTCTTTTTTGTGATAAAAAAAATTATGTTTATATATATATATATATATATATATATATATCAGAACTCTTCAACAGCAGTGTAAGATGATAATGCAAGTGTTAGAAAAATGTCTTGAGGTAAAGTTGTTTTATATTTGCACATTGGTTCATTGACAGTTTGTGACATGCTCCCTACATTGTTTACATGGTACTTTGAATACCCGGTCTGAAATCACATGTAAGTATGACTTGAAAACATTTAATTGACTGTGAACAATGTACTTTGAGAGTCTGACGAGAGGCTGATAATATAATTTCACTATTTAGAATTTGCAAAGAGTGTTTTTCTGAAATTCTATAAAATGATGCAATTATATATCAGAAAGTCAGAATGTGTGAATATTAAACCAGCTTTACCTCAATGTAAAAAGCTTCTCCTGAAATATGATGTTGTGCTTTTACAGTTCAAGTATTCAACTGACTGTTGATTTTTATATATTTTTTTAAGGGATGATGCATCAGCTTTGTCCGCTGTCAAGCGCCTGGAGCGTAGTCAGTTCACTGACAGTATGGACGAGCGTTTTGGTTTTGAACGGATGAAGGAGCCTGGAGAGAAAACAGGATGGCTTATCAACATGCATCCGGTATAAATAAACATCAGATACTTAAACGTATTCATTTCATGGCCATAAAGCTTTCCTACCAGATTTTACTGATAAACTTCCCAAATATGATGAAAGATTTGAACGTCAACAAAATGATACTCTTGATGATGATGATGATGATGATGATGATGATGATGGGTTTTTGTGTGTGTTTTTTTAAAGACTGAGATTCTGGATGATGACAAACGAATGATCAGTGCTGTGGACTATTACTTCATACAGGAAGATGGAAACAGGTTCAAGGTGTGATATTACATCAATTTGCGAAATATAAATAATTATTTCTTCCTGTTGTAATACTAAAGGGTACTCCAGTTAAATAAAAATACACTACTATTCTAAAATTGGAAGCCTGTATGATATAATAATATTGTGAAATACAGCAAGATTTGAAATACAATAGTTTTCTACTTAATATATTTTGCTCATGTGATGAGAAAACTATATTTTAGCATCATTACTTCCATATTCAGTCTAATATGCTGATTTAATGCAAAGGATGCATTTCTAGTCATTTTAAGTGTATTAAACTTGCCCCAAACGTTTTACCAATACAGTGTTTTGTCTTGAATCACATAAACAAAGCAGGTCAAAGACTATATACACTATTTCCCTTTTTATTTTTTTTCATTATAGGTTGCCCTTCCGTACAAGCCATATTTCTACATAGCCACTAAAAAGGTGAGTTAGTTTTTGCAATGAATAAAAAGGTATTGTGGTGGGCGGATGGAATGAATCACTGTGTCTTTTTGTGCCTACTAAAGAACACTGAAAGAGAAGTGATCTCCTTCCTCTCAAAAAAGTTCCAAGGGAAAGTAGTGAAGCTTGAGTCTGTGCCAAAGGAAGATTTAGATCTGGTAGGTGATGTTACTCTTTTGTTGACATTATTTATCAGAATTGTGCGCAAACACACAATGTTTTGTGTGTGGAATTTTCTGCTCACAATTCTTCCCTCAGGCAGATGCTACAGATCTCTATGCAATAAAAATGTTTTTTCCTCAGGCTATATCAGACCTTGAATTGCAATCAGTTTTTACCTGTTTTGTATGGCTATAAACAATGCCATTATTTTGTTTATGTTGTTTGTCTGTAATCTAAAAGCCGCTTATTTGGAAATACATTTTTTAATTTTTTTATTTTTACAGTTTAAATAGTCAACAATGCACATAAATCATCTAGATGTTTTGTTTGTGTGTGTATAAATAGTGTGTATATATAAATTTATTTAAATGTCCTTACTGTTCTTTTGTGCTGGTATGTATGTATGTACACTCAGCTCCTGTAAACTAGAAAAAAAATTCCTTCTGTGTTTGTGCACACTTTGCAAATAAATCTCATTCTGATTTATATACCTATTGTAAGGGCTGCACAATATTGGAAAAATGATACATTGCGATATTTTTTTCTCTGCAATATATATTGTGAAATCATTTCACCAGATGACTTAAATAGCTCTATTTGCAATGCCATTATTTGGGATGATTTTGTAGGGGAGTGAAATATGAATATATTTTATGTAATTTATTATATACATAAACTACAGTCATAAACAATTGGGCAAATATTAAAGTGAAAAAAACCAGTGCCTTATGGTTTTCTGGAGAGAGCAACTGTATTCATGTACATGAATTGAACAATTACATGTAAGATAGCATTGTATAGTCTTCACCATGAAAATAGCCTTTACTAAACTTCTTTATGTGCTACTAAAATGTTTTAAACTCTCTTCAAATGCTCACATACAGTAGTCACAGGCTCTAAAAACACATGCAGATGATAAACTTTCACTCTAGTATGGTTCTGTTCTGCAGCGTCTCCGTGAATCTCGTGTGTTTGGACCTGTGGTTTCTGGTCATCTATAGTCCTAACTCGACATTGCATATCTTGCGATGTGACTATTGCAGACACACACATTGCGTTATCGATGTTCAAACGATATATTGTGCAGCCCTACCTATTGTTGTTATGTTATCTGAATATATACCCTAATGTTAATCAATCTCATATTTTTACTGCATTATTTCATTTATTTGTTGTGTATCCTTCAAAGCCTAACCACCTGGTCGGACTAAAGAGGAACTACATCAAACTCTCTTTTAACACTGTGGATGATCTTATTAAAGTAAAAAGAGAGATCTCACCTGCTGTCCGCAAGAACAGGGAGAGAGAGAAGTCTAATGATGCCTATACAAGCATGCTGTCCAGGTATTCACACTTTGGCATTGCCAAGAAAGCACACCGTAGATGTAGATGTCCTGCTTGTTTTAAAGGCACAACATGTAAGATTTTTTTATCGAAGTATTAAAAACCACTAGAAGAGTGTTATGTATAGAGTATATATATATATATATATATATATATATATATATATATATATATATATATATATATATATATATATATATATATATATATATATATATATTATGACTTACAGTATGTTCCTGCATTTTACCAGATCTTTCACATAATGTTCAATTTCATAGAAATAAGCAATTTTATCCAATGTTACAGACCATGTCCTGTGTCTTCATGCTCATGACACACCCTTACTTTTTTTAAATTTTATTTTAGAGAAAACAGGGAAACACCAAAGATGCTTTAATATGTTGTGTTTTATTAGACTACTCAGAGCAGCATTATAACAGAAGACTAACATGTTTGTAGACTGATAAAACAGCACTGCATCTTCTCTGTGAATACTTTAGTTCATTTATAAACATGATTGCTGCAGGAGTCCCGTAATCAAAACCACAATTATTATGATTTTTTTTTTTTACACAAATTCATTTTTTGTTATTACAATGCTTCAACAATTACAGAAAGTCCATTAATACTTTTTAAGGGACAAGACAAAGGACTTCGATAACAATCAGTTTAGATTTACAATCTTTATATCCACATTAATAATAATAAAAATACAAGTAACAAATATGTAATTAAATTAAAAGACAAAATAAATGATAGAGAGAAATAAGCTGGGGAGTAGAAATTTTCAAAATATGAAACCAAAATCCTCTAATAACGTATATCAATATCTTGCTTTTTGAATTTGAATTATTTATCAAAATCGCACAAAGTTGTCTCCTAACAAATAATTTTCAGGGGAAAATTGTCATTGTTTACGCTCCCTCCACTTGTTACTCGCTTGAGATTCTTTGTAGTGTTAAATACAAAATAATATATTTTGAAGAATGCTGTAGCCATCGACTTTGTAGTTTTTATTTATCTTTTGCTCCTATGGATGTTATTTTTCTTTTATGTTCAATAAAAAAAGGAAACTCATATCATGTGAGTATGATAGAATTATATTTTTGGGTGAATACTATAATAGCTATATTAAATATAGACTACTTAAAGACTAAAATGAACATACAAAAAAATGCAAAAACATACAATAAAAATATTTAAACTAAACAAAACCACTAAAAAACAAAATAATATCAAACCTAATTAAAAAAAAAATCTCCCATGATTTCAGTCATGATGTCATCAAACTATGTCTTTGTTTGTTGTGAATATACGCCCTTTAGTGGTGAAAATTACATACTGTGCCTTCAAAACCTTTATGTTGAAGCAATGCAAAAGAAAAAAAAATCTACACTATTTAAATAATAGTAAAATCATGATTAAAAAACTCTTCTTGCATTTGACACTGTTTATTTTTGCTGCAAATAAAATGAAGCGTCATTTGTGTGTTCCAGTGCTTTGGTTGGTGGAAGTGTAGTGACAGAGGATGAGGGTGGCTCGTCTAAAAAGATGACCGAGCAGCTTGACAACATCCTAGACATGCGAGAATATGATGTGCCCTATCACGTCCGCGTTTCTATTGACTTGAAGATTCACGTGGTAGGGAAACTGCATGAATGATATTGTGTTTAATATTGATTTGAGACCTTGATTGACTGCTCTGATTTCCGACAGGCTCACTGGTATAATGTGCGGTACAGAGGAAGTGCTTATCCTCCTGAGATTGTGCGCAGGGATGATCTTGTGGAAAGACCTGTAAGAATCTTTTCTAGAAACTCTTGCATGTTTTATTTGCTTGTGATTTTTGTTTAGACACAATCTCTGGTGTTTAAAGGGAAAGTTCAACCCCCCAAAATTGTTTAATTTCTTCATCAATTACTCAAACTCATGTGGTTCAAAACTTTTGTTAACTTTTTTTTTTTTTTACTTTGTGTTGAACACAAAATAAGCTATTCTGAAGAACTGAAGTTAATGGTTGTTTTATTCCCCCAGCATTCTTCAGCATATCTTCCTTTGTGTTCACCAAAGGAAGGAAACTTATACAGGTTTGGATCTAGGATGATGAAATGATGACAGGATTTTCAATTTTGGGGGAACTATGTCTTATAGATTGCGTGTCGATAATATTATCCCACTTTCTTAAGAGAAGATCCTACATTAGTTATTATTATGAGTCATTAAATCAATGCTGTATTTTTGTGTCTCTCTCTAAGGATCCTGTTGTGTTGGCTTTTGATATTGAGACCACTAAACTTCCTCTGAAGTTTCCTGATGCTGAAACAGACCAGATCATGATGATATCATACATGATTGATGGACAGGTAACACCATTTGATTATAGAATGAAGGTTATAATGGTTTAGGATTTTTCATTAGTTTTAGTTTTTATTTCGTTTTGACTTTTTGATTCCAAATTCAGTTAGTTTTATTTCATTTTTAGAGGTAGATTTACTAGTTTTTATTAGTTTCTATATTTTGAAATTGCTTAGTTTTAGTTTAGTTTTTATTGGTTTCAGTGTTCGTTTTTTTTTTTTTTCAAATTAGGATGTTTGTTAGGTGCAAGATACAAAATCATCCAAATATTGGATAATAACTCAACCAAAGATACATTTTTGAAATCTGTATTCAGAGGACACATTAACACTAAGAGTGTCTACCCGTCCTCAAACTCAAATACAACGGCCCACAAGATAGCAGGCCTAAGTAACTTTACCGTTCAATATGTGTGCAAGGCTGCTTCATGGGTTAGATACACAGTAGTGATGGAAAGCCCAGATCTTTTCCGTGAACTGGATCTTTCGTGACAATTCCCCCATCTTTGGGCTCAACAAATCAAAAATAATATGTAATGTATAATAATATATAATGTAGTCAGCAATCATTATTTCAGTCAGTTAAAATATCACCATGATCTGAAAATTCAATTTTTGTAACCCAACTGAAGCATGATTCGCCTATTTAAATTCCATTACGATTTTCTGTTATTCTGTTATTTATTTTTGTGAAATAAACGTACGTTTCGCCAGATCCTCTCATTTAATCCCTCGGTTTACCTGCACTGCCTGCAGTTGTTAAAGTTTAATTCGGTCACAGCAGGCTGTCATGTGTTCGGTTCACTGAATCACTCATGCGCATTATTATAAGTTCACCCGTTCTCAAAGCCGATGTCTGTAACATTACTGTTCTAATAACTAATAACTCTGGAAATTGGTTTATTTTAAGTCAGAGGGTGTTATAAGGCATGTTAAAAAGTACGTTTTTGTGGATAAGTGGTTACTGGAGATGCGAATCATTTCAAGTGATTTAGTTGGATTTTGTGAATTAGTTTAACCGGTTCACTTAGAAGATCCGCTTAAAAGAATATTTCGATCACTAATTCATTCACAGGATCACTAATACGGAAATAAAACCCATTATTGGACACAAATGTATTAAATTAATACTTTTAAGTGTCTGCTTGGGTCGTATTTAATGCTGTCACCACGCTGCTGTCATGTCCAGTCGTTGTTTTTGTCGCGGGAGCAACATCGAGGACTGACTAGATAGAGGACCAGCTTGATCTGGCCAATGGATTCCGAGGATTCCGGAATTCCGAGGTGCCATACGGCTCAAACACCAGGCGTAAAACTGGCATCTCAAAGTAAATAATTTACTTCCAAAAGGCTTATGTATTAAATACATTTACAAAGACTAAATGTAAAAATATATTTACATCCTAAAAGAATGTTTTTGCAATAATTTTAATTGGTTTGAGTTAGTTTTGCATGTACACAATGCAGTTATAGTTTTTATTTTTATTTCCGTTAACGAAAATGTTTTTTTAATTCTAGTTTTTATTTTTTCGTTCGTTTTCGTTAACTATAACCTTGGCTAGAACAGCCGTTAAAGAGTCTGTAATCATACTATTGTCAGTTTTATTTATGTCGTATTTAACCCTCTTACACATATGATAAAACTGGTGTGATCAGTCTAGGCTGGTACCTGAAGCATATGATTACACTGGTGTGATTTTTAACGTTGAGAACGCACATCGTCAACTGCTAAAAGTTCATTTATTTATAAAGCACATTTAAAAACAGCCACAAGACTGACCAGAGACAGTAATATTTAGTAAAAATGAAGAGAATCTTATAAAAACATAGAAATAAGACCAAGAGAAACAGCAGATATATAATTAGAAACTAAGCAATCAACAGTTCAATCTAAAACTTAAATATGATGTCATAAATTATCATTTATCAGTGTTTTCAAACAAATAACATTTATTTTAGGTTTCAGACATTCAAATACGTATGACTACTAGCAAAACATAGCATTTATGGTTTGTAAAATACATGCTGAAGTCTGTAGGGATGGCAATAATAATTAATAAAATATAAGTGGACAATGTGCTTTATTCACGTAAGATACAGTACACACTGTTTATGTTATTAGAACATTGCACTATTTCTCTCCCACTTAAACAGCCACATACTTTCATGTATTTTGGAAGAAAATTATGAATAAACATGCTGTCAATTCAGCAGACTAAACATGGCGGTCCCCATCACCAGTCATGTATCAAGTAATATGATCATCATCAACCTGTTTTAAAGACAAAATGCATGTTCTTACACATATTCGAGAACGGAATATTCGATATTTCACAGTATATTCAGGACGTTTGTCAATGTTTGCAGAAAATGGTAAAAAGAAACAAAATATGATAAATACATAAATCATTGGGACTGTCACATTTCGTGACAAACTGGAGTATTTAGAACTTGCGCATGAAAGAGTTAAATTTGTTTATCTGCTTCTTTAATGTTTAACACAAGACACTGACATTTATGTACTACTTTCCTAGGGTTTTCTCATCACAAACAGAGAAATTGTGTCTGAGGACATTGAGGACTTTGAATTCACCCCAAAACCTGAATATGAGGGACCCTTCACTATATTTAATGAACCGGATGAGGTAAGATTGAGCAGAGAATATCTGAACAACTGGTAAAATGGCTTAAGTTTTAAAACAAACCCTTTAAAAAGTAAAAAAACAAACAAAAAAAATTTTCTGTCTGTTTTCAGGCATCTCTCATTCAGAGATGGTTTGAGCACGTCCATGAGACCAAGCCAAACATTTTTGTCACTTACAACGGTGATTTCTTTGACTGGTAGGACAGGATTTTAAATAAACCTCATATATTTCTTCCATACTATGTTTTATATTATTTAAAATGGTATTGGCGAATCATTGTGACATATAGCATGTGTTTATGATGAATTTGTGCCTGTGTCCTTAGGCCATTTGTAGAGACCAGAGCAGCCCAATTAGGTCTGAGTATGCACCGGGAGATCGGCTTCCAGAAGGACAATCAGGGAGAATATAAAGCCAGCCAGGCTATTCACATGGACTGCCTAAGGTGGCTGAAATGTTGTCTTATAGCTCGTTCCCACTGAGTAGTACGGTTTGGTACCATACAGTAGAGATTAGGGATGGAACACTTGCAACATACTGGTAAAAATACTCCACACAATACTAAAAAAAACAATAAATATATCAATAAATATAATCATTCTGTTCAATTAATTATTAATATAACAGTATGCGTGTGATAGTTTTGTGACATATTTTCACTCTTAATTCTCTTCATAACACCAGTTGAGTGTTTCTATCATCCGCATCGTCTTTGCTGACGTGCGGTGATATCTGACGTCTTTAATTCAGTAATCTACGCATGGAGATTATGCGCAAGAGTGCCCTCTAGAGACCAGTATGAATGAAAATAACATTTCAATGCAGGCTTGCAACACTGAGTGAATTCCATTCTGAAGGGCTCATCCCTATGTCCTAATACCTCTGAAAGGATTAGGGCAGTGTTTCTCAACCACGTTCCATTACTGGTCTTTCAGTCTCTGCTAATAGGCTAAGGAGACACAGAAATATGCAGAGCTGGTGGTCCTCCAGGAATGTGGTTGAGAAACACTGAATTAGGGCATAGGGATGAGCCCTTCCAAATTTAGTGCAGTCTGACACCAAACAGCTTCCCTGCCAAGATAATTTCTCAAAGTGTCCATCAGTTGTATTTTTCATTTTAAAGGGCCCTTCGAAGTTGCCAGTTTTTATCACTACACTTTGGAATGACACTTTAATATGGCGACCATGATTTGGAACACACCGACTGTTTCAGTGTACAATTCTTTGCAATAAATAACAGAAAGTATTGTAATGTATATTTTCTGGTATGTATTTCGATAACAACATTAAAGACTATAATTGATGTGTATCTACTGAGAGACCAAAAAAGACCTATGTCTTTAGAAATTTCAAGTCCATTATGACCATCTCTAATGGTATGCATTTATTGTCATTCCCACTGTCAGAAATACCAAAATAGCGAACTTTTTTTGGAATTTTTTTGTAAGGTACCTTAACAGTACGGCACCAAAAGGGTATATCTGGACTCTTTGCTGAATGCTATTGGTTCACGGAGAATCCTCAGGCCAGGGGAGTGACGAGCTGGTCAACCTGAGCTTGAACACAGCATCTAGTGACAAATAGACATGTGCTAAGAAGCAAGAACAAAATACTAAACCATACCGCTCAGTGGAAACCAGGCATTATAGAGACTGTAGTGAATTAAATTGACATTGTCATAACTGCTGTTGTATTGCATTATATTAGTCGGTACATATTTTCTTATCTTCTTGCTTTATTCAGGTGGGTAAAGAGAGACAGTTACCTTCCTGTAGGAAGTCATAACCTCAAGGCTGCCGCAAAAGCTAAATTAGGCTATGACCCTGTGGAGCTGGACCCAGAGGAGATGTGCCGCATGGCCACTGAAGAACCACAGGTCAAATATTTTTTTAAATTTCATACTTTTATGATCATTTGTGCTGATAAGTGTTTACTTAAATATTTAGTCAGGCGGTTGATTTATGAGCACATTCTCACAGACAAAGGGTATCATTCACTAAACATGCGTACTCACAAATATTTGCCTGAAATGTGTGTACGGATGTGAGTCGTGATTCATTAGCACTAAAACTACAGAGGCGTTTGACCGTTTAAAATTTTAGCTAATTAATTACTTTGTTGAAAAAACACACATATCTATAATTCCCTGACTTTGACTATATATCTGTATATTACCGTCTTGCATTTTTTATTTTATTAAAATTGCAAAACACAAAAGAGTTATGATTGTTATGTAAAAGAGTTATGATTCTACCTAGAACAACAACCTAGAACAAGGGTCTCAAACTGCCGGCCCGCGGGCCATTTACGGCCCGCCCTGCTTCTCCCTCTGTCCTGCAACTGACATCAAAAATATAACGAGGTTCAGCCCTCAAAACATACATTTTGAATCATTGTTGTGCTGTCGCGTCTAGCCACTTGTGGTTTTGACCCACCACCTAGTCGACATTTAAAGTACTGCATTCAGATTAGTTCTACTTTCATTTTCTCTCAGTGTACGGTCGAGAGTAATGCATATGCGTTTTATTTCTGTGGCTGATTTAAACGTTGAAATGTATGTCCGTAAGTGCTCTATTTTTAATAAAGCTCTATATTTGTGAATATTCAAGGGTCGTTTGATTATTATCAGTTTTATTCCACTTGTATTTTTTTGTATAAACCCTTCTTCGTGGCTGACATTGCTTCTTCGTGGCTGTTATGCTGGTGGTGTAACAAATATGATAATTTTGCTAATATTTAATTCAAATGGTCTCATTTAATAAATTTTCCTCATATGCTTAAGATTTGCATAAAAACTAGAACAGGGCTTGAAATTAACCTTTTTTCTTGGTAGCACAGGTGCTCCTAACTTCAAAAATTTAGGCCCACCAGACAAAATTTAGTCGCACCCACCAAAAATTCTGAGCAGTTACTACACGTTTTATATTAACAGATTTATTTGCATTTGAAATCCACACTAATTCAAATCTGCATGCGCCCACCGACCCTGCACGCACTGCTTGATGAACTAACGACATTGTTGAGTTAACGACAATAACTTTGCTGTTCTCACGGGTGGTGTCTGATATTGCAAAGATGATATTGACATATAACTTATTATTTGCATACGTCATCTTAATAGCAGCAACAGTCTTTTCATGAGCTGCAATACTAGTTTAATCTCAGTTAATAATTGCTCTTTAGCGATTGTAAACGCTGTGCTAGTCGCTCGACTGTCAGCATCGTGACTATTAAATGAAGGACTAAATAGAACATCTCGGGCTTAAATTGTGTAGATGTGGCAAACACTGTTACCTGAAAACTCCGTCCCCCCTGCTTTACGGTGAATGGCTTTAGTCGTTTTCATAGCGGACTTCAACCACTGGAAGTCTTTTATCCACTCTTTGAAAAGCGTAAATGCTGGATTGACATTCATTACATGATCACTAATCAGAGGTGCCATTCTTTGTAACTTTAGATGGTTTCTAATGCTAAATCTGCCAGTGTTGGTTTTATTTTCTCGTATCCAGACCTTTACATTTTCGCGGCTGTAGCTCCCCATCATTGGATCTGAGTGATTGACAGCTGATATTAACCAATCCATTCGCGTTCTATTCTAGCGCAGTGGGCCAGTAAGAAGAGTTTGAAGGCGGGGCAAGCATTGTGGGATTTGTTTACTGCAGCAAGTTGACATGTCAACTGTTTTAAACCATTCCTGAGCACTGCGTTTGGTGTTTTTAGGTACAAAGATGCATAATGCTTGAGTGTCTCCTAAATCCACGTATGCGGTGAACATTTTGCTGTGAAAACTGGTCACTCTGCAACAATTTTTGCACTCGCACAAATGCTCCCAAATATATTTTGAGGTCGAATGTAGATAAAATTTCAGGCGCATATGCGACCAAAACAGTCGCAGTATCGAGCCCTGAAGAACAATAGCCAGTAAAATCACTTAAGTTACCCAAATTTTTTCTGCTGTCCTTACGCTATTGGGACTGTACAATTGGTTGGAACAGAGTAATAATTATTGTGCCTATTATTTGTTGTATTTTCATAGCAATTTAAACTCCCCCTTCAATATGTACAACACAAAACAAAAAGCTTAAGTTTTGACTGCATATACTCTTTGGAAGTATGACTAAGTGTGTGTCTAACACTCGGCCATACACACAACAACCACAGATATATTTCAGCAGCTGATGTGTGACATGATAAACATGCTGATTTGCGTTGTCACTGCTGACAGGTAATGCTTAAAATATAAACGTCATGTCTGTCGGCTTAGGATGCATCAATTATGTCACTTTTTTTTCTTGTGCTTGAATGTAAAACAGTATTAAAACATGACTTTCTGTTGGCAAAAGCATAACTTTACTTCAGATATGTCTTTCAGAACAACATATTCAGAAAAAGCCTTTTCTCCTGCTTGAGAAAGTGACAATGAAAGTGAGCCACGGACATTTGCTGGTGGTCTAACCTATCCTAACTTTACATCTATAGGTTGTATTACAAAAAAAAAAAAAAAAAAAAAAAAAAAAAAAATATATATATATATATATATATATATATATATATATATATATATATATATATATATATATATATATATATATATATATATATATATATATTTTAGGGTGATGACTTATTTAAATATTCAAAGTTTAATTTTAATATTTCAATAGAAGCTTTGAATGTAAATATGACGTGACGCTGACGTTTTAAATGAGAGTGGTCTGAATGGCCGCTATGGTAATTCTAGTAGTTAAACAAATCAGCTAGTTCCAGTGTTAAACTTTCATACAAAAATTTAGAAGTGTAGAAGAAAGTTCAAGAACTTACCCCAAATGTATGCAATAATCATGTATGCCTATTCCTAATTTCTTAACTCTGTATGACAGTGCTTACCTTCGTTTATTGTGTTTGTGTTTTAGACTCTGGCCACCTATTCCGTGTCTGACGCTGTGGCTACATACTACCTCTACATGAAATATGTTCATCCCTTCATTTTTGCCCTCTGCACTATTATTCCTATGGAACCTGATGAGGTCTGTGTCTTTATTTTTATTGTTGCCGCTTAATGAATCAAATCTGTAATGTAATATCATGTTGTTTACTTGTGTTTGCCGACACACCAAGGTTATAATATTTTTGCATTTTTATTTCGATACTGTTTTAATTTTACTGTGCATTTCAGTTTTAGTTCATTGTTAAATAGTTTTATTAGTTTAGTTTTCAGGAAGGGCATTTGCTGTGTAAAACATGCTGGATAAATTGGCGGCTCATTCCTCTATGGCGACCCCAGATTAATAAAGGGACTAAGCTGAAAAGAAAATGAATGAATGAGTTTAATTTTCATTTGTGAACTAAATTTCTATTATATATTTTTTCATATTTGGTTTTAGTCATTTTAGTTTAACAGTCCAGTGTTGACCAGAGCCAATTTTAGTGTTTGCACAGCTTGCATAATAAAATTATAATGATTATTTGAACAGACATTAAATCCAACACCATACATATGCAAAAAAATAAAAGTAAAAATGATAAAGAATTATTAAATCATATTAAAGATCATACTGTAATACTCTATATGCAGTTAAGCATGTCTAGTTAATTTTTTTTTGGCAAATGAAGAAAAGTTAGAACACGTGGTGTTTACATAGAAATTAAGCATTTATATTTATATATATATATATATATATATATATATATATATATATATATATATATATATATATATATATATATATAAATCATGCGTTTGACTGTAAAAGCACATCTACAAGTGTTTCTCTAAACAGCTGTAGGTCAGGTATTTCTGCCACAGAATATGTGCTTATTCAGTTTCTCAGTAAGTGTTTTTTTTTTTTTTTATGAATTGTTTTTAGTGCTTTTTTGACTTAAAATATGTGTGTATCATGTATATTATAATAATGTATATGTAAATTCACACATGCATGCATGTATTTTGAGAAAATGTATTATTAATATATATGTAAAAGATACAAATTGTATAAAATTTACATTTCTATGTAACACTCTATGTAAAATAGTTTTTAATAATTTTATGTTTATGTGTGTATCACATATAAATAGTGAATAAATATAACACACACATATTATGTCATTGCAAACTTTTATTTTGAATAAGATTAATCATTGCCCAGCATAATTTTTTGTTTTAGTTAACAAAATGTTTTTTGACTGATTTACTTTTGACTGAGTTTTAGTCTTGGTTTTAGTTTTCACTAATAAAATAATCTTTGGACAAAAATGTGAAAACAGGTTTTGCGGAAAGGCTCTGGTACCCTGTGCGAAGCCTTGTTGATGGTTCAGGCCTTCCATGTCAACATCGTCTTCCCAAACAAGCAGGAGCAGGTCTTTAACAAACTCACAGATGATGGGCATGTACTGGACTCCGAGACGTATGTGGGCGGCCACGTCGAGGCTCTGGAGTCTGGTGTGTTTCGCAGTGACATCCCCTGCCGCTTTAAAATGGTAAACAAGAATCCATCTTTAACCAAAGCACTGTTTTCAGCATTTTGTATTTGCATATTACAAGGCCCAGACAAAATTTGTGGGTATTTTTTGCTGTTTCTGTACAGAATTTTGTAAAAACAAATTAAATAAATAAGTTGGATTTATGTGGAAAGATTTTGAGTGTAGGAGCTCACATAGGAGCGCATTAAAAAAATACAATCAAACAAAAATTTGAACAAAGCTACAGCAGTAAAATCAATATAAAAAACTAACTAAATAAATAAGTTTACACACATTTACATTACCTGTAAAAAATGCTGGGTTCCACACAATACTCTCATGCTGTCCTAACACAAATCGATTAGCTTAGCATAATTGAACATAAAACAATTAAATTGTCCAAACAACAACTGAAGATTTGTATTGTTTTAGCTCATTTTAAATAAGAAGTTTGAAGAAGAAGCAAAAATACATGTTTTGAGTACAAGTAAATTAATAGATTGAATGATTGGCTCAAAAATGGGTGAAAATCTGTGTTTTTCTTTGCGCGCAGATTCCATGTTGTCCTACATATTATTATTATTATTATTATTATTATTATTATTATTATCATTATATTACTTATTTTACATATTATGATTTGTCTAATGTCAACAGAATCCTGCGGCGTTTGACTTTTTGATTCAGAGGGTGGAACGTACTCTTCGTCATGCAATTGAGGAAGAGGAGAATATTCCCCTTGAGCAGGTTACCAACTTTAATGAGGTCAGTTGCAATCGCATCAGTTGTTGTTGTTGTTTTTTGTTGTCTGTGGACATTTGATGCTTGCTTAACATTTGACTTCCCAATTTTCATTTAAATTGATCCTTTTTCAGGTGTGCGATGAGATTAAGAGGAAGCTGGTCTCTTTGAAGGAAGTGCCCAACAGAATAGAATGTCCACTTATTTACCATCTTGATGTAGGGGCCATGTATCCAAACATCATCCTCACCAACAGACTACAGGTACAGGGCAGTTCTCCGCTTCTTAAAGCGACGGCTCACCCAAAAGTTTAAATTTATCCACCCTCAAGTGGTTCCAAACTGTTGAACACAAAAGAAGATATTCTGAAGAAAGCTGAAAACCCGTAACCAGTGACTGTGACTTCCATAATAGGAAAAACAAATACTATTGAAGTCAATGTTTCCAGGTTTCCAGCTTTCTTCAAAGTGAAGTTTCATAAACTAATTTCGAGAGGAGCATGTGATATGATTGAGCACGTCTGGTCACTCATCTGTAATCAGTAATATTCCAATCAGAGTGATCCTAGTTTACTATAAATGGATCATTTTCTCCCTACTATTCTATCTTCGTTTGGAAGAATCCCCCCCTCCACCCCATCTCCTCCTTTTTCTTCCTTTTCTAAAGGGGGAGCTCTTGAGACCTACCTGATCTCGGATCTCCTGATATGCTTATCGACCGGGCGGGAGCCCTGGGCTCAAACATCTCCGAGCTCAGGGTTCTCTCCTGGGACAGCATGCCAAACCTGCTTTATACGCCAAGCATATCTAAGTGGGAACTTTTGAAATATCTTGTTTTGTGTTCAACAGAAGAAAAAAACTCAAAGGTTTCAAACAAGTGTGTGCAAATGAAGACAATGTTTATTATTGGGTGAAATATCTCTTTAAGATATTAATTGTATTCTAGTGACATTATAAGGCAGTGTATTTAGTGTCATGTAACTGTTTACAAATCAAGTCAGGCAAATCATATCTTTTTTTTTTTCTTTCTTTCTTTTTTCTAGCCTTCTGCCATGGTTGATGAGGCGACCTGTGCCGCCTGTGATTTTAATAAACCTGGTGCAAACTGTCAGCGCAGAATGACTTGGCAATGGAGAGGAGAGATCAGTGAGTGACGTTTAATGTCAGATACTTGCTTAACAACAAAAGTTTGTGGTCAGCAAGATTACTTTTTTAGAGAAATGATCATATCATTGATCAAATTGAAACAACTTGTATGACTTTTTATCAATGTTGTTGTTATTTGTATTTTTTTTTTCATTCAATGAATGATTAAGAAACAGTTATGATTATTAATTTATATATTGGACATTTACTACAAGTGTTGTCATATACCCAATGCTGCTGATATGGCATTAAATCATAAATAAATGTTCCTTCAGCATCTGTATTTTAGAATGATTGGTATTGTTGTAATGATGCTGAACATTTCATTAATGAATTAAGTTATTCTTTAAAATAGAGCAGTATTTTTAAACTGTAGTAACATTTGACAATATTACCGTTGCACTAGATTTTTTTTGTGTGGGAAAATAAGACTTCTACATTTACATTTAGTTATTTAGCAGACGCTTTTATCCAAAGCGACTTACAAATGAGGACAAGGAAGCAATTTACACAACTATAAGAGCAGCAGTGAGCAAGTGCTATAGACAAGTTTCAGGTGTGTAAAGTCTAAGAAGCAAAGCAATAGTAAAAAGTTTTTTTTTTTTTTTTTTTGAGAGAGAGAGAAAGAGGGCTCAGTTAGTGGTATAGCCAAAGAGGCAGTTGCAGATTAGGAAGGAAAGTGGAGACTAAATAGTTGAGTTTTTAGTCGTTTCTTGGAGACAGCAAGTGACTCGGCTGTTCTGATGTAGTTAGGGAGTTCATTCCACCAACTGGGCAGATTGAATGTGAGAGTTCGGGGAAAGTGATTTCTTCCCTCTTAGGGATGGAACAACGAGGCGACGTTCATTCACAGAACGCAAGTTTCTGGAGGGCACATAAATCTGCAGAAGTGAGAGCAGATACGAAGGAGCACAGCTAGAGGTCACTTTGTAAGCAAACATCAGAGCTTTGAATTTGATGCGGGCAGCAACTGGCAGCCAGTTGAAAAACATTTCATCATCTTGCCAGCCTCAGAATTTTGCACAGCAAAGTATCTTTTGTTCAGTGTAATGTGCTTCAGTGCTCTTATATTGTTAATGTAAATTTGCTATACTATTATAATATTAGCAGTTATTTTATTATTTTTGTCCTGATAGTGCCGGCAAGTAGGAGTGAGTTCCATCGCATTCAGCAGCAACTGGAGTCTGAGAAGTTTCCCCCTGTCTTTCCTAATGGTCCACCTCGTGCTTTCCATGAGCTCAATAGAGAAGAACAGGCTCGGCATGAGAAGAAGCGTTTAGGAGGTCAGTACAATCTCTCAGTTATCCACTTCTTCCCTGTGTGAAAGTCATCAAAGAAAAAGAAGGTCCAAAATCATGTATTTCTCTCACTATTTATCTATGCTAAATGTGAGGTGTATGTTAATAAATGTGTATTTGTTTTCTTAGACTACTGTAGAAAAGCCTATAAGAAAGTTCACCTGACCAGGCTGGAGGAGAGAGTCACTACCATCTGCCAGAGAGAAAACTCATTTTATGTTGACACGGTTCGAGCCTTCAGAGACCGTCGCTATGAGTTCAAAGGACTCCACAAGGTACAGATTTTTAAATATTTTTTATAGACTGTATTGTTTGGTTTCATATGTAATAAATATTGCAGTTTCTCTAGTAAGTAAATCAAACTCACTTTATAAGGATATGTTTTTCTATATAAAGTCCATATTTAATATAATATGGAGGCATAATATCATTCATAGATCTGATCAGATCTGAAGTATTTGTAACCAGGATGCGAATCATACATTGATGATTGGGGAGAGTCAATTTTTCGGTAGCTTTAGTTTGAGAAATGCATGCTTCAGCGAATCAAATTTCTGTATTTATTTAAATTATACCTGATTTATTAATAAAACTTATTTGTGTTTTGAGGGATATTTACTGTATTCTGACGTACAGTTACCTCTGACTAGTTATTACAATTGCTCTTGGCCAAACTACATCATTTTGCTTAATTTTTTTTTATACTTTATGTAGATACAAACACCTTTTTTGTTTTGTGAAACCTTACGTTGTCTGTCTGTGCTCTAGATCTGCCAGTTTCAGGCCATTGTATGAGTTTTTTCTCACAGATTGGCATGCTTATGCATTCAGTGGTATGGACTGTTATAGGGAGTGGTCAAATGTATATTTATATTATAGGTGGGCATAGATACAGTTTTTTTATCTAGATTAATCTCACTGTAGTCTTGTAATTAATCTAGATTAAAATGGCTGATTTGAATTCTGCCGAAGGCATTCAGAATATGTGTGCTACCCGAATAATGACAAAAAGTAAGTCTTTGAGAATGGGGAGATCGGGTTTCTCAAGCCAGGCGGCACATTAGACCAGGGGCTCATCTCCTGTTTCCAAAATGCATCACAAACTGCTTGAGAAACTGTTCTACTATGATAGTTGGTGATGAAAATAAATGATGTTCAATAAGATGTACTTGTGTTTACTAACTGTTTATTCAGATAAACATGAATTTTGAACTGTAGGCCTACATAAGCCTATTTAATGTCCTTGAGCCGGGATTCGAACTCGGGACACCCCGATGTCCTGCTGCACCATTTGTCGGCACGCTAACCACTAGGCTATTGCGCCGACAACTTTTCACTGCTCCCCCCACCCCCCCCAAACATCTTGTTTTGATGTCCTTTATGATCCCCTGTAATTTGCACCCTGCTTGTAACCATGGACCTAAGTGAATTAGAGATGATTTCTATTCATTTATGATTTGTTAGGATATGATGATATTTGGCGAGGAAACAACAGTTTTAAAATTAATAATTTTTAGGGGGGGAAAAAGATCTAAATACTTAAAAATCATCTTTAAAATTAAGATCAAAGCAATGAATGTTACCAAACAAAAATTCAGTGTTTGATATATTTACAGCTGGAAATGTACAAAATATCTTCATAGAAGATGATCTTTACTTAATATTCTAATGATTTTTGACCTAAAATAAAAATAATAATTGACCAATGCAGTCTATTTTTGGCTATTGCAAAAAATATTAATGTGCAACATAACATGTTTTGTGGTTCAGGGTCACATTTAGTCTTTTCATGAATGTCTCCAGGTGTGGAAGAAGAAGCTCTCTACAGCACAGGATAATGGGGACGCAGCGGAGGTGAAGCGCTGTAAGAACATGGAGATTCTCTATGAGTCTCTTCAGCTGGCCCACAAATGCATCCTCAACTCTTTTTATGGATACGTCATGAGAAAAGGGTAGTTAGCTATCAGATATATACCTGAGGAGGTCAAACATTACTGTTTATTTTCTAACTCCTTTTATGCGTTATATTCCATTGCTTATATTATGATTCTCAGAGCACGTTGGTACTCAATGGAGATGGCTGGGATTGTTTGTTACACCGGTGCCAACATCATCACACAGGCCAGAGAGCTCATTGAGCAGATTGGGTCAGTCTCTTACACCACACCCATAAATGAAACAGTCTACACTACAGTTTAATTCATTGATTAATTTCATTTAATACATAGCTTTGAATTGCTTGATTCTGACTGGTAAGTTATTATCTGATAATGACCGTCACTGTATATGTAAAAATGCTGGGTTTCACACAATTCCTTCTTGCTGTCCCGACACAAATCAATTAAGTTAGCTTAATTGTTTTTACAAATGTAAGTGAATTTAACATAAAACAATTAAGTTGTCCTCAAAAAACTCAGGAATTGTCTTGTTTCAGCTCGTTTAAAATTAGTAGTTAGAACAAGCAGCAAAATAGCTTTTTTGAGTGTAGCAGCAAGGCTTTTATGTCAGTATTTGAACCCAGCACTTTCATATCACATGGTCTCGAACATTTTATTTTTAAATACATAGTGCTAGTATCTGTCACAGTTATTGACTGTATTTATCGTCGGAGAAAGCTGGACTGCTTTAGTATAGACTTCAGAAAGGCAAGAGTAGTATTGTTAAAGTTTCCCTCGTTGCTTGTTTTTCTTTACAGAAGATTTCTTTAGTTTTTGTATTGTGAAATCATCAATATTTTGTTTAATTATTTACTTAATTATCTAGTTTTATTTTTGGCTTCTTTTGCCTCCCTTATCCTCTTTTTAATTTTCAGGAGGCCTCTGGAGTTGGACACTGATGGTATCTGGTGTGTTCTTCCCAACACCTTTCCTGAGAATTTTGTCATCAAATCCACCAATGAGAAGAAGCCAAAAGTGACCATCAGTTATCCAGGAGCCATGCTCAATATTATGGTCAAGGTAATTTATCTTGCTTCTTATTTGACCAGTAATGATAATTTTATTGTGATGTCACACCATTAGAGGAAAGCCACCCTGGCAGGCAAAACATTGCTATCTCTCACTGACCGCCAAGTCACGGGCTGAGCCAAAAGCCGGATAATTCTCATGCAATAGGATATAGTGTTAGTAACCGCTATATACTGTGCTTCTACAGAAATTATCTCAAAGAAAGAATACCCAGAAAGGAGAAATGTATATATCTGTGCCAAATAGTAACATCATTGTGTGCTTTTTATACAGTTTCTATTTTAATTTGCAGGTTAAGTGCAATTAAAGTATTAATCAAAATGCAAAGTCAAAGTATAAATAGCAGAAGTAAAAGAATAGATTTTCCCTACCAGCAAATATTAGTCTAACCAAAAGAAACTGACATTAAATATAAACACAGATATTTACGCACCATAACGCCATCACCAATGACTAAATTGCTGAGGAAAATCCACAAGACAGATGTAAACATTGCCGAATTGTAGCTCTGACAGAGACATGACAGTTTTAAATGGCTGCGGGTGCATTATATAAATCGAAAGTGCCCAGAGTTCACACTTTGTGATGATATCTCTGTTTTGTTTTGTTGATATGTAATCCAAACATTCGAGCTTGAAACGGATGGAAATATAATCAAATTGTGCTGAATTTCTATAGAGATACCAGTGTAGCTGCTATTGTGGCCCATTTTATGTGACTGAAAACTATCAATTAGCAGGTTGATTGTGTATTAAAATGGAAGAGATGATTTGTATGGAACTACAGATGGTAACCCCAAAATATTTATTTTTTATCCTTTTTGTCACTGTAGGAAGGCTTCACAAATCATCAGTATCAAGAGTTGGTGGATGCTGCATCTCTAACATATGAGACCAGAGCTGAGAACAGTATCTTCTTTGAAGTTGATGGCCCGTACTTGGCTATGATCCTGCCTGCCTCCAAAGAAGAGGGAAAGAAACTAAAGAAAAGGTGATAAAACCTTCAGATCATGATTAAAATTTTTAAAAACGTTTTAAGAACTAGATTTTCTGTCTCTAGAAGATTTAATTTAGGGTGAAATCTTAACCTAAAAACAAATGTAGCGTTGAACTGAAATTTTGGCAGCTCAAAATATTATACCAAGAATAGATTTTGAATAAAGTCAACTGAAATTACATTTAGTTAGCACTTCTCCGATAGCACATTTGGATAAGACTTAATTAATACACCACAATGTTTTCTGGTATTTATTGCAATAATGATATTAATGATGATATAAATCATAAGTATTCAATGACAGACAAAATGAGCCTTTAAAGAAAAGTATTATCATAGGATCAAAGTATTATCAAGGATCATAAAAAATACACAAGCAGATGTGCTAAAGTGATGTATATAGAAAACGTGCTACTGTAATAGATCATTGCACGGATTAATTGTAGGTTTTATTGTTATTACTACAATAGTTTTTTTAATAATGTGCAGAATTTTTACTCCATCCCTAGTAGGGGGTACAGTAGGGGTGGGGTTATAATATCACTCGATTAACAACTTGGTTTCTTTTTGAAAATAGTTTATTTTTTTGCTTTCATCTAAAAATGTAATTTATTTTCTGTATTTTGATACATCACTGCAAATTAAATGAGTTCTCATCAAACATTTTTGTCACTGTTTTTGGTTGTATCAATGATGAAACTGTTCTGGCTTGAGTTCTTATCTTCTCTATCCTCAGATATGCTGTGTTCAACGAGGACGGCTCTCTGGCAGAGCTGAAGGGGTTTGAGGTGAAGAGGAGAGGAGAACTTCAGCTCATTAAGATCTTCCAGTCGTCTGTGTTCGAGGCGTTCTTGAAAGGCACAACTCTAGAAGAGGTTTATGCTTCTGTAGCTAAAGTGGCTGACTACTGGCTTGATGTGCTCTACAGCAAGGTATCGACAAATGTTACTAAATCTTCCATAGCTTTAAATAGAGCGATATGGGAATAATCACTGATGTATTTAATTGTAATTAATGGAAATTGTACCTAAAGTGTTGTTTGTGTGCTTTGTTTCAAGGCTGCTAACATGCCAGATGCAGAGTTGTTTGAGCTGATTTCTGAAAACCGTTCGATGTCACGTAAACTAGAAGATTATGGCGAACAGAAATCCACCTCCATCAGCACAGCCAAGCGTCTTGCTGAGTTTCTTGGCGATCAGATGGTGAAGGACGCCGGCCTCAGCTGTCGATATGTCATCTCTCGCAAACCAGAGGGCTCGCCTGTGACTGAGAGGTGAGCACATGGGGAATAGAAAGAAAAGCAAAAAACATTTCTGTATGTTAGGGGGTCGATCTCACCTAATGCGCTTCTCCGTTCTGAGGACGCGAGGTGCACAAAATCTCTTGATTTTATGTTTAATTTAATTTACAAATTATTGTAATAATACATTGTTGTTTATTTTTTATCTTTCCTACACAGGGCAATCCCTCTAGCCATTTTTCAGGCTGAAGAGAGTGTTAAAAAGCATTTTCTACGGAAATGGCTGAAGATGCCTAGTCTCCATGACCTTGACATTAGATCTGTGAGTACAATGGGTAAATTTTAATGAATATTACTTAGCAGTTTTTACAGTTTTTCATATGTGGTTTGTTCCCCCGTGATAGATTCTGGACTGGAGTTACTACATTGAGCGTTTGGGCAGTGCCATTCAGAAGATCATCACAATCCCTGCAGCTCTACAACAAGTAAACAAATTTCCACTGTCATTTCAACCCCTTCATGTTCTTGTATTTGGTCCCAGGGAATACATGAAAACTGATGTTAAGTACAATGTATAGAAAAAAAAAAAGCCAGATGCAGAAATATAAGTGGTTTCTATTTCCATCTCTATATTGCCCTGTCCACTTTGAACTTGTTCCACTTTGTATAACATTGTCATAGAGTGTCATATAGTCATATATAACTAGTGTTGGGCATAAAAAATACACAAGCAAATGTTTCTGCTCCCAAATAGTAACTGAATTACATCATTCTAAAAAATTAAACAATTACCAGAAAATGTGACTATTATGTTACTTAAAAAGAAAACATGTCAAAACAACTATTTCATACTATATTTATGATGCTATGGGACAATGTGAGAGATATCTCTACAATGTAATATTTTATTGTAAGTAAATAATTTATATAGAGGAATAAAACATAACAATTTCCTTTAATATTTAATACTTTTGATATTTATTGCATAAACAAATAAATGATGCAGTATAAATAATATAGGGGTGACGAGGTGGCTCAGTGGTTAGCACGAGTCCAGGCTGGGTCAGTTGGCATTTTTGTGTGGAGTTTACATGTTCTCCCCGTGTTGGGGTGGGTTTCTTCCGTGTGCTTCGGTTTCCCCCACAATCCAAAGACATTTCTTTCAGTTCATTCCTCTGTGATGTACCCTGATGGATAAATGGACTAAGCCGAAGGAAAATAAATGAATGAATGAATAAGGATATAGTAAATTAATATATTATCATTTATCATTAATTACCGATTATTATTAGTTATCAGGGTGTCCGTGGGCTCTTAAAAAGTCTTGAGATGTCTTAAATTTTAAAAGCAAACTTTTAGGCCTTAAAAAGTCTTAAATTCACTGAAATATTGCGTTGCAGGTCTTAAAAACATTTTAAACGGGTCTTAATTTTCCACTGTCCAAGTAAAGCTACCCAGTCAGTCCAACATCCATACAATTACCAACAAAGAGATAACAGTTATTAGAAATTATTACAGCTTATTGTAAATTTGATTATCTAATCAGGGAAAGAAATCTAAAAAAATTACCCAATTCCTCATGATAATAACAGTATTCAATATTTCCCTTTACTTGATTGTTACGTTTTTAAGTTGTTAAGTTGGATGAGACGTAACATTCAGCGAATCTCTAATGGTGCATCTGTTGTGAAAACACAACAGATGGATAAGTGAACAAAAATGTACAATTTATTAAACGGATCATATCAAACATTTATATAGGAATCCAGAATGTAAATTTAAATAACCAAATTAAATGAAAAAAACAGGAGTGTTGCCAAAACAAAGAAATAAATATAACAAAACAATCTAACTTAACTCCAACCCACTATACTAACTAACCAAAGAAAAATGCAGAAACAAAACTGTAATCTTCAGCGTATGCGACACTTAACTAAACTACTTACCTATTCCAAAACATAATTACAAATGTGGCAACTCCTCCATAAACTAACTAACACAAAAAACTATGCTGCTCAAAAATACCAGAGTTCTCGTAAAGTACACACTGTTAGCCATTAGCAAAACGAGCTTATCTGATAACCCAATTCTCAGAAAGATTGTTCGACTTCCCAATAATAAATAAATAAATCACTTACACGAGAGACAAACTACACAACAACAAAACTAATACAAACACAAATGAACAGGCTGGTCGACACAAGTAAGGAGTTTGATGGCGAGCCAAGCGTTCCTACTGAACAGCGCTATCAAAGGCCTTTTATGCATGGCGGACCAGCTCCTGATTGGTGCGCTGAGTGCGCCATAATGGTCATTGACAGCCTTCTCGACCAATGGTTGCTCAACTAGGACAGGACAGAGTACACAACGGAAGAGAGAAGAGAATGCTAAACAAAACAAACACAAAACATACGTGAAACGTAACATGATCTTTCATTTATACAAAAACTTTTTACAGAAGTAAGGGGGAGCGGACATAATATTTCTAAATGGACATGGAATAGGCAAGGTTTTATAACAAAAGCATAATGTTGAATAGGAGTTATACTCAATCCATGCAGGCAAAAAGCCAACAAATATACATTTTTGATCATTTATGTAATCGTGCCCATAAGAAATATAGTTTTAACAATGTTAGATAAAATTAACCCGAAAATAAATGAAAGACATTTAGCAAATTATAATTTCGAAACCAGGCATGAATAGACGGTCTATACCAGATGTCGAATTGGACATTCTAGGTTGACACATTCATATTTATAAAATAACGAAGAATCACCTAAATGTAATAACTGCCAGACTGCTCTTACCATCAAACATATTTTGTTGGAATCTAGAAGTTTAAATTCCATTAGACAAAATTTTATAAGGAGAGCACTTTGATGGACATTTTTAAAAAGGTTCCACCAGGAAGAGTTTTACATTTTTTTTTATTAAAAATAGAACTTAAAAACCATATTGAACTTTGAAATTTTTTTTTGTAAATTTTATCTATTTATATTTTATATTATTATCTAAGTTTATTTATTTTATATAATACGAATTTGTTTTTATCATGTAATAGTTTAGTGTATATCCATTTGGCCACGAAATAGCCATAAGTTGCTGATGTGGCAATAAATATGTAATAAATAAACAATGTTAGATACACCAGATGAGGCCTGACAGCATATACTATGATGAAAATCGCTTTAGTGAGCTCAATTGCAAATTATATAGCAATTATATAATGTAGCATTTTATTGTCAGTAATGATAATGGCATTGTAACAGGGGAAACAGCCATGTGTTTGATTACTCGGTACTGAAAAAATAAGTTCCCTTCATTCATTCATTTTCTTTTTGGCTTAGTCCCTTTATTAATCTGGGGTCGCCACAGTGGAATGAACTGCCAATTTATCCAGCATATATTATACAGGGAGAATGCACATCCAGCTGCAACCCATAACTTGGAAAACAAGCTCTGTTAGTAATGACATTGATTTATAAGCAGGACAAGGCAAATTTATAGTACATTTGATATACAATAGTAATTCAAAGTGCTTCTCTTGGATGTAGCACAGTTCTCATTCAGTAGAGGCACAGCTAAACAGATGTTAATTATAATGCTGCTTTTTTCATCACTGTATATAATATAGTCCTACAGTGTTCTGATTGGTTGTGATTGCTCATTTGAAGTGTGCTTTTGTTTAGGTTAAAAACCCAGTGCCCAGAGTACGGCATCCAGACTGGCTGCACAAGAAACTTCTGGAAAAGAATGACATCTATAAGCAGAAAAAGATCAGCGAGCTCTTCACCAGTGAGGGAAAAAGACAGGTACGTCTATAGTCACGCTCACCCTTCCCACAACTCCGCTTTTGTATGCACACCTTTTCTCCTTTCTCCTGTCTCGCTCAGGTGGCCCAACAAACTCTAGCGGCAGGCGAGACTCCCGATATGGAGGATTTGGCTGCTCCTCAGCGCCCTGTGCAGCCTGCTATCCTCATCAGCACAAAGAGAAAGAGGATCTCTCAAGGAGAGGACAGTCAGACTGAGACTCAAGAGCAAGAACTCACACAGTCTTGGAGAGAAATACTGGGCCCACCACCGGCCATGGGTGCCACCAGGGTAATACAGACAACATGACAACATTATTATAAATACAGTGCTCAGCATAAAGTAGTGCATGCCTTGAAGATCTCTGTTTTAATAGAATATTTTCTAAAGAATGCTTTACAATAATATATTTGGGCATGTAAATTAGATGAATCAGTACCAAAGCTAAAACTGGAACTAAAAAACTGTTCGCATTCCAAAAATTAGTACTCCTAAATTAATATGTTGGGGAAAATATTAATTAAAACTGGAATAAGCAGGATAAATCAAGAGAAACATAAGAAATATAAAATGTATATTTTTTTTTGTTGCAATAATTAAGTTGAATTTAAATGTATTATCTTGCTATTCCTGAAGATTTTAGGTGACCAAACTCTTATTTTAATAGATACAGTGCATCTGGAAAGTATTCATAGTGCTTCACTTTTTCCACATTTGTTTATGTTAAAGGCTTATTCCAAAATGGATTAAATTAATGTATTTTCTCAACATTCTACACACAATATCCATAATGACAATGTGAACAAAGAGTTTTTCAAATTGTTGCAAATTTATTAAAAATAATAAACCTGAAAAATCACACTAAATTGCATTTGCACTGTTGTGGAAAATGCAGAAAATCTCAATTTAACCAGATAAAAGAAGTTTTGGAGGCAGAGTGTAAACGTAATTGACACAACATGAGATTGCGTATTTACATGCCAAAAACTAAGAAATGTATTTGTGTGTGTGCGTGTGCGTGCCTAGGAGGAAATATTAGTCTGGTTGCGCTACCATAAGAAAAAATGGGAGCTGCAGCTTCGGCAGAGAAAGGAACGTCGGAAGCGGCGGCGTTTGATTGATGGGGAATCTCAGCCGACTGGAGGCGGTGTTATCCGTGGCGGACCCACAACTGGGCTTGGCAGCTTCCTACGGAGAACCGCTCGCAGTATTCTAGACATGCCTTGGCAGATTGTACAGGTACATCAGTGTTGATATTTAAAGCTTTAATGGGAACATAATTTGCATGATCATTCAAACAGGATTTTTTACCAAAGTTAGTGAAAAACGTTTTAAAAGGGACAAGACAATGTAGAATTTTAAAAAACGTTTTCCTTGCCGGATTTTCAGTGCCATTGCTTTAATCTTCAGTGTTACGCGGTTCTTCAAAAATCATTTCTAATATGCTGATTTAGTGCTTCGGCTTAGTCTCTATTTTAGAGGTCGCCACAGTGGAATGAACTACCAACTATTCCAGCATATGCTTTACACAGCGGATGCCCTTCCAGCTGCAAACCAGTACTGGGAAACGCCCATACACACTCATTCTCACACACACACACACGCACACACACGCACACACACACGCACACACACACACACACACACACACACACACACACACACACACACATTATGGCCAATTTAGTTTCATTCAGTTCACCTATAGCAGATGTCTTTGGACTGTGGGGGAAACCAGAGCACCGAGAGGAAACCCATGCCAACACAGGGAGAACATGCAAACTCCACACAGAAATGCCAACTGGCCCTGCTGGAACTCGAACCAGCGACTTGCTTGCTGTGAGGCGACTGCCTGGCAATCTTATTATTTAATAGCTTGAATAGATCATTCAAAAGAACTATTTAGTTTGACATGGATGCCTTTTGTAACAGTTTAAATAGTTTGTATTTGAACTTTGAACAATTGAGTGCATCTTTGCTGAATTAAAGCACGTAATATTTAAATGGCAATATGAAAATGGTTCAACTGCATTGTTTGTTTGTTTATCTGCTTCATCCAGATTGCGGAGACCAGTCACCCAGGCCTTTATAAGCTGTGGGCCGTCATTGGCAGTGACCTCCACTGCATGAAACTCAACATCCCACGAGTGTTTTATGTCAACCAGAGAGTGCCTAAGCAAGAAGAGGCTGCTACCTGCAAAAAGGTATGCTGTCAAAAAGTTATACCACCCATTCTTTACATAATCTCTGTAATGAGCGTTCATCATATTCTTTCTTGATTGTAAGTTAATTTAGTGCTATTCTTGAATATTATATTACTATTATTTATCATTCATTTTGCTGTTGAAGTTCATATTTATAATTTCAATAACCGTGATCATGTAACATTATTTAATATTTGATTTAATACATTAGATATTAAATTGCATAATTCCAAAGAAATATTATTTGTAATAGTCTACAATTCCAGGTAAATGCATATCTCTATTTTAATGAGTGTTGCAGTGATTCCAAATGATTATGTTTATCAAATTTGCACTCTTGATTCAGGATTAATTTTATTTTGATCTCTTTATCCCACAGGTGAACCGGATCCTTCCTCGCTCTGGTGTGGCGTGTTTCTTGTACCAGTATACAGTTCCTGAGGACATGTACCAGGAACACATCAATGAGATCAATGCTGACCTCTCGGCTCCTGATATTGAGGGTGTCTATGAGACACAGGTAGGATTTTGCCTTTTAATGAACATAGTGGTATACTGATATGGTATATGAACTGTTTAGCCAGGAATATTATAGAAATACAGTTGGAATCTGAATTATTAGTCCTGGGGTATCCAATTCTTTTAAAAACATTTCCCAAGTGCTATTTAAGGTAGAGAATATTTTCTTTAATCCCTTTTTAAACATAATAGTTTTAAGAACTAGTAATTTATTTTGTTGTCATAATTATGGCAGTAAATAATATGTTTCTAGTTATTTTGCAAGATACTAGTATTTAGCTTTAATAACTAAGTTAGGTTAGTTAGGCAGGTCATTGGAGATCAGTGGGGTTTTTTCTCTAGCCAATCAAAAACAAAATATGCCTTAAAGGAGCTAATAATATTGCAAGGCAAAAATTAGCTTTAACATTTTTTTAAACTGTTTTATTCCTGCCAAACTAAAATAAAAAACTTCCCTCAGAAGAAAGAATATTATCAGAAATACTGTAAAAATTCCTTGCTCTTTTAAACATTACTTGGGAAATCAAAAATTCACAGGAGTCCTCATAATTTTAATAAAAATAAAAACAAGAGTTTATTTAAAAAACTAACTGAAACTGTATTGTGTACGTACAAAACTAACTTTAAAATTACACCTTAAACATCCTTCCTTTTCGTCTTTGTAAATGTATTTAATACATACTGTAAGCCTTTTAGAAGTAAATATATTTGTTTCGCACGGCCGGTTTTACGACAAGTGTTTGACCCGTACAGCACCTCAGAGTCTGTAATCTTGGTGCCATTGGTCAGATCAAGCCGGTCCTCCTCCTGTCATCCTCGCTGTCGCTCCTGCAACAAGTGAACATGACAGCAGCCAGTGACAACATTAAATACGACCCGAGCTGACACTTAAAAGTATTCATTTGTATACATTTTAACTCAATTTTAACTATTGCGTGTTTTGTGGTATGCTGTACTAAATTTGTATCTTATGATTTACCACGTATATGTAAACATTGCATGAAATATTAGGTCATGAAAATTGACTTGCAAGTCCTAGAAAAGTAATGGAATTTTTTAGTAAAAATGTGTATGAACCCTGACTAATATATATTGAGTTATTCAGTTATTAGAACAGTGAGATCAGATTTGAGAAGCGGTGAACCGATAATACTGCAAATGCGTAATTCAGCAGATGAATCGAACACAAATAGTGCATGACAGCCTGTTGTGACTGAACTAAACTTGGAACAACTGCAGTGCAGGTAAACCGAGGGCTTAAATGAAAAGATCTGGTCAAACGCATAACAGAAGGTCGTAATGGAATTTTCAAGAAACTTTTCAGATCATGGTAATATTTTAACTGACTGAAATTATGATTGCTGACTACATAAAGATCCGGTTCACGTTAAAGATCTGAACTTCCCATCATGACTGTGTATCTAACCTTAAAAGCAGCCTTTCACACATATTTTACCTAAGGCTGCAATCTTGTGGGCTGTTATGTTTGAATTTGGGGATGGGTAGATGGTAGTGGTAGATGGTAGTGTTCTTGTGTCAAAAAAAGTTGGTCTTTTTTTCTTTTTTTATTATCTTTGGTTGAGTATTTATTATACAATATTTATTCTGATGATTTTGAATCTTGCACCTAACAAATATCCTAATTTACAACAAAACAAAAAACTGAAACTAATAAAAACTAAACTAAAACTAAGCAATTTCAAAATATATAAACTTGTAAATCTACCTCTAAAACTAATTAACATTTACTGAATTTGAAAACAAAAAGTCAAAACGAAATAAAAACTAAAACTAATGAAAAATCCAAAACTATTTTAACCTTGAACAGTATGTGGTCCATTGACACCTTTATAATTGAAATTTCTGTCTTGTTAATGTCCTCTCTTGTAACCCGTAGGTCCCTCTGCTGTTCCGGGCTTTGGTCCAGCTGGGCTGCATGTGTATGGTCAATAAATACGTGGTAAGAGACCTTGCTGGCAGAGAGGCGGATACCTTTGACCTGGAGCACCTAGAGATGAGATCCTTGGCCCAGTTCAGCTACCTCGAGCCAGGTGACCCAATCACATGTAGCTTAGTTATCTATTTTTGCACTTTTGTAATGCATCTGTTCAGTGGCTGATATGCTTCAATATGTTTGAGTTAAAGGGAAGGTTCACAGAAACAATTTATTTAGCTCTTCCTCAAGTGGTTCTAAAACAGTTATGAGTTTCTTTCTTCTGTTGAACACAATTTTAATATTTTGCAAAAGCAGAAGCATTTTCATTTTTTGGTAAACTATCCATTTAAATGCAGTGATGATTTGTGTGTTACAGGCAGTGTAAGGCACATCTACCTGTACCATCACAGTCAGGGTCATAAGGCTCTCTTTGGCCTCTTCATACCGTCGCAACGCAAAGCCAGCATCTTTGTTCTGGACACGGTAAGGTCTACATTTCAATTTAAAACATGTCAAACTCAAAACACAAAAAAGTGAGTTTCAGCACACAGTTATTTACATAACATGATTTTTTTCTGTTTCCTAAAGTTGAAGTGCAGATTTTTGTTCCAGATGCACACAACACAAGCCACACGTCATGCTTCAGTCATTTGTTTTTGCTGCTGCTACATCTTTATTGTCAGGTTGTTGTGTTATGACCTACAGAGATAAAGTGGTTTATCTGCTTAAACTAATTATTAAGGCAGTCAGCCAAAAACAAAAGGCTGTAAAGCAAGTACCTAAAAACCCCATTGGCGGTGCCTAAAACACCTTGCCATGTGGTTTGTTGCTTTGATGAAATGGCAATGACCAGATAAAATTTTTAATAATAATCACATTTCCTCCAAACAGTGTAGTTTACCAGCCTCATTGTAGATTAAATGAATGATTTTAAAGAAATGTCCATTAAATTATATTGTTAGCTAGGATTTGTTTGATGACCAAGAAACGGTGGTTGCATGATTTAGAGAAAAAATATATAAAATTGTAATTTAAAAAAAAAAAAAGTTGTGCTTGTGAATTTATTTTAAAGAGCCCCGTTATGGGTTTCGAAAATGACCTTCCATGTAGTGTGTAACAGCTCTAAGTGAAGTGAAATATCCAGCTAAGGCGTAAATCTGAAAGTGCGTCGTGTTTAAAATTATCGATTCATCTATAAAAGAGTCGACTCATAGTGGTTCAAATGAATCATAGGGGTTACAAACCTTTAGCTGCGTTCGCTTCAGCAATCTACAGGCTTACAACAGGGGATTCGTCAGCCGTTTGTTAAAGGAAGGATCAGAAAAGACGAATGTATGTTGCATGTTGATGTATGGGACTTTGTCAGAACTTGACACAGTAACTTTATCAGTACACAGCTCATATGGATCAGTTCTTTCCTCCATTTCACAAATGTAAGTAAGTGCAATTAAAATGGCTGCCTCTTTGTTTTCGCTAGCTTGCAAATTATGTATTTAATTGTGTTTTGTTACTTGTAACCGCATGCACTGGATCTGGTTAACTCTTTATATTCTCATATCGTGTCTAAAGCCACATTAAAAACGCGACACGTGCCGCTTTGTTTACGGATTTAAACATATTTGTGAGCTCGCGATCCTCTGCCAGTTGTAGTTGCTATGGCCACCATCAGCTGTTCAGACTGGGTCATCAGACCAAGGGGTTAGGAAACAAATTATTCTCTGAACAAATCATATGGGAGTCGTTGGGATAATTATGTAAAAATAAATGCATATTATAAGACAGTGAAAGTGTTTTTTGACCTTGCATGCATGTCAGCCTGTTGTCGAAGACCCCCAAAACCAAAATATGACCTTTTATAATGCAAAATAGGGGCTCTTAAAAAAAAAAAAAGATAAAATCCTGTTGGGTTATATTGCTAGACAATTAGACCAAGCATGTTGTATTTAAATATAAATCAAAATAACAAATATGACTATTGCAATATTTTAATGCAACTAAAATATTTAAATATAAATTATAGTTGGTTTAAGTTAAATATGGTTACCTAATTTCTTAATTCTCAAATGTTAAAGATCTGAAAGTGCTATAGACACTTCTCATGTTTAAGTTTGGTGAAATCATTGCTTTAAGGCACCTAAACTTAAAAGCAGACATGGAGTTGTGTATCATCATAAGCTGTTTGTCTGTAAAAGATCACAATGCTTAACTTTGAAACACATTTGACCTTTTATCATTTGATACATTGGACCTATTTGGCATTTTATGCTACTAAAATTGACATCAAATGTAGGTCCGCAGTAATCAGATGCCCAACCTGAACTCACTGTACGGAGCCGAGCGCACAGCACTGCTGGAGAAAACCACAGAGGACCTTCTGCCACCTGAGAAACATCTGTTTGAAGTACGTGCTGAAAATGACATCAAAGCCATCTACCGTGCACTGCAGCGCATCCTCCTCAACTACAAGGTAAAGCCTGAACTTGTTATGAAACCCTTAAGTGTTGTTCAAATTGACTACCCTTTTGTTATGTTAGTGGCTGTTTTTGACCCATTGTCTTCCATAATAATAACTTTTTTTAATTGCAAACCTTTGACACCATATAATCATATACTCTTGATTTTTGGTGGTTTTCCCAGTTAGGAAAAGGTACAATTTGTAATTTTTCAGTCAATCAATCAATTTTTCAGTCAATGGGGCAAAAACAGCCCCCAACAATCACCTCAGAGTGGATAAAAAAATCCCTAACAGCACACAAGGGTTAAAACACAGAAAACTCAACAGCACAGTCAAACAGAGAATCAACAGTTGTGTTTTTGTATGTGTGCAGGAGGAGCGGCGCGGTCCGACCCTGATCGCTGTTCAGTCTAACTGGGAGCTGCGGCGTCTGGCGGCCGGTATGACTGTACTGGAGGAGTTCCCGGTGGTGCCGGTTCACGTTATAGATGAGATCAGCTATAATGTACTGGACTGGCAAAGGCACGGAGCTCGACGCATGATTAAACACTACCTGAACCTGGACAGCTGCCTCTCACAGGCTTTTGATATGGCCAGGTACATTGCGTGTTTTTGTCATAGTTTTTATTTATATTACATTTAATTGATCAGGGTGGAAATCCATCATTGTATTTATTTTTGATGATTTCTTCTATATAATCCTCTGTACAACTGTGCACTTATTAACCTCAAAGAAATGACTTAAAATCTTAATATTCAGTGTTTGTTTTTGGATGAGTTATGGGAATGTTTTTATTATTATTATTATTATTAATTTTTATTTATTTTTTACATTTTTAAATTTGTAGGTTATTACAATTGGACCTAGTTAAGATTTAAAAAACGTTTTTGAAGCCCTTTAGCTGCTGCATTTATTTGATCATAAAAACGGAAATGTATTATCATTTTAAAAAATTATCACATTGCATTTTCTATTTCTATTTATTTATTTTAGCAAGTACTTTAACTGAAACTTGCACCAGTTTTCCTCTTTCGCACCAGACACTTCTTTTACAATCACTCTCTGTCTAAAAAAACAACATTGTGCATTTATGGCATCTATTTCACCCAGGTAAGTAGGCTTGACAAACCACCTGTTAAAACACCTCACCCTTCCTTACTCTGGCACTTAATTCTCTGAGCACTAACAGTTCCTCTGTATTATTAGGACTTCTTGTGTATATTGTCACTTCTTTTGAATCGCTGAATGCCTTCTCAATTGTAAGTCAGACAAAAGCGTCTGCTAAATGACTAAATCTATATTCTGTTTGAGTATGTTCATTCATTCATTTTCATTTCAGCTTAGTCCCTTTATTAATCAGGGATCGCCACAGCGGAATGAACCGCCAACTTATCTAGCATATGTTTTATGCTGCGGATGCCCTTCCAGCTGCAACCCATCACTGGGAAACATCCATAAACACTCATTCATACACACTACGGACAATTTTAGCTTACCCAATTTACCTAGACCGCATGTCTTTAGACTTGTGGGGGAAAACGGAGCACCCAGAGAAAATCCATGCGATCATGGGGAGAACATGCAAACTCCACACAGAAATGCCAACTGCCAACTACCCACTGCACCACAAGAAGCCCTGTTTGAGTATATTTTTAAATGTAATTTAGGGTGTTTTCACACCTGCCTTATTTAGTTCTGTTGAATCACACTAGAGTTTGTTTTCCCTCTTGGTGCGGTTTGTTTGGGTAGGTGTGAGTGTAGCAATCGCACTCAAGTGCACACCAAAAGCGTACCAAAAAACTGTACAGAGACCTCCTTAAAGAGGATGACCATGTCGCAGTTTAGCTTAATTAATTCACGCGTCCTCCTGAAGTGACTTGCGATGCGCCTTCGCCGTTTGCAATGCATTTAAACATTGTTTTCCAGCTGCGGCCATGCTTCATTCTCGAAATGTATAGTTTGTCTAAGTGACGTATGCAAACTATATATAACATACTATGACCAGAGATACAATCAGCAAGCGCAGTCGTCCCTCCCCAGTAAAAAGCGCCATTTTGTGTCTGCCAGTTTGTTTACTTGTAAGATTGCATTGGCATTTTCTTGCACATTAATTGTGACCAATCAAAAAGCAGTTTAGGAAATACGTTCAACAACATCTGGCCAATGAGGGATGTGGATTTTGTCACATGACTGCATTTTGTTTTTTTTCAACTGGTTTGGACCAAAGCAATCAGTGTGGTGTGAAAAGGACCCAAAGCAGCAGAAAAATGCTATTATGTATGGTTTGTTGCCCTTGGTCCAAACCAAATGAACCAAAGCCCAGATGTGAAAGCACCCTAATCTTGTGCTGTCAACTGAACTCAAACTTTGGAAAGATTGTGATTTTGTTGTTGTTTTTCCTCATACAATAACCCATTAAAACCCTCCAAAAATCAAAAAGCATGCTGTCTTCTGACTCATGTCCTGTAATGTTGTTTTTTTTCTCTCTCTCTCTACAGGTATTATCACCTGCCTGTAGGAAACCTGCCTCAGGACATTTCTATATTTGGATCAGATCTATTTCTTGCGCGTCATCTGAGAAAGCACAACCACCTGTTGTGGCTCTCACCCACGGCACGGCCAGACCTCGGGGGAAAAGAGGCTGACGACAGCAGATTGGTGATGGAGAGTGATGAGAGAGGCTCCATGGAAATTAATAGCCAGGGCTGCTACTCCACGGGTAAGCAAACTGAGGCCAGTGCTATTAGACATAGAAGAAAAATACTGCAGATCTGATTAATGCAGGCTTACTGTGTTTGTGGCAGAAGATGGCAGTATAACCTAAATATCCACTTTTGTTTAATTCTGTATTTCTGCCTTGTAGAATAGCTACATTATATTTAAATTGTAAAAAAGAGCATTATTAAAATTTATTGAATTCAGTAGGTTTAAAATTGTGGCAAATTATGATTTCTAGTATTTGTGTTTTATACTTGAATGTGAATTTAAATATAGATTGCATTAAGTCAGTGAATGCCCTCACAGGGATAGGTTTGAGTGTGTTTTTGTGACCTATTAAGACACCAATTAATATGATGACATGGCTATACACAGATTTTACAAGGAGAAGGTGACATGCAAGGACATTGCCCATGTCCCCATTTTGTAAAAGGCTTATGAATCTTACAGAATGAGTACAAACAATTTCCTGTAAGGGTAGGGTTTATGGATAGGATAAGGGTAGCGTGGAAGAAAATACAGTTTGTACAGTATAAAAAACAATGCAGTGTCCCCACAATTCACAAAAACAAATGTCTTTGTGTATCAGATTAAAGAGATAGTTCACTCAAAAATAAAAATGTAATCACTATTTACACTCCCTGAAGTAATTCCAAACCTTTAAGAGTTTCTTATGTTGAGCATGAAAGAAGATATTTTGAGGAAAACTGAAAACCTGTAACCATCGACTTCCATAATAGGAAAAACAAATACTATGGAAGTCATTGGTAACAGGTTTCCAGCAATTTTCTAAATTTCTTCGTTTGTGTTTAACAGAAATAAGAATCTCATAAAGGTTTTAAACAAGTAAAGGGTGAGTAAATGGATGATAGAATTATCATTTTGGGTTGAACCATCCCTTTAATATATTACTTCTGAAAACCCATGAAGAGCTTTGGCTTTGTTTTCCAGTTTGTGTGGAGCTGGACATTCAGAGTTTGGCGGTAAACACCATTCTGCAGTCTCAGCATGTAAACGACATGGAGGGCGGAGCCAGCATGGGGGTCAGCTTTGATGTCATTCAGCATGCATCACTGGAGGAAATGATGTCAGGGAATCAGGGGGCAAATGCGGTGGCCAGCTATGACGAGACTGCACTCTGCTCCAACACGTTCAGGTATGTTATAAGGTTTGTATAAGCCAGCAAACAATCTCATTCTGTTCAAGAGGTTTCTCACTCTTTTCTGTTATCGTGCAGGATTCTGAAGAGTATGGTTGTTGGTTGGGTTCGAGAAATCACACAATATCATAACGTCTATGCTGATAACCAGGTGATGCATTTTTATCGGTGGTTGCGCTCACCCAGTTCTCTACTGTACGACCCGGCCCTGCACCGCACACTGCTTAATATGATGAAGAAGATCTTTCTACAGTGAGTACAAATTACGGAGTGCCACTCTCTGAAGACAATGTGATGACTGGGGTTAAAGAAAGTCACTTTATTGAGGTGCTCTCACAACAGTCAAATTTTGCAGGCTAAAAGGTCTGTTGTCTACAGCAGTGTTTCCCAACCCTGTTCCTGAAGGCACACCAACAGTCCACATTTTCAAGCTCTCCCTAATCAAACACACCTGAATCATCTTATCATAACATCAGAAGAGACTCCAAAACCTGAAGTTAATGGGTCATATAACGGAGACATCCAAAATATGTACTGTTGGTGTGCCTCCAGGAACAGGGTTGGGAAACACTGGTCTACAGTGTAGCTATGAGTGTAGCACACGTAGAAGTCAATTTTAAATCAAGCAGTTCTGTGTTCATAAAAACAGCCATTGATACTAAGGATGCACCGAATTTTCATCCACCAAAAATTATTAGCTGAAAAATTTAGGTATAATAATTTAATATAATTTTCTATGCATGAAGCACACATGCTCACCAGAAAACAAAGTCTGCTCAAATAACGCGCTGACACTACATTTCTGTGTAGTATGCTTGTTAAACTTTTGAATTTTGAAAAGTTTAGAATTTCTTGGAAAGAAGAAAAAAAAAAAAACAGGTAAAAATATTTGCCTAAAATAGCTATGCTGCACCGCACTTCAAGATCACATGTTCTTGCCCTGGACGCAGAAAGCCATATGCTATGACACACGTTCATTTCAGCTAAGCATACTGTCAATTAGCTTGTGCACAAACCGCAGTCAAAGTTGAAAAATAATATATATATATTAATATAATAATATATTTCGCTCAAAATATTTTGCTCTGTGGATATACTTATAAAAAAGTCCTGTCATCGCAGATATAATTATCTATGCATGATGCACACATGCTCAAAAGAAGGGCAAAGTCTGCTCAAATATTACGCTGACAGGACATTTCTATGTAGTATAATTGTTAAAACTTTTGGTTTTGGAGCCGAAAAAGAAATACGGGTAAAAATATTACCAGAAAAAAGGCTATGCTGTGCTGCAGTGACCAGCAATGTTCACTGCGCTGGTTTCACTCTCCCTTCAGCCTTTGTGACTGGGCAGTGTAAAGTGGCTTTCACACTGGACGCAGAAAGCACTGCGCTATGAAACGCATTCATTTCAGCAGAGCACACTGTCAACTAGCTTGCGCACGAACCACAGTCAAAGTTTAACATAATAATTAATTTTTTTTTAATATTTTACTCTGTGGATATATTTAAGCAGAAAATCGTCTGCTCCAATAACGCGCTAACAGGACATTTCTATGCAGTATACTGGTTCCTGCTGCTTGCAATAACACTAATGTGCTATCATGGCAACACTGGTAAAATGACGCCTCTTGACTCATTCACTGTCAATAAAATGTTACCGTTAATAAGATGTGGTTTAGTTAAATTAAACAATTCTTACAATATAACTTTATAGTTTTTAATAAAATAATAAATGATAACTACAAAATATTTTTGTTTTATGGCAAAGTACAAACGTTTTAGTTTTGGCCCAGAATTTTCATTTCGAAACATCCCTAATTAAATCTATTAAGCCATTGTGAAATCTCTAAGGGAAAAACCTTTACCCTATTGTTAATTCTCATTATTTCCAACTTGAGAATGTTACCACACATGTATTTCATACACCAATGCGTTTATAAAACTGTTAGTCCTCCATGATCTCTTCCTCTGCTCTTCCTGCACAGCTTTCAGTCACAATGACATGAGACAATGGTGGAATTAGGCACTGGATTGTTTCACACTGGCTGTCTTAATTTGTTGTCAGAAAAAACTGACTACAAACAGAGCACTTCTTAGCCATGGTTTATTTTTGCTGGTGTCTAATTCACATCACGAGTTATGACATCATGCAGGCACCAGAAGTGATAAGTTTTTAATCAACATGTAGTCAGAGATGTTTCTTGTCCACAACACAAGAATTTACAGTGACTATTGTTACAGCCAAAAAAAGTAGTCTGAACATTAGATGCTATTGTATGTGATTTGGTGAATACTTTCCCCCCAAGTAAGCATCTCATATTAAACCCTTCAGACTCGTGGCAGAGTTTAAGCGCTTGGGATCATCTGTGATCTATGGAAACTTCAACCGTCTCATCCTCTGCACCAAGAAACGACGCATTGATGACGCCATTGCATATGTGGAGTACATCACTAACAGGTTTCAAATCCGTTTAATATATATACATTTCAAATTCTCATTTAGACTTCTGAAATCCTTGGTTTTAGATTATTCAGATATAATTTTTGTTGGCTGTTTCTCTCGACTTCAGTATCCACACAAAGGAGATCTTCCACTCCCTGTCCATCACATTTTCCCGCTGTTGGGAGTTTCTGCTGTGGATGGATCCCGCTAACTGTGGAGGAGTGAAGGGAAAGCTGCCCTCCAGCCTTCTGTATGGAGAGGTAAAGCAATTTGTTCTTCCTTAAAAGCTGGGTTTACACTTGGCAGGTTTGATTAAAATAAACCACAGTGGGATTTCTATTTATTTATTTATTCGAAATATGTCAACGCTGCCATCACAACCTTTGTAGGAACCAAACAAACAGACCAAGAACATTGAAAAGATGGTTTTTGGTGCACTTATAAATGAATATCTGCCACTGTTTTTACTCTTTTTACAGATTTTAACATTCGAAAAGCAATTTTCATATTATGATCTTTATGATAAAAATGCATTGTTTGAGTTTCAGTATTTTGTTTTCCTACTCTAGCATGACAGTGAAAAGAAGAAAAAGAAAGATGGCGCAGAAGAAGACGGAAGCGATGATGAAGATGAACATGAAGAAAACCAAGAGGAAGATGAAGAGCAGGACGGGGAGGAAGACGTGGAGGATCTGATTGAAAGTAACTGGAACATCATGCAGTATCTTCCTCAGACGGCCTCCTGTCAGAAATACTTTCTCATGATCATTTCAGGTAACATTGCTGCTTTTTTATGGGATGCATGTACACGTTTAAATTTCGTGTGTTGCCTTGGTGAGCATAAGTGTCTTCTTACACTGTAAAATAATACTTCATCTTGTCGGTGCCTATGGCGTAGTGGAAAGTGCACAGACACATGCACTCCTGTTTTCGCGGCGACTCAGGTTTGATTCCCGCCTCGTGGTCCCATGCCGATCTTTCCCCTCTCTCTGCTCCCCACACTTTCCTGTCAATTCTCTCCACTGTCCTGTCAAAATAAAGGTGAAAAGCCCTAAAAAAATAAATAATAATAATACTTAATCTTGAATATTACTTAATACTTAGATTAGCCTTCTGTGAAATTTAAACTTTTTATATTATTATTCAAATATTTCCTACGATGGCGTTTTAGTGCCACATATAAAAAAAGTTACGAGAATAAAATCAAAATGTTACTCGAATAGTCTCAATATTATGGGATTAAATTTGTTTTCTTTTTTATTACAAATATTTCCTACGATGTGTTGTAAAAAAATTAATGAGTGAAGAGAAGAGAACCCAGTGCAGGAGACTTAAAACAAGCAGAATTCCTTTGAGACGTGTTGGTTAATCTGCAGTCATACAGCGTCTTCAAGAAGTCCAAATGTCTGCAAGAGCCTATTGGAGGTCTGCAGTCTGCGAGTTTTATCACAAGTCTGATTTGAGACAAAGATGTCTCGTCTATAATGTCTTCTTAGGAGAAGGGGAGATGGCTAAACAAAGCATCCAAATTCAGTTTTGGAGTCAGCATGATAACCAGCATATAGGTGTTAGAAACCGGCCCAGCTACTGACCAGATGAGTTAATCAACAAAAGGGTTTCTTTAGCATGAAAGCATCACCCGAAGACAAAGGCATAATCGTTAAAAGTCTGCCCGTAGCATTTGCATCACTTTGGCTCAGCCAGTAGTCAGAAAGAACCAAAGGTTTAATGTCTTTCATGGCTGGGCTGTAATGAAATGATATAATCAAAAACCAAATAATATAACTTTTGAGTTATATGTAGATTAATGTTTATTTGAAACTAGATTATATAAATGTATATTTCCACAGATGGAATTTTAATGCCATGTAAAAATAAGTTACAAGAATAAAGTCAAAATGTTACTCGAATAGTCTCAATATTACGAGAATAAATGTTAATTTTTTTTTAATTCAAATATTTCTTGCGATGGCGTTTTAGTGCCACGTAAAAAAAAAAAAAAAGTGACAAGAATAAAGTCAAAATGTTACTCGAATAGTCTTAATATTACGAGAATAAATGTAAATAATTTTTTTTATTCAAATAATTCCTACGATGATGTTTTAGTGCCACGTAAAAAAGTTAAGAGAATAAAGATAAGATGTTACAAAATAGTCTCAATATTATGAGAATATAGCTGTAGTGATTCAAGATTATATTGCAATATTTTGAGAAAACGTGTAGTAAAATGGGTTTGGAGGATTTGGTAAATCCTACTTAAAGGTTAGAATTCAAATAAAGACATTCTTTGTCTTATAATTAGTAAAAAGACACTCCTTTGTAAATGGTAAATATATATAATTTAAAGAATTAAAAACCTGCTAAGGTAGCCCCTTTAAGAATTGTATTTTAAAGCTTCATTTCCAGCACTATTACTTTAGTCTTCAGAGTCACATGATCTTTCAGAATCTTAATCACTACGTGAGCCACGTGTGTGGGTTGTAGACTCCGTCTCATGCTACCACTAGAGTGAAAGCACCACCAGCATTCAAAAGTGACCAAAACAGCAGCCAGAAAGCATAGGAACAGAGAAGTGGTCTGTAGTCAACACCAGCAGAACCACTCCTTAAAGCTGCGGTCACACTGGGCTTTTCCTCCCATAGACATTCATTTATACGCACGCAAATGCGTCAGACCGGAAACGCAAGGTCATGTGTCAAGTTTCGCATGTCGCTGCGCTGCAAAGTTCAAGCTTGGTAAACTCTGACCTGCGAAATCGGATCACTTGACTGCGTGAGACCAATCGAGGATCAAAACATGACCTCTCTGGACAGAAATTTAAAACATGGAGCAATCGCTCACTTTTTTTAATTTCTAATCGTCTTTTTTAATCCCGCCCCTTTTCGTAGCGCCGTGCGAATTTCGCACACACAAACTCCAGTGTGATGGCAGCTTTGTTTGAGTGTCTTTCTAATTGCCTATAATTTCCACCTGTTGTCTATTCCATTTGCACAATAGCATATGAAATTGATTGTCAATCAGTGTTGCTTCCTAAATGGGCAGTTTAATTTCACAGTAGTGTAATTCACTTGAAGTTAGATTGTGTTGTTTAAGTGTTCCCTTTATCTTTTAAGCAGTGTATTTGTGTGTTAGGGGTGTCAAAATAATTGTTTCTTCGGTGCACCACGATGCAGACATGGACAATTCGGTAGACTCATTTTTTTACTCTAATTGCAAAGCTTCATATCCAGCACCATTACTTCAGTCTTCAGAGTCACATGATCTTTCAGAGTCTTTCAGTCATTGCATTACATTTCTTCTATATTTCATTATAACGCATTTGCTGTTTGCAGCCTACATTGCAGCTGTTTATCACAGCATGAGACAAGAACTTCGGCGAAACGCCCCTGGAGCGACTCCCATTAAGAGACGAGGAGCAACACAGGCATCCCAGCAGCCATCTGGAGACGTCAGTGCACTTCCTGGTAAGACATAAGCTGATTTATCTTTGTCATTTAGAAAGTATCAAGTGCTCCTGTAATGGGTTATGTTTTTATTACTGTGTATTAACAGGAAGTCCTTAAGAGATTTATCCTGATGATTAATTAGGGCTGTTATTTTGCTTAAAATATTTGAATTTAACTTGGTCTAGAAGGAAGAGCTGAATGTCAGATAAGGAGAGAAAAAAAAAGATGATGCTGTATTTTATTTATTTACACACACACACACACGCACACACACACACACACACACACACACACATTTGACTAATTTATTTGGAATGACTAATACCAATTAAAGCAACACAGCATCCAAATAGTCTTGAAGAGCCCGTGATGTTTTGCAGTACAAGCAATAGATACAATCATTGAGTTTCTTTTGTGTGGCGATATTAAAACACTCAATCAAGTCTGCGCATAGCAGTAAGTTAATAAATTAAGGATAGAGATGGCATCGTCTTCTCTACATATGCAGACTGCCTATTATAGCAGACACAGAACAGTACTTTGCAATTTGTTTAGAGTCTTTTTTTACTGAGTCCGGCAATTTGTAGTCCCCTCACACACAGTTTATGGACATGTCCTAGGCTACCGTAGATTAAAATAACTAACTTTATGTTGTAGCCACAAACCTTCAGAGCATTTACTAAGGGTTGATTTTTATATATATATATATATATATATATATATATATATATATATATATATATATATATATATATATATATATATATATATATATATATATATATATATGTATATAAACAATTATAAAATAATATTATATTAAAAAAAAAATATATATATATATAATATTTTTTTTTTAATCATATTATTATTATTATTATTATAATTGTTTGGCATCATGTTTTATGTGTCTTTTAGTGTCATGTTAAAAAAAAATTATAAAGTTGCGAGAATAAATTGAAATGTTAAGAGAATTAACTTAAAATATTTTGACTTTAATAAATGAGAGTATTGCAAGATTTAGGCCATAATATTTTGAGAATATAGTTTAATTATTAAGAGAATTAACTTAAAATATTATTACTTTAAAAGCAAGATTAAAATCCAAATGTTACGAGAATAAAGTTTAAATATTATGAGAATAAATATAAAATATTATGACTTTAATCTCATAATATTTTAACTATAATCTCAAAATATTATGTGATTAAAATCGTAATAATTCTAGTTTATTCTCGTAATATTTCAACTTTGTTCTCGAAATCCACATCTTTATTTTGGAAATCCACATCTTTATTTCAACAAAAAAGTTGAAACATTACAAAAATAAACGTAAAATAGTATGAGAATAAAGTCGTAGTAATACATGATTAATTTTGCAATATTTTGAGGAAACAACATGTAGTAAAATGGGTGTCGACGTTTTGGTGAAATCTTACTTTAGGTTAGTTTTTTAGTTTAACTCTAATAATTTTTTATTATTATTATTATTTTATTTAGGTTATTTAACAATAAGGAAATTCTTTGTCTTTTGGCGCATCAGCACAGAGTTATAATTGCTAATAAGGATACTCCAGCAGTTACGTAGCAAATTAAATTTTTTCGAAGAAGAAAAAAGTCAGATATGGTGGAAATTGCCTCTTGTGCATTTATTAAAAACTGAAAATAAAGTCGGAATGTTACGAGAATAAAGTCGTTATATTTTAAAAATATAGTAAAAATATTATGACTCCATTCTCGAAACATTTCGAATTTATTCTCAATATTAAGACTTCATCTCGTAACTGTAGATTTTATTTTTTTAACTTATTGTTAAATATTTTACTTATTGTAGGAGACCTTTAATCAAAACCATGATCCTTCAAAAGAGGAAGCATTATGGAGGCATGTTAATGTTTATAATAATCACAATAAAAATGTTTCTTTCACATGTAAAACTGCTTTTTTGTGCTGTTGTAGGTTTAATTACTTTCTCCCAGGAGTATGTGTCGAGTGAACTCACACAGAACTTCTTCACCATCACTCAGAAGATTCAGAAGAAAGTGTCGAGCACTCGCAGTGTTACGCTCCCATCTGAGATGTTTCCTGTCCTTCCTGGCTCTCATTTGCCACTCAACAACCCTGCTCTGGAGTTCATCAAATACGTCTGCCAGGTTACCAATGCACACATTCTGCTTTTTATTTCAATTTTTGTAGCATTCTGTTATAAGTTTGGTAAATAGCCTGTTCTAAAAAGACTGAGGTTGTTCAGGTGGTGGGGGGGGGGAGGAAAAACTAATTGCAACAGTTTTTAAGTTTTTGTCTATAAAAAAAAAGCGCTTATCTTGCATTCAAAACTACAAGAAACTAATTCAGAATTATGAGCTTATGAATTCAAAATTGTGGGCAATGTCACAATGGGCAAAGTCACAATTTTGAGAGAGAGTTTATTCTGAATTGCAATATACAGTTGAAGGCAGATTTATTAATTATTTATTAGTTATATAATATTTTTTTTCACCACATTTCTAAACATAATAGTTCATTTATTCATTCATTTTCTTTTCGGCTTCGTCCCTTTATTAATCCAGGGTCGCCACAGTGGAATGAACCGCCAACTTATCCAACATGTTTTATGCAGCAGATGTCCTTCCAGCTGCAACCCATCACTGGGAAACATTCATGCACACACATTCACACTTATACACTACGGACAATTTAGCCTTCCCAGTTCACTTATACCGCATGTCTTTGGGGGACCGGAGCACCCGGAGGAAACCCACGCAAACACAGGGCGAACATGTAACTCCACACAGAAATGCCTTCTGACCCAGGCTTGAACCAGCAACCTTCTTGCTGTGAGGCGATTGTGCCACCCACTGCTCCACCGTGCTGCCCATTTTAACTAATTTCTAATAACTGATTTCTTTTATCTTTGCCATGATGACAGTACGTAATATTTTACAAGATATTTTTCAAGATATTAGTATTCAGCTTGTAATGACGTTCTGTAGACAATCAAAAAAAATAGTAAGCTAATAATTTTGACCTTAAAATATTTTTTTTTATTATTAAAAACTGCTTTTATTCTAGCCAAAATAAAACAAATAAGACTTTCTCCAGAAGAAAAATTTTAAAGGAAATAATGCAAATAATTCCTATAATTCTATAATACATTTATTTGGCAAATATTTTTAAAAAATAGGGCTAATAATTTAGACTTCAACTGTATGAAGGTTCTGAATTTTTTCACAGAATTTGTAGATATAAACATTAGCGTGTAATTGCAAAATGATAGATCAGTATTATATGATTTTAAACTCACGATTGTGACATAAAAGGGCCAATTGTTATTATTCTGTGGCAGAAAACAACCTTCCACAGACTTTTTTTCAAACAAAACGAAACTAAAAACACTTTCAAATGACAACATGAAGACAAAAGGACATACAATATAAGTACCAAGGTCACCAGATGAAATCTTGTCTTCATATACAGCAGGGAAAATAAGTATTGAACACGTCACTATTTTTCTCAGAAAACATATTTCTAAAGGTGCCGTTGACCTGAAATTTTCCCCAGATGTTGGTAACAACCAAAGAAATCTATAAATGAAAACAAAATAAAACTAATTAGTTTACAAATGAAGTTATGTGTAATAAAATGACGCAGGGAAAAAGTATTGAACACACAAAGAAAGGGAGGTGTAGAAAGACAGTGAAAGCCCAGACAGCAGCTGAAATCTCTCAGTAGTTCTTCAGCAACCCTCTGCCCTTTCTCATTGTAAATGAATATCAGCTGCTTCATCTACATTAGGATGATGAAGATGAAACCAGGGTGGACATTTCAGCAAGACAATGATCCAAAACAGCCAATGAACTCTCAAATGCTTTCACAGAAAGAAAATCAAGCTGTAATTTGGCCCAGCCAATCACCTGACCTGAATCCAGCAGAAAATACAAAATTAAGCTCAGATTTGATAGACAAGACTCACAGAATAATCAGGATTTTTTAGACTCTGTTGAAGTGCATGTGACTTCATTCTCCAAATGAGAGGCGTCTTTAAGCTGCCATCACCAAAAAAAGCCTTTTATATAAAGTATTGAATGCATTTCAGTAGTTCAGTTTATTCTCCTTGTGAAATTCCATTATTACATGTAACTCATTTTTCAGATTTTTTGTTTAGTTTTATTTTTATATTTAGGTTTTTAGCTAAATCTGGTTCAATTCCATGTCAACAGCTCCTTTAGAAATATTACTCCTAGCAAAATACATGACGTGTTTAATACCTTTCCTGCTGTATAAACATTTATGTTTGATCCGATTCTACCATACAAAGTTCTTTTAAGGATTTCGTACATATTAAAGATGGAAAATCTCTTGTATGAGGGTTATAGATATATATGAATTAAAGCAACACAAATTAAAACGTTACATTTCTTCTCAACCACCTTCTCCAGTATGAAGAAATTTTAAAGGATTGTTGTCTTAAGGAAAGGGTCAGTACTTCCATATCATAAACCTCTTTTTCAGTATCATGCCATTCACCTAGAGATGGAGGACCTTCCTTGTGCCATTTCTTTAAATGGTCCTTTTTACTCGTTTTTAGTAGTGCATTAAGGAGATACACAGTTTTAAAGTTACATTCCAGATTCAATCACATTATTGCATTTATCTCTTTATTCAGATCTTGCCTATAGGTGTGAATAATAATCACAGAGACTTGTTTTTAAAGCTGATATTTCTGTGTGGGACGTTCCTCCAGGTTCTCTCTTTGGACGCCAACATTGTCAATCAGGTGAACAAACTAAAGCGAGATCTACTGCGTTTGGTGGATGTTGGAGAGTTCTCAGAGGACGCCCAGTTTCGAGACCCCTGCAAGTCATACGTCCTGCCAGAGGTCATCTGTCACCACTGCAACTTCTGTCGAGACCTGGACCTCTGCAAAGACCCTGCAGTTTCACAGGTCACAGCATGACTCTTAATGTTACAGCTGATCCTTTATTTCAGTCTGCGGTTGAAGATTGGCTGCTCATTCATATTCATTCATACTCAGTCCTGGAAAAGTCATACAATTTTGTCATGATATTTTCCAGGCCTGGAAAAGTTTTGAAAAAACAAATAAACTCAAAATGTTTTGGAAAAGTCACAGAAGTATAATTCTTTTGAAAACACAAGCCAACATTTTTTAAATATTTTCACACAGACAGCAAGATATTTTCTAAAAACTATTTTACAGATATAAAAATAAACAAACTACATAGATTGTCACATATTTTTTGATATGCTGTAATAAATTGTAGAGTACATTTTTACTTATTTACCATGTGTATGTGTACATTAAATGTAAACATTACACAAAACATTGTCATGAATATTTACCTGAAAGTTTTGGAAAAGTCCTGAAATTTTAGCTGTAAAAATCTGTATGAACCCTGATGATGGTTTTAAGGGTTCACAAAAAAAATGGAAAGTTTGTTATTATTTACTCGCCCTCATGTCGTTTTAGTGCCCTGGGACTTTTGTTCATTTTCAGAACACAAATTAAGATATTTTAGAAGAAATTCTGGATCTCTCTTACCCTCCATAGACAGCAATGGTCCCAAACCGTTCAAAATCAAAAACAAAAACATTGATAACAAAGTGTTCTGGCACACAGAAAGTGTTCACATGGTTACAGTTGAACCACTGAAGTCAGATGGGATGTTTTTGGTTCATTTTCTGGAACCCTTGCTGTCTATGGAGGGTCAGAGTGCTCCAGGATTTCTTCTAGAATATCTTCATGTGTGTTCTGAATATTAATAAATATCTCAGGGGATTGAAACGACATGAGGGTGAGTAATTAAGAACACAATTTTCATTTTTTGGTGAAGTATAGAATGGGATAGTTCACCCAAAAAATGATTAATAATTTACCCACCCTTCCCTTTTCCCAAACATGTTTGAGTTTGTTCTTCAGTTGAACACAAAAGAGGATATTTTAATGAAAACTGGAAACCAGTAACTGATGACTTCCATACTGTATGTTTTTACTACTGTGGAAGTCAATGATTACAGGTTTTCAGCTTTCTTCAAAATGTTATGTTTTGTGTTCAACAGAAAAAAAAACACTTGAGGGAGATTAAATGTGAAACAAAATAAAATTGTGAACTATCCCTTTAAGAGGTCTTGCATTATTTACTTTTTTATATGTATATATTATTTATATGTAATTAGATTCTTTTTTTCTCTCTACGTTCAGGTTTCCTTTTTCAAGTAGTCAAGCTAGCCAAAATGCCACAATTTTCTTATTCATTCCTCTGCTCTTTCTTATGCAGGATGGTTCAGTTCTTCCGCAGTGGTTCTGTTCTAACTGTCAGGCTCAGTATGACACTGAGTCTATAGAAATGGCTCTGGTGGAGGCTCTGCAGAAGAAACTGATGAGTTACACACTGCAAGATGTGGTGAGGGAAACAAACAGCAGCATTTTCTTGTTTTGAGTGTAAAGTCTCACATTTGAATGTACATGGATCAAAGATGAAGGCTTTAGTTTAAAGCATTTTCATTTACATACATTTCAATGTGTCTTGTGGGATTTGATTTTCAGGTTCTTATTTTTTTTGAACATCATACATTTTTACCATCATTTACAGGACACCTGCTGAAAGGTCATTCATTGTAACTATAGTTTATATATCAATAATCTAGTCAGGCTTATTTTGAGCTAGAATCCTTTAAAAGACTATTTAAGAATCTCAGATTAGTCTCAAAATATAAAAAAAATGTCATTTTTATCTTCATACTCACCACCGTCCTTTTAATATCTACAATATAATCAAATTT